>NW_015162474.1:0-113018 GCF_001447785.1 Gekko japonicus | reverse complement strand
CGAGCGCCTTCGAGAGCCCGCCAGTCTCTCTCTCTCTCTCCCCCCCACTCCGAGCAGCCTTGGCAGTCTTTCCCCCCCTTTCGCCTCCGAAGTGAGGCCTGCGGCTTTCGCTGGTCTCTCTCTCCCCTCCCCCCCGCACTGAAGCAAGGCAGTTCGCAGAGCGTTCCCTGCGCATGCGCAGGGTACGCTCTTTTACTTTTGGGGGGATTAAAATATCCCCCCGATATTTTTTTTACACTTTTCAGATTTTTCTGTACACCTGGGGACTGCCCCAAGTGTGCACGAAAATCTCCCTCCCCCCAGGTGCCCCCGATGCGCGGATTTAGGTATCCGCACGCACGGGGGCGCCTTCGCTATTATTAGAAAATTATATGGCAATATAATTCCTTGGCAAGCTCTGCTTCCAGGTTTTCTATCCCAAATACCTCTGTCATAAGGAAAACATTTAGAAACATTATTATTTCAAATCACGTGGTGGCCAAGAGTAGTTTTAACTAGGTAACAAAAGGATGCTTTCAAAACGCTAAATCATCACCATGCCACCTAAATAAACAAAAAACCCTTCTGCCTTATCAAGAAGTAGGTTACAGAAAACTGAATGAATAATTGAAAGAGAACGTGATCTTCAATATCCTAAAGGACTATTTGCCCCTGGGGAATTTGTCGAAGTGTAACATGACTAGTAACATAACATGTACGACAGATGATAGAACTCTGGCATAATTAGAACATTATTCTTACTCTATATTTCTTGGCCTAATGAACATAAATCTAACTCCAGCCCTAAGCTTGAAAAGGGCTGTACACAAAGGGAGGGAACTGAATTTCACAGCTATTCAGGCTGCCCAGAAGAATTATTTAGCTATTCATGACATCTTTGATATGCTAAACACACACATTATATGCATTTCTATTGAGCAAAAGACAAGAAGCCAGAACTACCAAAAAGGTCCTCAGAGTAATGCAAGACCCAACTCCTGTCAAGTCACAGAGCTTGGAATTGCAGCCCTTGGAAGCAGAAGGCTGGTCAAATTATGTGGACATCATTGAAGAACTGAGGCACAGTAGCTCATATCCCTCCCCATCCAAAATGGTCTTCCAGGAAGGGGTCAGTGGAAAGAGGAAATGGCAGAAATAGACCCCTTAAGAAAAGCTAAGTACCCTTTGGGATAAGTGGTTGGACAGAGGCCAGTCTTCTCAGTGTAGACTCTCCCCGGGAAATGTTTGCAACTCTTTGGTGTAATGGTTAGGAGGCGCAGACTCTAATCTGGGAGAACCGGGTTTGATTCCCCACTCCTCCACATGCAGCTGTTGGTGTGACCTTGAGTCAGTTAGAAAGCTATTTCAGAGCTGTTCTCACAAACAGTTATTGAAAGAGTTCTTACCCCCACTTACCTCACAGGGTGTCTGTTGTGGGGAGGGGAAGGGAAAGGAGATTGTAAACCTGTAGTGTCCGCTGACTGCCACCGGAGGCCAGCGCACACGCCTGAGCTTCAGTCCAGGACAACAATGGGAGAACCAATGGGAACCGTGGCGGGAAATTCAAACCCGCCAATGGGACTCAGGGGTGGTCCCCTGGCTGTGTATATAGTTGGCCTGCCGGCCATTGGTTGGTGTTCTTGTTGTGTGCCTAATAAAGCGTGCTATGCACTACGTCGTTGTATGTCGTCCATCCATGCGGCAACCCACTACATAACAAAACCGCTCTGAGACTCCTTCAGGTACTGAAGGGCGGGGTATAAATCCAATCCCTTCTTCTTCTTCAAATAGTCCAACATCAGTATTTTAGACTTGCAGCCATGGGAAGTAGATTAAGCAAGAGACAATGATTTGCCCCCAACCATGCAGCGAATGTTACTACTGAGTAGCAATATGAACCTAAGATTTCTGTAGCCATGGCCAGCATAAACCACTGTATTGCAATGGCTCACAAAACGATAGGTTTGAGGCACATTTGCAGTTTTGTTGCCTTCTCCTAGAGTCCCCCCCCCCGCAACCATCTCAGATTGCATATTTTTAGGGAGCTACTGGAAAGGACCAGAGCAAAACCCATTCGTATTCTCTCACACATACTCAGAGGATAATTTGCAGATACAAGCTGCATTTAGATAGCAGTCATTGCCTACTTTTTACTTCTTCCAAGTGCTATTAGAAAAGCGCAGGAGTCCAGTAGCACCTTAAAGACTAACTGAATATGTGGTCAGGTATGAGCTTTCATGAGTCACTGCTCACTTCTTCAAATACAGCTAGAATGGGAGTCCATCTGTCCTATATATTGGAAAGTGGAGTGATTTTAGATGCTGAATGACATTAGCAGGGAAATAACAACAGGTGTGATTGGATTAGCTGTGCTATGCAGAGGGGTAGTATTTTTATTATTTATTACATTATATTTGTGGATTGCCTAATCCCAAAAATGTGGGGCTCCAGGTGATATACAGATTTAAAACCATAAAACCTTAGTAGCCATGGAGAAATCAGCTTTGGTAATGAGACGGGAAACCTAGGTCTCAATTCAATCCAGGTGGGTGCCTTGTTTTGAGCTTCATTATCAATTGCAATTTAGCAGTCTCTAATCTCCCTTTGAAATTCCTTTGTAAGAGAACTGCTACTTTAAAGTCAGCAACTGAATGTCTTGGAAAGTTAAAATATGAAGATACAATATCACTTCCCATTTCCTGAAGCTTCTTCTGCCCTTGCATTTCTCAGCTGCAAACAAAAATATGGCTTTAAAAAGTGGTTTTGTTCCCCCACCCTGCCTCATGCAGCAGGACTTACACATAATGATAACTATGATGTGATATAACCATCTTCAAGGGCTGCCATATACAGGTTGGTGGGAGTTGTTTTCTGTTGCCCCAGAAGGTTGGATCAGAAACAACAGGCTGAAATTTAAAAAGTTTCAACTAACCATTAGGAAGAACTTCCTGATACAGCGGTTTCTCAATGGACCCAGGGCTGGCCCGAGGTGTTCCTGTGCCCTAGGCGAGCGCAGATGCCAACCTCCCGGTGGGGAGACCTCCCAGCTGGCGTGCGGCGCCTCGGGGCAGAGGGAGGGAGGACGGTGGAGGGGACGCTGGCAGCCAGCCCATCCTGGTCCCGTCTTCTTACTACGGCGCCCAGTCCCATCCTGGTCCCGTCTTCTTACCTGCGGCGCCCAGCAGCAGCACCACCACCATCAGGGCAAGCAGCAGTGGCAAGAGGTGGCTGCCCATCCTTTGCGTCCCGCCGCCCCCGCTCCGGCTGCCCAGCCCCGTTGCCGCCGCCGCGCACAGCGAGGAGTGCCCTCCCGCCCGTCCCCCTCTGCCCTGCTGGCACAATCTGGGGAAAGGCTGCTGCTGCTTGGGCGGTCTCTCCGAGGCCAGGTGAGAGGTTGGCTCCAATGCCCCCCCTGGGGTGTTGATGGCTCCCCTGGGGTGCCGACTGTGGCACAGGAGGGAGGGAAGGCGGGCAGGAAGGCGGGCGGGTGCGGGAGGCGGAGCGGAGGCCTCGGAGGGTGGATCTTGGCACTTCCTGGCAGTGCGACGCCGCCACTGGCTGGCTCAAAGAAGCACCACGGCACCTGGCTCCATGGAGAGGGCGCTCCTCCGGCTCCTACTGCTGGGAGTGCACCAGGCTCCTGCGGGCTGCCCCTGCCTCTCCTTCCATGCCCTAAGGGCCGGCCTGCGCTCTAAGCGAATGTCTAGTTCGCCTAGTGGGTGAGCCGGCCCTGAATGGACCAGGCTTCCTCTGGAGGTGGCGGGCTCGCCTTCTTTGGAGGATTTTAAACAGATGCTAGATGGCAATCTGACAGCAGACTTCTGTCTAAGGCAGATCATGAGAGGAAGAGCAGGAAGGGTTGCACCAGTGCTTAGTTCTTGTGGCCCTTTCTTACATGCTCAGGGAAACACTGATTGCCACTTTGGGGTCAGGAAGCAATTTTCTCCAAGCCAGTTTGGCTAGGGATCCTGGAGGATTTGGGGTTTGGGTTTTTTTTTTTTTTTTTTGCCATCTTCTGGGCATGGAGCAGGGGTCACTGGGGTTGTGGGGGTAGGTAGTTGTGACTTTCCTACATTGTGCAGGGGGTTGGACTAGATGACCCTGGATGTACCTTCCAAGTCTTGTAGCAATTAAAACTGAATACGGACATCAATTAAAATACAAATCTTGCACATTAGAGGGTCTTGCTGAAATGTGGGTCCAACCAAGTGAAATGTAAAGGTGACAAGGCAAGCTACTGATCCTTTCCCCCTCTGATCTTACTTGGCATTAAGATAGATCCATTTGGAACTGAACATCTGATCTTCACCAGCAAATGACACCACCAGTATTTTCTCTGTTTCGCGCTATTTTTTGAAAAGGTTCTCGGAGATTTAACTCAGTTCTCTCAAATTATGTTCACCAACTGCTGGATTGCTCTATGGGCAGTCTACCCGTTGATCTTAAACTGAGAACCCTGAACTAGCAAATGTTGGTGTCTTGGATGATGTCCCTGACTAAGGGATATAAAGTTTTGTGTGTGTGTTTTGATTTTATAGACACCAACCAACTCATGGGAGAGTTCTGTATGAATGAAGCTGTTGTTTTCATCTTGGACTGAGTTCAGGCAATATTCCCTTTCTACAGCAAGGTGATTACAAATGGCTCAACTGAAAGATCATTAACAAAGCTTCCTCATCTCTAGTGTCCAATCCAGCACAGGGCTACTGAAAGATCATCACAATGTTCCTTAACTAGAAAGCCCTGGAAAAGAACTGACTGGTATTGGCTCCAATGTCACTCAACTACTGGAGTTGCAGAAAAGCTCTGCAATGTCCACGCATGACAATTCAGAGGCAGATCACATGCTTTGCACACAGAAGATGTCCAGGTTCAATCCCAGACATTTCCAATTAAAAGGATCTCAGATTGTAACTCTTGGGAAAAAACCCTCTTCAAGCAGAACCCTAGAAAAGTTGCTACCTCAGCAGATAACATTAGCCTGTGGGCCAGCTCTGGATAAGGCCGCTTTCTAGGCACACGACACGCCAGGAGGAGGTTTCCTGCATCCGTTGATCAGATTTCTTGAGCCACACCACCCAGATACGTTGTAGGAAGTTTCACCTTATTTCCAGCCCAGATTAATAGGATGTTGCCCAAATTGTCTTTCATCAGCCTGACAGATAATGGATATGCCCTTGGCTGGACAAATAAGTACAGCATAATGTGCCATAATCTTACACCATCCTTTTGGCAGCAAGAAAAGAATGTTGGCTATTCATGCGGAAAGGGTCCTTTCTCCACTCCACTGTAATGCAGGGCTGTGAAGATACTTGAAAGGACCAGGGAAAACAGATTCCTATGCTCTCACATAAGAGAATCATTTGCAAACATAACCTTTTTGATAGCTGCTATTGCCCACTTTTTACTTCAAGGGCTACTGCTATATGGAGACACAATATCACTTCCCACTTCCTGAAGCTTCTTCTGCCCCTTCCATTTCCCAGCTGCAAACAAATGTAAATATGACTTAATAAAGTGGCTTTGTTACCTCCACCCTGCCTCATGCGGCAGGACTCAAACATCAGTGCAAAGTGGGTTCACAAGTGCGAGGCATCAAGCTTAAGCCTGAGGCCACCTGGTTCATCTTAACATCCAGAAGTGGAAGGCATGTCTTATGCAAGGGATGACCCAAATTCCAGCCCGTTCTCCCTGCACCACAGCTCCACCCACCCACCCAGTGCATTTGACACCAACCATGAGGATCCGATGACTCTCAGGAGTATTGGGGGGGGCACATAGAGCTGTAGAATAAAAGAGGTGTCAGGGAAAATGCTTGTACAATGAAGTCTTGGGATGCAGCCTAGTGTAAGCAGCCCCCTGAATCTACAGGATAAGGCAGGATACACATGCCATTTTTTTCAAAGCTAAAAAAGAATAGTGCTAAATCTTCCCACCGCTGTACATGTTTGCCCTCTTTAGGCATATCTGAGAGGGTGTTAAACATCATCCTCTCTTGTCTAGAGCAGTTCTGCAATCAAACCTATCAAGCCTTCAGGTGCAATGGTGAAAATTTTATGACTGGAGGCTACACTCCCTTCAACGGAAAAGCAAATAAATCTCAGCATTCTGTGCCAACAGTTTCACAAGGGTGGAGTTCAGCTGCAATGAGTCTCTTCATTGTTCCAGGTACCCAGGCAGGGACATTTCGGTTACTTCCAGCAAGAGCAAATTCCCCTGCAGTTCCAGAAAAGTGGCATTGAAGTATATTAAACAGCCACTGGGGCCATATTACAACCACACATTTTAACATAGAGTTGCTTATGATAAATGACCTCCAAGGTGGCAATGTACCAGTTTCAAGCCCAGGACAGAATTTTTTGGTGCACAACTCAGCTATTCTCTCAATTTTCACACACTTAGGTTCTTCAGAATTCCATTAAGGTTTTAAAGACTTTTGAGCCCAACTAACTAAAGAACCAGAGCTGAAATGAACCAGATGCCTAGCTGTCTCACCTCTCTACGTAACAGAAAGAGCCAGTTTGGTTTAGCCGTTAACAGCAGCGTACTCTAATCTGGAGAACCAGGTTTGATTCCCCACTCCTCCACACGCAGCCCGCTGGGTGACCCTGGATCAGTCACAGTTCTCTCAGAGCAGTTCTCAGTCAGAGCTTTCTCAGCTCACCTACCTCACAGGGTGTCTGTTGTAGGGAGAGGCAGGGGAAGGAGACTGTAAACCACTCTGAGACTTCAAATGAAGGGCGGGGTATAAATCCAACTCTTCTTCCTCTGCCCCACAATAGCATCTCACAGATCAACCCATGGAAACCAAGGCCACACCATCTTCCATTGCACTAATTCCATCTACAGTATAAAGAGCACCACATGACTTATATACCTAAGCAGTAATAGACAACTAGCTTTAGCTACCCCAGTTCCAACAGAGGCAGAGGAAAAATTCAGATGGGTAGCATCATGGCCTGAAGTAGAAGTAACTCCTTGATTCTAACGGAACAGTGGTCTCCAAAAATAAGCAGACTGCTTGATTTGACTCAAGGAATGTAGCTATAGGAGCTGCAGTGGCTCAAGTGGTTAAGACACTGAACTGCAGGCTGTGGAAGGTCAGTAGTTCAGCAGTTCGAGACCCGGGTTGCCGCATGACAGAGTGAGCTCCCGTCTCTAGTTCCAGCTCCTGCCAGCCTAGCAGTTCGAAAGCAAGAAATTGCAAGTAGATAAATAGGTGCCACTTCAGTGGGAAGGTAACAGCGTTCCGTGTGCCTTGGTGTTTAGTCATGTCGGCCACATGACCACGGAAACTGTCTTCGGACAGCACTGGCTTCTTTGGCTTTGAAACAGATGAGCACCGCAACCCTAGAGTCGGACTCGACTGGCTTTCGAGCAAGGGAACCTTTACCTTTACGTTTAATGTAGCTACAAGGTGGCAATGAAGTAGCAGGGACCTCAAGTGGTAAAATGAATTTTATCACTACGAACAGCAGCAAATAGAGGGTTGGGAAGGACCACATGCTGAGCCGCTCTCCTGAACTCCCAGCTGACATGAGACCTTGTTGGGCCGGGCCATGTGTGTCATAAAATGTAATGCCAGGTAGCAGAGATATAGGAGACAATTAAAGATTTTTTTAAACTTTAAATAAAACATGCTTAAAACACTAACACTCTTGCAATATTTTATCTATTTAACAGTCTCTGATAATTGACACCTCTTGCTCTGAATTATTGCAGCAGCAGAACTGGAAAAGGAAGCAGGAAATAGCCAGGCCTTGCGGGCCAGATTGCAGCCCTCTGAGGGCCTGATCCGGCTCCCGGTCTGCATGTCTGACACCCCTGCACTAGACTTTCATCCTTCATTTGTAAAACCACCCCCATAGGTTTTACTTGCCAGCCCTCAAGATTAAAACTGTAGTTTGGGTCAAACTCAAGATATCAGCCCTCAAGAAAGGAAGAGAAGTAGGCATGAAAGTCCTCAAAGACTTCAAGCCGTGGCTTCTCCTAGCTATATGATGTAGAAAGTATACCTGGTGAAATTACCAGAGGGCATAGGAATTCATTCTTCTAGTGTTGGACACCGTATGCAAGTTTCAGGGGCTGCAAGAACTCGATGACTGGGAGATGCTCCCTAAACACAGTTTCTTTTGTCACAAACGGCATTTATACTACTACTTACAAGCAGGAGCTATGAAAAAGTAACACTGCTCTATCTGGTACTATGATGTTTTCTGACGTGACTTTTATGCAATTCAGATCTCTAACTGCTCAATTCAATGAGTTGTCTTGCTATCTTTGTGTTTCCAAAGGAAAGCTAAGCTATATTTATGCTTAACAGAATGGTCTACATTGTGCTAATTATTCTCACTACAGACAATTAATAGCGAAACTACCGTGTTTCCCCGAAAATAAGACACTGTTTTATATTTATTTTTTCTCAAGAAGACACACTAGGGCTTAGACCACAAATGCATAGAAATCCTGCTAGGGCTTATTTTTGGGGTAGGTCTTATTTTTGGGAAAACAGGGTACTAGCAACACAAAAAGGGTGCTTTAGGCACACACAGGAATGCTCAAGTATTCTTGCATAACTCTCTAAACGATGATCTTTCACCATCAAGACACAAAGCAAAGGCCAATTTTGCAAAGCAAGAAAAACAGGGATAAATTTTTCTTCCTATAAAGTTCTTTAAAATTACTGTTGGTTGTGTTTTTTTCATGGTTGTGCATTAAAGACAGATTTTCCTGGTAGTTATTCCTTTTTTCCCTTTTATGTACAAAAGGCTAAAATATTTGCTCCAAGGTAAATCACTTTTCCTTAAACTTTAGGTGCCTGTATATGGAAATAAAAACAATGACCTAAATGTCAGGTCTGGTGCATGAAAGAGTTAATTCAGTGAGGCAGGCCTGCCGCATTTATCTTTAGGAGAATTTTCCCACCATGAACCTGCTACAGTTTTAGAGCTCAGGCTTCCATCAGTGTAAAATAACTGGGCATGTTTATACATTTTTAAATATTTTAAGCTGTTTTACTAAAAAGAAATTAAGATGCATTGCTCAGGAAAATAGAATGGTTTTCTGGCAATGGAAAAAATGCTTCCAGTTTTCTAGCCCACAAATTTCAATCATATTAGTGCAGCTTGATTAAAGACACAGACAATGATTTTTTTAAAAAAAAATTTATATTCAAAATACCTTTGTATAAACAATGGCAATACTACAAAGTAGTATCTTAATACAAAGCAGTTCGATATTAACTGTTAAACTTTTATTATAAATTAAAATTTCTTTACAAAAAAATTGCACATAGTAAATTGACCACTCTTAGGTTCTGATGCACTGGCATTTGCAATAGTAGGTTTTTATCTTCAAGTTTAAAGCGTCTCTGCCACAAGTCCAGAATGCAGAAAGGGCAGTAAAACCACCCTCATACTGGTTTCAAGTGCAAAAAAGCATACTTGAAGCCATGGCAGTTACTTTCCTTAAGAGCAGTTGCTTTTGTTTTAAATCCTGCAATGAAAATAAACAAACTCCACCAAAAAAAGAAGCAAAGCAAAGAAAGATTTAAAGAAAAGAGAGAGAAATACAAAAGAGGACTGCTTGTTTTCTTATGTAAACACAGCCCACATAATTAACCCCAAATACAGATCTCTCAGGCATCAGTGCGAGTGTCAAGTGAAATCAGAAACAGCACAAAAGAAAGAAAATGAGAACTGAAAACAAAAACAAAAACACATTTAAAGTCTGTCATTCGGATGAACTATACTTACGTACATGACGTTATGAGAGTCTGGCAGGGCCCAGAAGCAGGCCATACAGGGAGTTCATTTATCCAAGGTGGCGTTCATGTTAAATGTTTCCAGGTTCAAGGAAAGCAGACCAGAAAGACTTGATATGCTCAGCATTGCTCATCTGCTTGATAACAGGCCTAAAGCTAGAGATCAGCCTGGAGAATCATTCAAATGATTTTGGCATTTAATAGGATTTAGCACTGACTGCACCCAGTGTTCAGCGATTCGTGCTCTCTGTTCTGTAAGTGTTTAAATTTAAAAGCTCATCTAGGCTGACTCCAACCTCTTGGCACTTGGAAACTAGTTTTCTCAGGTTATCAGTTTTACCTCCTCCTGATGCTTCAAACAGGAGTTGCTGTAAGAGATGGGGAAGCAGACATAAGAATTAGCTCAAGCTTGAATATCACCATATCAATGGATATGGGATATGCAGAAAATTGAAATGAAGCCTTAAACGGAAACATAAGGAAAAGCATTACATCTTTCCACAGGGTTGCACATAGAGGTAACTTCTGAAAGGCTCTCTGATAAAAGTGATGGACCTGAAAACAGAACAATCCAAGTCAATGGTATCCCAATGCACACAAAATGACTCACAAAGCTAAGTCAAAGAACCAAGTAAATTGTTTAAAACAACCTTGTGGGTTTATTTCCAGTATTTTTCCAAGATCAAGAGTAAGGGGACCTGACAAACCTCTGGGACAGGGAATGTTCTAACCACACATAAGCATGCAAGTGAGTCACAGGCTATTGCTGGATTTCGGGCTCTTTTAAAAAGAACATTTATTGTTTAAGATAGTGGAGAATGCATGGAAGGCTGATCATTACATGTTTTCCAGATTTGTTGCATTTTTTTTTAGTGATTAAACTGTCGGTTTTATTACATCTTCAACCCTCCATGGATACCTGCATCTCATGCCAATCAGTACCATGGAATTCTTGAAGCAAGTGGGCAAAGTTATGGAAAGGAAATTAACATCTAAACTGGTCCGAACAGCAGAGGAAACTATTTCAGCTGCAGAATACGAACTGCCATTTGTGGCTGTCACCCAACATAAATCTGCCTGTGATTCCCAATAGTAGAACATTCTTCACTCAAGATTCCCCCCCCCTCCACCTCAAGTGATGGCAGAGATAAAACCACTTCAGAAATACTGAAAAACAAGCATTCTGTAAAGTGACTTAAACACTGTTCTTACTATACCTTTAAGCATGTGGATATTCCTACCCCATTAAACCCAGGAATTAGACAAGTTTTAAAAGTTCTACAATTAGCTGTTCTAGCGAACTTTTTTTTACATACCTCTCTCTGTCCCTTTAGAAAGCACTCGGCAGCAATGGCTCTGAAGGGAAGAAATAAAGAGAACTTATATTTTCGTACAATACTGAACAATTTTATCATCAGAACCACTGAGTATGGAATGGAACTATAAAAGTTCTGGAAAGCAACAGACTAGCTCCAAATGATGTCAATCTATAGTGAAGAGATAAAAAGGATCCAGTTCATAAACAATCTTACATGAGCAAGATATTTCAGTTGTTCCCATTATGTACAAACACTGCAGACAATGACCAGTTCATCACCACTGGATATTGCTATTATGATATACAAAGGGAAGGAAACAGAAGTCAACAGTTTAATGATAAAAACACATTCCAAAGTAGAAACAATGAAAACCATCAATACACTTTCCTTACTTATCTACATAGTGCATACTTACTTCTGAAATATTTGGGTATGGAGAAGCAAGAGTCCTTGTTTTACGATATTAATGCCAAACCAAAGCTTGCTGAAAAACTGCAATAATGAAAAACCTTCCTAGCATAAGTCCAATTTGATGACTAGCTCTGAAGCAAACCTTAATGCATTTTTAAAAAATATCTAAGTTAACAGGCGTATGACTATTGAATTACATTTTCCAGATGGTCAGGCATGTTGGGATATTATATGTAAACATCTTGGCTTGCAGTTTCAATATCTGAATATTGCTCTCATCCCAATATTGTTGAAGCAGCCTACAACAAGAGAGGAACAAACAAACAGTGAATGCAATTACTAACGACTACCATTTTGACTGCTAAATGTTATGGTAATTCAAAAGGATCCAGCAGAAAGAAGAGCTTCCGCCACAGTGCCAATTTAATCATTCACGGATGCATTCTGTGCAAAAATCTAATAGCACTATACTGAAGCTGTTCACTCCACCCATTTTCCAAGTCCACACCATTCTTTAAAAAAATTATTTATCAGTTTTCCACTTTAATTATCATTTATATTTAGTCATCCTTCTATACATTTGAGACTATATTTTCCATATTTTGTTAATCCAGTTGTACAGGCTTTCCCATCTTTCAATAAATACATTTTCATCTTTCCTTGAAGAATTAAACTTAGTTTGTCCATTTCTGCTACTTCCATCAATTTACATAGTATTTCCTCTCTTGTGGGGAATTTATCTTGTTTCCAATATCTTGGCCAACAATATCCTTGCAGTTGTCAATATATATATTAACAAATATTTTTCATTTTGTTTATAACCCTCTGGTATCATATTCAATAAAGCTATTTCAGGAGTTAGGACCATGTTTAAATTCATAATATATAAAATTATCTTTTGTATCATCTTCCAATATATATCGGTAAATGCCTTCAATGCAAAAGCGTACAAGTACGCATCATGTGTCCCCAACTATTCTATTTTTTACTTAATTATTCAAAGTTTGATAGTCCTTAAGGTATTTTTTAAGAATAAGAGCAAAAGGGATCTTTTTCGTTCACACACAAGATTATATGGCAGAGATAAAGAGAATTAGATGAAAAATGTAAACAATAAATCAAGACTCAGCAAAATCATATTCAATTTGGTTAGAGAAGATAGTTGATCGCTATCTAGAATTCTGGTTATTTCTCTACTTAAATTAATTTCAGGTTTTCTTCCAAGAGAAAAATCAACTATCTTAAGTATCATGCTGCAGCTTTTTTGAAGACCTACTGATTCATTCATTGCCATTGGTTCTAATCCCATCTCCATATACAAAATTTTAGACAAGTATTTGGGCCAGCTAAAGGGAATGGAGATAGCAGAGGAACCTGTCTGAAAACCGATGGCATTCCAAGCTAATACAGCTCATGATGAGTTCGTAACAATGAGTTTTTGCATTTTAGGACAGCTAGAGGAGTCTTCCCACCTCATGTTTTCTTGTAGGCCTACTGGTAAAATTTTGTTTTGATACAAATTTTGACACAAATGAAATAGCAATGGATAGCACTTTCTCCCTGTTGTAGTAAACCAGAGGTGTGAAACATAAGGCTCGCAGGCAGGATCCGGCCCCTGCAGGACTCGTACCCAGCCAGTGAGCAACTGGCTCTCTCCTGACTCCTTCTCTGGGGTTGCTGTTGCATCAGAGCTCACTTTTGCTCAGCTCTCTCTGCTGCTTCCTTACAAGCACCCTCCCTGCTTCTTTCCATGTCCCTTACCTCCATTGGCTAAGGACTCCTCCTCCTTTGGGAGAAAGGAAGGGGAAGGCAAAGAGTGAGACAGAGCAAAGTCTGAGTTCTGTGGATCCTTTAAGACCAGCAACATTTTATTTCAGGTTTAAGCTTTCGTATAGTTCTTCTTCAGCGGGAGAGAGGAGTAGATGGATTCTTCTGACAGCACAATTTACAGTGAGATCACTGTGCTCTGCTGTTTTCTTTGAGACTTGATCTCTCTCTCTCACACACACACACGGACAGGTGTAAGTGTGTTAAAAGGTAGGGGCAGGTTGGGATAAGGGGGAAAGGAGAATTAAAACAAAATTTTCGCTTATTCTGAAAAGTTTTTTTAAAAAAAGATTAGATTTCTTTGTGCCTATCTGAGATTTCTTTGTGCCTATCTGAGGCACGTAGGACTCCACCAAAAGCAAATGTTGGCGTCATAGAGTTTAGCTGCAAAAACTGCTTTATTTTTTCAAGAGCTTCTGGTGACAAGTCTAAGAGGACCAATACTTTGTGTTCTTTATATTTTAAGGCTCCTTGTGATCTAGCCTCTTTAAGTACTTTGACCCACAATCGGGGATAAACAAATTGAACCAAAATGTCTCTAGGTCATTCCCTCCGGGCCATAGTCAAGGGTCCCAACTGATGCGCCCTTGCGATCGCGGGTGCCACTCCCTCTTCCATATTTAATGCCTTCGCCAGCCAGGTCAAAACAAAGACTGTGAGGTTGTTATTTTCCTCCGTGCCCTCCTCAATCTCCCGGAGTTTCAGGTTATACATTCTCCAGCAGTTTTCCAGTGAAAGAATTCTGTTAATAGTAGACTTCTCTGAGTATTGTAGCGTTCTCACTTCTTTCTGTAGTGCTAAGCCCATTTCTGTTGCATTTTCAGCAATCTTGGAGGTTTCTTTTAATTCTTTTGCCAGGTCATTTAGTTTACTATGGACCAGCTGCAAAGGTCCGGCCACAGATGATTTAAATGAATGTAGAAGATCCTCTTGGAGATCTTGAAGATCTTTTCTACTTAGAGGTGTGTCATCTTCTGTAGAGTCTGAGTGGGGCTTTTTAGTATCGGGCGCCATTTTGGGCTCCGGGGAGAGATTTAGGCCTGTTTGTTTAGAGGAATTACCTGGCGGAAAGAAGGTCTTTACTGATGTTGCTTCTTTTGGATTTGCTTTTGCTTTGTGTCCAGACGATTTTCCCATAGTTTTGAATGGGTCAAAACGATAATGGTAGAGTTTCTGTCGGCTTTGGGAGGAAAAGGGTTGGGAGCTCACTCAGTCAGCGTTTACCATCTTGCAGCGACCAATGCTGTGGTTTCTAATGTCAGACTTTTGACCATTTACTCGTCACATCCTCCTGGACTGAATCCTCCTGGACCGAACTGAGACCTAGGATTCCTGCCTCATTACCAGTGCTGCATACCACATCTAATCCAATCAAGCCTGTTGTTGTAATTCACCTGCTATTGCCATTCAGCATCTGAAATCACTTTTATAAAGTTTATATCTCCGGTAATTCATGTTATGTTTTATGGCACCCATGGCCCAGCCCAACAAAGTGACATTTATGTTAGATCTGGCCCTTGTAACAAATGAGTTCAACACCTCTGCAGTAAACTGTTGCAATATTTTAAATGGGAAGCAGATAAGGGGAAGGATCTATATTGTAACACTATTATACACTAATGTTATGTTGAGGATACATTTCATTTGAAGGTAAAAGGCTTCAATAAGTATTCATCTCTAACCATGTTTTGCTATGAATCTGCATGCATTTTAACTTTAAGTCTTCTTTTCAGCTGCAAATAGTAGATCCATGTGTGTTCCCCTTTAGCTGAAAACTGACTTTCTGATTTTAACTTCACAAAAAGCTACATGGGCTAGATTTGATAAAGGGTTTTCACAACTTTTATGGTTATTATGTTGCCCTGCCAGAATGACGAGTTTGGAATTAGAAGTCATGATAAAATCCTCAATCGGCCATTTAACCTACTGGATGTTTCTTAGGCAAGCAAAGACAATAAACATACATTGTTACATAAAAGCTTCAATCAGTATTTAGTACCTGAATGAAAGTCCAGGATTAGCAGGCATGGTAGAGCACAATCGTTCCAAGGCTTTGGAATGCTGAGACTTCGGAATACAGTTCAGATAAAAGGAAATGACCTGTAAAAGTGTATTGTTTTAAATTAACAGCAACTGCAGTTGCCTACAGTTTTGATAGGCTACCTTTTCAAATACAATAGTTCAGTTATACTGATGAACACCGTTCATTCAACAGAATTTCCCTTATTCTACAGTCCAAATAAGAATTTTAACCTCAAAGTAATTAATTACTGTGCCCTTGAATAACATATTCATGTAGAATCACTACTGTTTTCCTTTCAACACTGAGAGTGTACACCCTAGCTGCTGTATGGCATGTGGGGGCGGCGGTGTTGGGCTCAGCATCTCTCAGCACAGTTCTGTGCAGGGAATAAGTTGCCAATATACTCCTGTTTAAAAATACAAGGTTTAATAAAAACTAACCATGTGACAAATCATTTTTCAGACTATCAGTGCTTTATTTTGTCTTGGCCTCAGTAAAAAGACTAGACCTACTACTGAAGACCACAACTTGCTAAAAGGGAAAAAGCACTACCCAGATGGCTTACAACAATGGACTCCGAGGGTCGCTTTACAACGACTCAGCTCAATAACCAAACTTCTCTAATAGCAGCTTGACAAGAGTATCTGAATTGACTAAATGGGTTTGATTCTCACAGAACTCTCCTGCAAGTTTACCCTTGTCACTAATAACAATTATATCTGACAGCTGCTAAAAATAGCACTGGCCCTCTGAGACTACACGGTACTACAGCACAGTCAAGCAGTCATGTACTTGATCTAGAAATCAGAAGCCTGAAGTATGCTAAAAAGAGACTGTCTCTAAGCAGTACTAATAGCACTTCAGAGAATTTGTTCCCACAAAGAAGAGACAGCTGCATGAACGCCTCTCCCAGATGATGCAGGTCTCATAGGAAGGGGACACTCACAACATTCCAGGGCTGTCAAGCATGTGCTGAAGCAATGAGCCCGTCAAAAGGTTGGAGAGGACTGATGGAAAGGAGAGCACCAGGTGGCTGAGCTGGGGGAAGGATAAGAGCCCCTGGTGTTAACTAAGGAGGAAATCCAACTGACTTCCTGAATCCAAGGAGGAGGTTGGGAGAGGAAGAAGGCAACAGATAACCCCTTCCTATAAAGGGTGAAGACCCTAGAAACCACAGTTCCTAGTCTTCAAAAGGCTGCTGTAATTGTTTAGAAAACTTGAGCTTCTACCTGTTGATTCACTGCAGAAACACTCCAAAGAGAAAAGCTCTTTCACATGTTGAGTTTTCATTCTTTTTGCTTACAGAAAAGGCTTGTTAGCTCACTGTGGTAAAGAAAATGCTGGGGAAACTCTCCAATTACTTCAGCATGGCTATTTATATATAAGGATCACAATTTAAGTGTTCCCAAAATATTCATACCTTGTTATGAAACTCATAGTTGGTCCAGTAATCAGCAGTGCTAAATGGAATAGGGTAACGGGTGGGAACTGTAACAAGACATCTGTTCACAAGATCAGTAAAAAGCTTGAATTCTTGAGCTTGATTGTTGGATCTGACAACTCTGCCATTGATGAAAACAAGGTAACTGGAAAACAGAAATTAAACCCAGATGTTAACACTTCTGAATGCATTACTTTTACAATTGTAGAGTCAAATAATGCCTCATCATTTAAACTTACTCCATCCAAATGTGCTGAACTATTTCCTCTTGCATAACTGCTCCCAGAGCTGCCTCATAAGCATCTGTTGCTTCTTCAGAACTTCCATGAAGAGACTGGTATAAACTATTTTTAAAAACAATGAACTCTTTATATACTGTTTTGTGTCTTTATAAATTCATTTGCAAGCTTGACATTACATACAAGCGGACACAACATTTCAAAAGTAAATATATTCTAATTGCACTTCAAATTCAATAATTACTATTAACTGTAAAATATGCAAGCTTACACTGAAGAAAAACAAAGTATGTCTAATGACATGCACCATACAATAAGGGTGAATGCAAGTGTTCCGTTCTTTCCATGTCAGTGTAATGCCTACAGGAGAAGTACTGTTGGTAACAGTGAGATAAACCAAAAAGGAATGGATGGCCTCACTTAAGTGTAAAGAAAATAGTTTGAATACTAAATTAACTGCTCCTTACAAGAAATAAAACCAGACTACACGCAGAAAAGCAGAGGTGTGAACTATGTATTTGGTGGACCCCAGGTTAGCAGAATATATGACTCTGTGAATTAATCAAAAGAAAACCTTCAAGCTCAGGATGAAAGAATGCCAGATGTATCTGAATATCAGTTAAATGATTTCTCATGGAACCCCAGCTTGTTTTCTGCCACTGACCACATCTGAAGAATTCTTCTTCAGTCATCCCGATGCACCCAAGTTATTCCACTCGTCCTTTATTTTAATTCATTTGCACCAGGAATTTTCCCCAATGGAAACCCAAAGTGGCTTACATCCTTCTCCTCATCTCCATTTTATCCTCAGAACAACCCCGCGAGATAGGTTATGGTGACAGAGTGTGACTGGCCCAATGTCACCAAGCAAGCTTACATAGCATGACGGGGATTCAAACCTGCCTAGTCTAACCCTCTTAACCACTACACTACACTGGCTCTCCATGTTCAGGCATCATTCAGAACTAAAATGCCAGACCAGAGAGGGGTTCAAAACCATACATTTGGTGCCTGACATTCCTAACACCATTACTGTAATTTTCTTTTGAACAGAATCTCATGTTTCATAATATATTTTAACACTGATTCACAGCTAATATGGAAGAAAGAAGAGTGGGATAAACTATGCTAGAAGATCTGTGATTCTAAGAATCCCTGATATATGTTTATAACAGAGGGAGAGAACATGACTGAAGCAAGGTCCCAAGATTCCTGGTTAATGCTAGGAACTAGGAGGTTTTGAAGGCAGCTACTGGCAACCACACTTCCTCATGCACAAGATTTGTATGACTTAAATACAGAATGGCTGACCCTTTAGGAATTCAGTTAGTATGGACCCCAAGCACGACAACTGTTGCATTGAACAAAACTCCTCAAAACAGTTAGTGGCGTGTGTGACTCACCAGTATATTTGCCACAAGTATGGGATTTGCTGGTTTAAAGCTTCTTCTGTACAGCATCCCTTATATGAAGGTGGTGTGAATTCAATTGGCATTGGAAAATTCAAAAAATATCTAGAACAAAAGAGTTATTTCTGAGCATGAAAATATTCTGTACAAAGAAATAATCCTGAACCACTCCATACAAGAATCAATTACCCTGGAGATGAGCAAAAGTGAACATGAGCAGTGCTATTATGAGCCAAGCTAAATAAAGCCCAAAGCTGCCCATTACAGATACCTTTCAAGGATAGCCATGAGTCTAGTTCCCTCTGCTGCAGTACTTCACACAACTTGCCAATAATCCTGAATTTCTCTCTCCACGAACACCAAAGATCACAACATAGGTAAATTGTATAAGACGTTAGACCGGGAGTGGGGAGAGACTACTTATACCACTGATGACTTTGGCATCTGCTTCATTTAAATTGTCACATTTAATTTGCTTCTAACTGAACATTCAAAGAGAGATACCACAACAACAGTGTCTAACACAGACTAATAATCTGGTAAAGCCTAAAACTGTACAATATGCAGTTCAATAGATCACTTTTGTGCTTTAAGATTTTATTTTTTAGAAAAAACCGGGAAGGGGGGTCTGTTAAGTTAGGCCCTTTTAAGTCACAGCTACTCATGATGTAGCAAAGTGCTCCACCCTGAAGGACATAAGAGCAGCCCTGATGGATCAGACCAATGGGCCACATAGTCCAGCATCCTGTCTCACACAGTGGCCAACCAGTTCCTCTGGACAGCCAACAACAGGGCATAGAGGCTGAGGCCTTCCCCTGATGTTGCCTCTTGACTCTGGGATTCAGAGGATTAGTGCCTCTGAATCTGGCAGGTCCCCCTCAGTCACCATGGCTAGTAGCCATTGACAGACTTATCCTCCATGAATCTCTCTAAATCCCCTTTTAAAGATGTTTATTCCTGTGGCCATCACTATATCCTCTGGCAGCAATTCTGCATTTTAATCACTCTCTGAGTAAAGTAGCATTTCCTTTTGTCCATCCTGAACCTACTGACACTGAGTAGGCAGCTGTTGCAGTAGCCTGTATTAGAAGCTCAAAGGTACCCCAAAGATGCCTCAAAATTCCATGTCAGCTATTTCACTTCATAACCTCAGGAATTAAAGCTGGGTTTGGCAAGCCACAATTACAAGGGGTTAAACAGAACGCCAGGGAAAGAGCTTAAAAATAAGTCATTCTCAGAAAAAACATTAGTTTACATATAGAACATGTAACCACTTGTTGACTTACACCAAAGAAGGGAAAACCACAACATATGACTATTTTAACTCACTTTGTGAATTGCATATCTTCATTACTGCCATCAGAGATGATAAAAAATCTGCATATGTTGCAGAGTATTCCTTTTTTCAAATGTTTAACCTTATTGGGGTAAGATACCACCTCAACAAATAATTATATTGGGTTTCTCTTAACTAACAAATTAATGTTCTTACATATACTGCTCCAAGAGCTATCAGAGATATTGTACCATAAATCTTGCTCCCACAGAATTAGATATTTAGGTACACAATCAACACAAGCTATTGCTTTGCAGCAGCATAGCCTGAATAGCTAACTCACCTTAACAGCTCTACAGGACTATGCTCTTGATGTGAACACTCAAAGAATGTTGCAACAAAGGCTTGCAGGAGTGGAGGAATACTGTCTGATCTTTTCTGTCAGAAGAAGAGTAAGCAACATTAAAACACATCACAATACAAAATCTTGATATGCTTTTCATGACTCTTTGAACACACATTTATTTTAAAAACACCATTCAGAAGGGATACTCAAAGGCAGACTTCACACATTCCACAAAAGTAGAGATAGTAGTAGTATGAATAGCTCGCACATCTTCTCCAGAAGCTTCACTTACTTTATAGAGAAAGGGTGAACTCTTGCATATCTTAGTGGCAACATACCAGAATTTATCATTCCCTTTAACCAAGAACAGGTGCGCCTCCCCCCCCCCCAATATCTTTTTACTGTTTTGCAAGTCATATGGTATTGCAGCTTCTATGTAGTGCTTTTATGCCACCCAAAGACTGGTGTGGCTCAGATACAAATTCCATCTTTATAGCATTTACAGTGACAAATTCAGCCACTCCTGAACACAACTCTCAGTAAAATCATTTCATTGTAACTACCTTTGATAAGCTTGAATACAGACATACTGTGTTTACTATTTCAGAGAAACTTTTCTTATTTAACTGAATTCCAAAGAATATTTGAAGCATCTGTTGCCATTTTACCTGCAAGATGAAGAATTTGCACATAAAGTAGAACACCTGGGCATTCTGAGGATTTCTCTCAAATGCCGTAAGCCAAGCATCACAAGCTCTTTCAACCTGGGTTGTCTGCAAATACAAACTAACCAGAGCCTCCAATAGCTGACAATCAACAGGGCAGACTTTTAGAAGTGATTTACAAATCTCAATGGCTGCCTCCCACCTGAAATGAAAACAGTACAAAGAAAAAGTGAAACAATGCACAAGTGGCTTACTAAAAAGCAATCCATAAGAACATCTGGAGAAGCTTGCTGCAAATGAGTTCCCTCTTTAGATCAAACCACGGACTTTAAGGTGAATTTGTGCATGAACCCATCCCCTACTTTGGAAGCTATTCTTTGGCATCAGGAGTATTTTACAATGTACTGTGAGAGTGCACGGAGAGGAGAGAACATTTGTTACACTATTGTATTATTACACTTTCTCCCTAAGCTTAAAAAAATAAAATGCCATTTGGACAATAACAAAAACCCTCTTTACCTTTCTAGGAGCTGCTGCAAAAGAATCATATTCCTGTATAGAGGAAGACAGAGAACTATTTTTTCATCATCTTCAGGATTCTCACTTGTACAGGACCGAATGGCATCTAAAAGAACACCACACATTTACAGTTACAGACTGGAATCTTATGGCTTCTTAAGAAGATTATAGCATGAGCTTTTGTGAATAACAGCCCCCCTCCTCCCAATATGTGTATCTATTACCCTTCAAACCCTTGGAGGAAAAAATTTAAGAGGAAAGAAGGCAAAAAAGCAACCTTGCCACACGGTACTTACAACCATAAAAAGTTCAGCCAGAGTGTCCCCCTTGCCCTCATCTACAACTGGTGTCAATAAGTCCAGTTAGTCTGACTGTCTTTGTATATGTGCTATGTGTATGAAAACTGGCTGCCAATTAACAAAGACCAGAAAGACTTCAATGATGTTAAACAAGGTTCTGTAGTAAGATTATTACAAATATCCTGTTAAGTACTGATGTAATACATAAATTACTGTTAAATAATTTACACTGATAGAATTACCTTCAAAGACAGCTAACAAAGTATCGGGATTAGTCTTCACATCTTCAGCTTTTTTCCAAGGTATTAAGAACGACTCTCTCTTCATGATTTTTGAAGGATTACTATTTGCAGGATCATAAAACTTGAGAGGGAGGTCACCAAATTCGATCAGATGTATATAAGATAGCCAAGCTAAACAGCGGTCACTAATGGTGAGGTGTTGCACAACTACCTTATCATTTTCTGACTTCAGAGCATTCTATGGAGGAAGAAAATGATATCCTCAAAAGATCAATATAAAACAACCAAAGTAGTGCTATATTTTGTCTATTCTTCCAAATTTAAAAGGCATTCCAGAGATGGAATTAAATGTCACTTTTAAAAAAAGACCATAACAATCAGAACTGTTGCACTCTGCACACACACACAATAAAAAGATTGATTATGCAACACTGAAAAAGAGGATTATGGAAGTTTTTGAAATGTGCCTTGCCTAATGTACAAATGTACATTTTAGTCCTTGTACACATAGTTATAACTGTTCTGCATCTAAGATAGAAGAGTACATGAAGGAGACATGAATATATTGTACACTGCATTTATGGGACAGAGAAATCAGAACAGGGGTAGGTAGCAGTGTGGATCCCCAAACACAGACATCCATGAACTGCATGAATTTGCATGTCATGTCCACAACCACTAAGAATATAGGCTGCCTTATTAAAAAGAGAGAGGCTCTCTTTTTATCATACCCTAAGTATCATACCCTGACACCAAATTCTATACTTGCATGAAATGTACACAGAAGAAACATATCACTAGTAATCAGAATTCTTTCATTGAAACTTCAGAACATTTAAGGTCAAATAAATTAGAGCCACTAAGTGAAACCATTTTTATAAAACTGTACTATCGTATTCAGACTGCAACTGTTGATTTCTGCTGCATACTTTCCTTTCCTCCCTAATCCAGTAATACAGACACAAGATAGTAAGGTGGAAAAAAGAAATGACTAGAGTCACAAGAAGGATGTAGCAGCTTATGTGCACACATCAAGTCTTCACACATTGACAAAAGCACCCTTGTATTGCACTGGAAAATATGAAGGGGCAACAAAAGTTATGTTAAAAGCCTTGTTAAGTACACCCCTTTTGTTAAAGTCTGAACAGGCTTATTGGATTGGGCCATCATTCAAGTCATTATGGAAGATAGAAGGCAGCATCTATCTGTAGACTAGGCTGCAGAGATTTCAATCTCGTATCTATATGTCTTTTCAATCTTTTCCCTTGCTAGGACATGTACAATATGCAAGTGGGATTAATATGCCAAATGAAAGTGTTTCTAACCCAAGTAGCCTTTATCAGAATAACTTCCCCCCAAAATAGCTACACCTACAGGGAAGTAAAAGAGCACTCTTAGAAAGCATTAAAAAGTTTTAGACAAGAACAGCTGCCAGCATTATGATGGGAACACACTTCACCTTCAAGAATTAGAATAAAAAGAGCCACGTTATAGAAAAGGCTTGTTCAAAGAAAACTGAGTATGGCTCTGGGCATGATTTTACAGTGTACTGGCACCCATGCATCTCCACTATACCCATTTACTGAGACCGACAAGAAACCTACCTGGTAAAGTAGGTTTTCCTTTCTTGCAACATGTGAAGGTGCTCTTAAGCATTCCCTTTCTGAAACAGACCCTCCCTACCACTGCAGTTTTTTTAGATTTAATTCTTTGGTTGGACAGGATACTAGTGTTCACCTACAAATTATGCTACATAACATCACAAAAATATTAGTGAAATCTAAAGCCACAATCATTTGGATGAACATATAATCAGTGTAACATCACACACAAGTACCTGGAATAATGCAACAGCATTTTGATGTCTTCCAGTAAAGATGCTTAAATGAACTCTGTACAGCAACATCTCCAGCAAGTGAAAGGATCGAAGATCAAATTTTTCTTCACACTTTGGGGCTTTCATTAAGAACTGCAACATTCTCCCACACACGTAATCCTTTCCATCAAAGGAGTTTTCCAGATCTAGAAACTGAACAGAAAACATTTTATTTTACAATAGGCTATAACTATCTCTCCTTCTGTTTCTGTAGCTTTGTTCTGCTGGCACTTAATACATTTTGGCCCCGGTCACATGGGCCAGATAACGCGGGGGTGAGGCTGTTTGCCCCGGGGCAAAATAAAGCATGTTAGCTCGATCATACCGTCTCCCGAGTCTTCGCACTGTGGCAGGAAGCTCGCGATCACACGGCGATGCTGGAGCTGGCAAAGAAGCCGCACAGCAAACATTCTGTGTTTGTGCGCATGCACAGTTCCACGGAGCAGCACTGCTTCCAGTTTAGCGTTCGTGCGCATGTGCTTAGGGAAACCATCTGATTTGCGACAGGACTCAGACGGGCACCGGAAGCCACGGGATACTAGCGCTCCCACGATCAGACGCCCACCTCTGCCCCGCGTTTTCCAGATACTACTGCACTTTCCTAGGTGGTTTTTTACTGCGCATCTTCGGCGGGATGCCACGGGTTGCCCACAGGTGTGCTACGCTTCCCAGATGTTGCCATTCGTGGCTTTATCGTGGCAAATCCTCCGTGCGAACAGGGCCTTTGTTTGGCAGATTCCAGATGACTGTTTCTGATTGCAGCTTCTTGCACTGCATCATATGCTGCTCTGAAAAGTCTTTATCTTCAGAACTGGATGTGTGCATGCACGGAAGGGGTATAACTTGGTATGTTTGCGTTTCTATGGGTTGGATCCTACAAACTACAACGGTGCTTGGAGAAAAGTATGTTTTCTGCCTTCCCCTTTGCCAGCAGCCCACTGTGATCCTTACTAAACTGATGTTTGGGAACTGGGGAGACTAGCCCACCTCCTTGTCTGACATTGCCTGTAACATTCCACCACTCCCCTACAACAGCTTTCTGGGGATCCAGAGAGGTTGCCGGGAAAAGGTGGGAAAGATCAGAATCCAGGAGTTCCTTCCACTTGCAATCCATAGTGCCCAAACCCCATGTTCCTATTCTGTGTTAGGGAATGGCAAGTCCAGTAATACACGCAAGCAAGAGTACATTGAATAATAGAATGCCTCTTGAGATTCTACAACCGGAAGTCTTTAAACAAAACTTTACAGGTGAGTAACACATAGTACATTGCATGCACAAATCCCACCGCTTAATTATGTGCACATGTCAAATTTCAAGAGATCAAACTTACAGTCCACCAGATCTTATAATTTGGAGCATATTCCACTGCTGTTTCACACATTTCTTGCACTTCTTCCTTGGTTCCTCTTTTGGAAAAGAGCTTGAGGTAATGACACCAGATTTCAGAATTTTCTTTGTTGTTTTCTAGCGCTCGGGCCAAAACATTCAAAGCAGAATCCAAGCATTCTGATGATGATCTGTAATAAGTAGGAAGAAAACACAAGAATATTGTACATTTTGCACTCACATTTATAGTTTAGTTTTGAGCCCCAAACTCCCCCTCTCCCACTGATTTTTTCTCTCCTGCATTTCATATATATCTGGTGGGTTCTGAAATGGGAAGGGTGAGATGAAAAGTATGTTTGTGTGTGGGGGGGGGAGAAATGCCTTGATAGTTATGGTAATGGAAAGCCATCCAGGCGTCTTCATGTCTACGAAGAAAGGGGAAAAGATGCTGGTTGCCTGATACAGTGCATCCTTTCCAGCTAATAGGGTAAATATACCAGCCCTTTGATGTGAGAACACCTCTTAAATTTTTTTTTAACTTTTTAATAGGAATACAGAATAAAGAAAGGGGGTAAGAGGAAAAGAGAAGAAAATAAAATTATAAAAACAATGCAAAGGGCAATTTTTACATATATTAAGGACAACCATTGATTAAAATTATATTAAAAAGGTATATAACATGGTGGCTTAGTAAACCACAATAACAACCTGCTTAAAATATTCTACAATTTTCTCATAATGTGTTTTCATTTTGTCCTATCTTATCAATTATACACATAGGTAAATTCTCATTAACTCTGTATACAATTTTAACATAAGTTTGTTATAATAAAAACCATGCAAATGGTAATGTTCTCAATATTTCATATAAGAGATATCATTTATAAAATAAACCATTCAAATATGTAACTACAAAGATTAATTATAGTAAGCATAAAAAGCTTGCCAATTAATATAATTTGTCAGTTTTGCCACAAGTGCATAGTCTTGCATTTTGTCTATCCAATTCTCAAGAGTTGGACAACCCTCAGGCTCCAACTACTCTTGCTGCAGTTAGCACGTACCTAAGTAATCCATGCATTGTTCTATCTGCATTCACTGGTAAAATGCCTGATAACATAGTCTCTGTTAACATAGCAAATTTTATATTCAAAACCTTTTTGAATTTCAATATGTAATTCTTTCCAATATTTGCTATTTTTTTTAACAAGACCACCACATATGGTACAAAGTACCATCTATCTACTTACATTCCCAACACAATCCTTTATTTTTATCCATCTTCTTGATGCCTTTTGGGGTCATATGCCAGCAATAAAACTATTTATACCATTTTTTCCTAACTGCTTGACTTACTGTGAATTATATATCTCTCATCCACAGATTTTCCCATTGCTGAAATGGAATCTTCTTAAAATTTTGCAACCATTTCACCAGGCATGTCCTAACTCGTTCTATTTCTGTGTCATATTCTAATAAGTTTCTAAATGTGTCCCAAAAGATGACTTTGTTCAATATTATCTTTTCAAATTCAATCAAGTTTCTCAGTCTCTCCCCTTTTATATGCATAACTTCTTTATGTCTTGATGAAAGTTCTAGATATGTTAGCCATTGTATTTTTCCCCTTCTTCATTAACAGTTTGTCAAGACTTAATTTCCCTTGCTTGTTGATCATCTTGATATAAAACCATTATTTTTCCTCTCAGCTTTGTTGTAATAAGCATCTAGTGGTGACATCATAGGTGATATTGAGGGATTTACTCTTATATTAAGTGACTACCAGTTTTTCAGTAAACTGCCTTCTGATAATGTGTCCATTACGTCTCATTTTTTTAGTGTTTTTCCAGCTTTAAATCCAAAAATGACTATGTAGTAGTAGTAGTTGTTGTTCAGTCGCACAGTTGAGTCAGACTCTTCGCGACCCCATCACGCCAGGCCCTCCTGTTTTCTGTTGTGCTCCGGAGTTTGCTTAATTTCATGTTCATTGTCTCGATAACACTGTCTAACCATCTCATCCTTTGCCGTCCCCGTCTTCTTTGACCTTCAATCTTTCCCAGCATCAGGGTCTTCTCCAGTGAGTGCTCCCTTCTCACTTGGTGGCCAAAGTATTTGAGCTTCAGTATCTGGCCTTCCAGGGAACAGTCAGGGTTGATTTCTTTTAGGATTAACTGATTTGATCTCCTTACAGTCCAGGGACTCTCAAGAGTCTTCTCCAGCACCATAATTCAAAAGAATAAATTCTTCGGCGCTCAGCCTTCCTTATAGTCTATATATAGACTATGTAGACCTTCAGACAAATCGGCTGCTTCCGATTTCATCAGTCTTTCATTTGGGTTTTTAATCCAGTGAGAGATTCAAATCAAGCCAGCTGCATGATAACACAACTTGATATTAGAAATCGTCAGGCCTCCTCTTTTTTTTCTCCATTTTGTAAAACTTTAAATCTGACCCTTGGTTTCTTGCCATTCTAAATAAATGTATTTATCTACCAGTCTGTCAATATCTTGTGTTATGTATCTTTTTTAAAAAACAAATTATTGCTTTATTACTACAAAAACTACAAAAGGGAAGGGAAATAATGGGTGCTAAGACTAACCAATAACATATAAGGTTAAAGCAAGGATCGTCATATGTTCAAAAGTTTTGATAGTCATTCCTACTATATCGATATAAGAAGAAAAAGGATTA
Organism: Gekko japonicus; assembly: GCF_001447785.1. Classification (NCBI taxonomy): domain Eukaryota; kingdom Metazoa; phylum Chordata; class Lepidosauria; order Squamata; family Gekkonidae; genus Gekko; species Gekko japonicus. The sequence continues at coordinate 85,369 of NW_015162474.1, read as the reverse complement.
AAGGAATAATACTGGTTGCCATATTGCAAAATTAGTAAAGCTAAATCAAGCCAGTTTAGCCATTTAATCAAATTGGGTAGATCATAGTTTCAAATACAAATTAATCTTTCAGAATTTCATTACATTACATTATCTCCTGTGCTTATTCTTCTCATATTTCATTTGGACTTTAAGAGTTTTAGGATCTGCTACTCCTTTTTCGGAGTCAGAACCTTCAGAGGAACTATCAGGAATAGTTATACTGTCTTCAGACTCATGATCACTCCTTTCATCTGCTTGTATACTGTCCTCTGTTTTCTGTTTATCACTGGACTCTGTTTGCTGCTGCTCCAAGAATATCTTTGCTTTTTGGGCAGAATCAATCTTCTTTTTACCATTATAGTTGAAAATAAGATCTTCTGGAAATGTCCAGCTGAAGGGAGCGGGATGGTTATGTAAAAAGGAGGTTAAGTTTTTATATTGTTGTCTCCTCTTTCGTATCTTGAATAGAATATCCTTTAAGATCTTCGCTTCTTCACCTTTGATTTTCCGGGATTTCCCATTAGTCGCTTTCAAGGTAACATCTCTGGTAGACCTTTTGGAGAATCTAACAAATATTTCACCAGGCAGTTTGTTCTTCTTGATAAAATCCGCTTTAAGGTCTGTCATTGGTGCCAATGCTTTGCTTAATAATTCCTTTAGATTCTCCCCTTTCTGTTCTGGGATACCCTGAAATCACAAGACGTATAATGATTTCTCCATTTGAAGCTGTAACAGTTGCTCTTTATCAGAGATCCACTCTTTTTCCACGACTTCCAGTCTCTGTTTAATAAAGTTTGCCTTCGCATCAACTTGTTTTACTGCTTTGTTGATTTCATCTGCTCTTTTAACTGTATCCACCAGTTGTTTCTGGAAACAGTCCAGATTATTGATGTTAGTCATCTGGTCCAACAAAGGGCACAACACCGCAGCCATCATGTTTGGGAAGTCAGCAACTGCTTCTGGTTTAAGAGCTGAGGTCACTGAGCTGACAGTTCCTGGAGAAGGTCTTTTTTAAAGCACCATTTTGTCTCCTCTCAACATTGTTTAAATAGACCGTACCGTACTTTGTGTAAACAATATGAAAGTCCACTAGTTTTGTTTTGCTTTATGCTATTTTGCACCCTGCTCAGTTAACTTGGAGATTTTGTAATTGGAACCGTCCCTTTCCACCTAGTTATCGCTTAAGAACCGCTGTTTTCCTTAGGGGGACTCCCCACCTCCTCCCCTCCTTCCAAATCTACTAGGGGCTATGGATCAGTTTATCCGCTTCACTTGTTTAGCTTTGGGGAATTTACAAAAACTCACAGTGCATTCCGGCAATTTTTAAAAGAGTAGGAAGGACAACGTTGCGCAAGATCACTTGCCCGCATCATCCGGCATGCGCTTCTATTCTCCATATTGGTCTCGCGGCAATGGGACCTATCGGAGTAAGGAGGAACCTCAATTCCTCGGATGGTTCCGTCGCCTTGGAAGAGGCACCTCCCGCACCCCAGGCTAAGAGACCTCTATAAGGCCTCTAGAGGGGCTCGGAACCATCCGAGTCCCCTCCCATTCGCCGTGATTTTGGGGCGTTCACATCGGAGCTCGATGGAATGCACCCATTCAGGGAGTCGCCAAAACCAGAAGTCCTTGTGTCATGTATCTCAATTGGGAGCATCTGGAATAAAAAATTAATTTGGGGGGAAATTTTCATTTTTATTGCAGAATTTTTTCCAAGCCAGGACAAATTTAACTTAGACCATCATTCCAAATCCTTTTGAATTTTCTTCCAAACTGCTTCATAATTAACTTGAAGAAATGCTTTCCCCCCCAGACACATTTATTCCCAAATATTTGATTGAATTGGTAACCCAATCACTGCCTGTAGGTAATTTAATATTATCCTTTTCCTGTTTTGTTAAAATTTTTGAAATCATTTTAGTTTTTTTCATATTAATTTTAAATCCAGCGAGGAAACCAAACTTTTCTATGTGTTCCATAACAAACCATATTGTATTTGGGTTTTTTTAAATTGTCAATACTACATCATATGCATAACTCTTTATTCTTCATCAACTCTCAGTCCCTTAATTTTTGGGTCTTGTTTGATTCTAGAAACAAAAGTTTCCATTGCAAGTAAAAGTAACAATGGTGATATGGGGCAGCTTTCGTCTCCTTTTCTGTCTGGAATCCATCTGTTAACACGCCATTAATTAGAATTTCTGCATTTTGTTTCACATAAATACCCTGAATCGAACCCAAAAATCTAGCTCCAGAGTTTATACTGTAATACTCTTAGCATAAAAGTCTGAGATTACCAAAAGCTTTTTCAGCGTCCAGAAACTTAAAAACCACTTTTCCCCCCTTTATTTTGCACAAATTCCATTGCATCAATTATAAAACAGACATTGTCTTCATGTGTCTCTTAGGAATGAAACCTGTTTGGTCTCGGTAGATTATTTTTGTTATACGTTCTTAAGTCATTCTGCCATTATTGAAGCAAAAAAATTGTAATCCACATTGAACGATATAACTCTATACAATTGTGGTAGCATTGGATTGTTCCCTTCCTTGTGAATCAAAGTGCCTCCAGCCACAATTGTGGTACTGTTTTATTTTCACTTATTTGATTCATCACTTTTTGAAGCGGTAAAATTAGTTCATCCTCCAAAACTTTATAATACATTGCAGATAAGCCATCTGGGCTTAGAGCTTTATCTTTTTCAACCTCTTTATTGCTTGTGAAATCTCTTGTACGGCAATGTTTTGATTCAGAATGTCCCTGTCTTTGTTTGTAAATTTAGGTACAGAAGTATTCTTTATATACGCATCTAGTCTGACCTCAATTAAGTTTTCGTTCTTATAAAGTTGCGAGAAGAAGGAAATAAATTGTTCATGTATGTCCTTCTCTTAGATGTCATTTAGCTTTTTGGCTCCAGTTATTGATCTTCTTTCACTTCTTTTAAGCAATAAGCTAAGTAATGTCCAGGTTTATTTGCATGGTCAAAATATTTTTATTTGATGAACTTTAATTTCTTCTGGATTTCTTCCAACTCAATCAAGTTCAGTTGGTTTCCCAGTTAATGTCTTTTAAAACCATTTTCTTGTATGTTTTATATGTTGATCTTCCAATATTTGAATTCTATCATTTTCATAGTTCTTTCCATTTTACCTTTTTCTTAGAAGCTATCGCAATAAGGTTTCCTCTCATGAAAGCTTTGCTTGCTTCACAGATTGATATCATTGATGCATTTTCTATAGTATTTAATTTTAAAAACTCAGCCAGATCTTTTTTGCATTTCTTAATTATATCTCTGAAGTAGGAGATAATCATTTAATCTCCATCTTCTTTTTCCTGAACAAAAAGTATACTTTCTAGATTAAGGATTAATTGCTCTCCAAGTATCAATCAATTGTAGCAATTCCGTGTAGCAATTTCATGTACCAAACAACACGCTTGGGGAGTCTACCCCCTTTTGTCTTTTTTTATTTATCCTTTTTAGGTTCCAGGACTCAATTCATATCTCCAAAAATCATTATATCCCCTTCTTGAAAATCCAATAAGGTCTGAAAAAAGTTGTCATAGACATTTCATTTTTGCATTATTTGGAGCATATAATGATACCAATGTGTTAGACTTGCCATCGGGAAATCGAACTTCCAACATTAAATGTTACCCTTCCACATCTTTCATTTCTTATGTAACATTGATTCTATGATTTATTATGTAAATCACTATACCTTTTCTCTTCACGGGGATGGCGTAAACCATCCCCAACTTTTTATTCTTGAGAATATGTTCATGCTGTTTCTTTATGTGGGTATCTGGTAGATAATATCTGCCTTTTGTTCTTTTAATAGATTGAAAATTTTAGACCGCTTAGTGGGAGAGTTTAAGCCACTGATATTTATTGATATCACATTCAGATTATCCATTTTCTAATATAACACTGCTGCTTAGTCCAATTTTCCTTCTTCCTCAGCTGATTCTTTTGATAACTCTTCTGCAAGTTGTTTTGCTCATTCAATTGTAGATATGTTTTTTCTGCCTTTTGGGAGTTGCTCTTCCAGTGCGAATGGAATTTTCCAACGATACTTTATTTCTTCCTTTTGTAAAATCTGTTTTAGGAAGCCAAAGTCTCTCCTCTTTTTGAAAATAGTAGAGAGAAGGTTTTGAAAAATTGGTATTTCTGTCTTGTGAATTTTGAGAGGAAAAGTTCTTTCTTTGTTCAAAATAGAATCTCTAATTTTTGTGTGTGTGAACTTTACCAAGATATCACATGGAAATATAATCCTGACAGCAAATCTAGAGTTGATTCTGTATATTTGTTCGATGTCTAAAGAATCTTCTTCAATCTTGTAAGAGTTTATGAAAGTCTTCTTCAAGATTAGCTTTACCAAAATCTTCTGGGGTGGATTGAAACCTAAGATTACAGCCTCTATTCTGAACCTCCAGAACGTCAATCTTTGGTTAGCCTTTTCCAATAAATGATCTTGGACTTCTTGACAGTGTTCCAGGTCTTCATATTGTTCCTGGGTATGAACAATCTTTTCAATATTTTCTTGAATCTTTTTTTGAGTCTGTGCCAGTCCTGTAGTTATAGCTTATCTCAGAGTAGAAAGTTCCTTTTTAATATGATCAAAAGTATTTTCTTGACCTTGCTTTAATTGTTTAATCTGTTGTTGAATTCCTTCCTCTGAGTCACTTTATAATGCATTCAATTCTCTGATTGCTTCATCTGAGAGGAGTGTGTGTCTAAAACTGAGTTCAGCTGTATTGCCAAGTTACCTTGCAGTTTCTCCAACCCAGGATCAGGTTCTTTTTCAGTATTTTTTTTTCTTTGCTTCCGTCTGTGTCAACGTCATTTTATGTCTGTATCTTCTATAGTAGGGGTGTCAAACTTACGGTACATGGGCTGAAACCAGCCCATCCAAGGCTCTTATCTGGCCCATGAGCAACTGATTATCTTTACAGCCAGATGACAGAGGCTATGCATTATGTTCTTCTATACCGTTCCAGTGCTAATGCGTAATGGGCAGTGGAAGTGGGAGGGTGGGCATCAGGGAGAAACTGTAAGGGTGTTAATGTTTTAAGCATATTTGTATTTTGAGTTAAAAATAGTATCATTAATTGGGTTTGCCTGTGTCCTTTATAAAGTTCTACCTTTTATAAAGTTTTATCTTTTATGGCACACATGGCTCAGCCCAACAAAGTGACATTTATGTCAGATCTGGCCCTCATAAAAATGAGCTTGACACCTCTGTTCTATAGAGACCTTTCATTAACATTACATTAAACTTTGCATTTAATTACTGTCACAACAATAAAACATCTAAGATTAAGCTTGGACCTTATCTTTATAATATAAAACTCAATGCCAAATAGATCTGTATCACAATATTTAATATTGTTTTCAGGAGATTTAAATTTCAGATACACTAATTTAGTTTGTGTTAAAAGGGGGTTACAGAAACATTAGAGATAGTTAAAATAAAAAATTTGAGAGGATAAGACTAAACAGGATATGAAATGTGAAGTTAGCTAGTTAAAATAAAAATTTGAGAGGATAAGACTAAACAGGATATGAAATGTGAAGTTAGCTTAATCTGTTAAAAAAATTAGTATTTATTAGTTACTCTTGTCAAGACTATTTCACATAAAGAATAAACCATATTACTTTAATTATTTGTTAGCATTATTAAAGAATTTGAGTTCTTGTCTTGAGTTCTTATTGCCTTATTCAGCACTTGGCATTCAAATCTTCACTTGACAACAATCCAAAATTCCAGCATATGGTAGTAGACAATAATTGTAAATTCCACTGGATGGCAGCAAAGGCCAGTACCTAAACTGAAGATCCAGATTCACTACTTTATCTTTATTTTGGGGGTATATTTTGACATCCCAAAAGTATCTGGAATATTTTGGAAACACGGGGGGGGGGGAAATCCCAAATATTTTTGGGAATTGGGAAGATTGGGGAAATAGCTGAGAGGCATGGCGGCTGCTCCCCGCCTATCAGCTGTTCTCCTCCCCCCACTGATTCTGCAGATCCTTTAAACCAGGCTGGTTTAAAGGGACTGCAGAAAAGATCGAGAAACAGCTGAAAGACAGGAGCCGCCACTTAGCTGTGTTTTGCTGCTTTGCTGTTCCTGGGTTGGTTTTTTTCTCCCAATTTTTTCCCATCTCAGGTCTACTGGACCCGAAAAAACTCAGGATTTACAAAACATTCCTGATGCAAATACATTGCTGGTATTGGGATCGAAGATTTTTCAGAAATCCAATTCTTTTTTGCCCAACGGACCCGAACCAAAACCCCCGGGGGGAGGGGGCCTACACCCCCCTAAGCTTTGAAATCTTGTGTCATTTCCAAAATGTCACTCACTTTAGAAACAGGAAATGTCCTCTTCTTCTATCATCACCATTTTGGAGAATAGTGGATATATCGCTTTATTGCCCTCATAGCCTCAGATACCCATTTCACTTCCTCTCTGTCTTTTAAAAAATAATCCTTCTTATCGAGGTATTATACCCCACTTTTCTCCCCAATGGAGACCCACACACACATAGTTCTTCCCTCCTTTATTTAACCTCACAAAAATTATATGACAGTGTGGCTAGCCCTAAGGTTGGTCAGTGAGTTTCCAGGGCAGAATAGAGATTTGAGTCTGGGCCTCCCAGATCCTAGTCTGACACTAGCCACTATACCACACTAGCATAAATTCTGTTTGCCACCTCTAGCAGCAAACTGTCTCTGACTAGATTTCTGGCTATGCCCTGGATGGAAAAACTACAACCACCACCAATTACATTGCCTTTCTCTAAATATTCTCCAGCTCCCATATAACACCTATACACTAGCTCCACTCTCAGGAAATTCATATCTTGAGTTTAAATACCCCAATATTTTATTGCTTATACTGTAGACCCCTGAGAACTTCAAGATACCTAATAATTTCCCCCCGTTCCCTTTAAAAAATAACCAACTTGAGACATGGCCAAATAAGCAAAGGATCTTTCGAAGCTAATGGGGAAAATAAAATTACAACAACACAGATGAAAGCTCAAACAGAAAGTGCAGCCCATTTGTTTGTGAGGTAAGAATTACCTACCCTTCATTTTGATTCAGATATTTATATGCCAATTTGATCCAAAGCTGAACATCACAGGGGTTCTCAAGTACACTCGCCTCCAGGTTAGCAATATCATCAGTTTCATTTGTAAAATACCGAACATCGTCAGGAGTCACAACAGCATCCAGAGCTGGCACATTTATCTTGTTCTCGACTGTAGGAGCCACAAATAATTTTTTTTAGAAAACAATGCACAATTTTCGTAGTTGAAATTTTTGTTGAGGCATTCATTACTATTGTGAAAAGATATCTTGTCTAAGCTTGAACAGATATGCATTATTGAGAATGGTGACACTGGCAATTCTCATAGTAGAAGACAAAGAACTTTGTCCCTTCCATAGAAAACTAGTTTGCAGTCCTAGCGCCTAGATAAGGGGAGAGGGCAACAAAGGACAAGAGACCCACCCCACCCCCCAATAAACACAATCACTCTCCACTTTTTGGAATAAAATGGCTACAACTGTAAGAAGCCTTGGCACAGTATGGGACCACAGGATCCTGGCATCAACTGATGTGCCTGCCAGTCGATGTACCTCAGCCCACCTGCTGGGATGGGGGGAGACCCATGGGATGCAGGATTCCACAAGAACGATCACCACTAAGTGGTCTCCCCTGCCACTTGAGCATGAGGGTAACTTGCTGGCAGCCCCTGAGCTGGGCATGCCCCTTGAAAGCTCTCACCCAAATATCCCTTAAAGGAATCCCTACATGCAAGGAAAACAGGCACACCGGCCAGTTTTCCTAAAATGAATCTGGCCCCATGCAGATACCACTCCAGGTTGTGAAAGGCAAATGAAGCAAAATCACCTGAACAGGAACCAAGCCATGCGTCCCCCAGTCCAGTACCCTCCCCTAGCAATGACAGCCCGCAACTCCCTGCATGCATTCTCCCCTAAAGCATGAACACTTAGGAAGAGATGGGTGGGCAAATGATCCCATGTGGCCAGGTGAGCTGGCCTGGGGGTACAGCATGTTTTTAACCTCCTGGTAGCCCCTCCCCCTCCCAAAGCCCAGTTCAGGCCCCATCATAGCCTGTCCTGGGATGGGCTTAATTTTTGCACATTTGCAGCTGCCCACACAGCCCATTCTTTCCTGCTGGACATGGCCAGCAATGCCCGCTATCGTCCCTTCTGGCTCTCCCCACTTATCCAGGACTGCAAACGGGACCCGTGGGTGAGTCTGGGTCCCAACATACCTCTAGGGAAAAAAAGGAGAACTGAACAAGCACTGGGTATTTTTGAATACTCTATGGCTAACAAAAGCAGCTCTGATGATAAAGTCTACTGGAAGTTTTCACTAAACATGTAATTACCATTCTTCAGATTCTTACAGAATTCAGTACTGAATCAAGACTGTGATCAGTGCTACAGATTTCAGACGTTTTCTGGTTATTAGCATCTGACCATCAGCAGCACATGGCTTTGAATCAAACGTATCTTCTAATCTCGAAGTACTGCTAACCACTACTCTTAAGGCACAGCCCATAAAAGCTCTTCAAGGTTACCAAACAGGCACATATTAAGTATCATCTAAGCAGAGTTATATCCTTCAGAGACCACTGACTTCAATGAACCCAGAAGGGTGTGATTCTCTTTAGGACCTCACTGTGCACGTTTTAACAATGCAGAAGCAGGATGGGTTAAAAAAAAAAAAGGAAAGCAGCTGTTCAAAGTCAAGTGTTTTTCCTCACAATTTCATTCATATATTCCAACAGTCCAGATTTCATTGTAATATAGCCAAGTTACCATATTTAATAGGGCCAGAGGACTGGTCCTCTTCACTGCTGGAACCACTGTCCAAAGTGCTTTGTTTCCAGTACTTGGGCTTCCATTTCCTTTTTTCTTTCCAGGTTGTAAATGGAGGAGCTGTTAGCAAGCAAAATAAAATTGAATAACGTAATGTATTATTACATAAAAGCAAAGCAGAATTCCTGTCCTATGATATTGGTATGCTGATGTTACTAGTGGCTTTGGAGAAAACTCTGCATAATGCAATGAAATGCATCATAAATTTATAAACTTTTATGAGAGCCATGTTGAGGCATCCTAAGTTACTTACTGTGACCTTTGCTTTCATTGATGTTGCTAACAAGAAGTACAGCCATTTGATCCATTGACATGCGATCTTTGTTTACACCAAAAAGTTTCTCAACATATTTTTCTGAAATGAGATGGACACAATATCGAAGTCATATACTGCCATTCGTATTTCACATGAATGCTTTCACATATTCAAGAATAACTACAGAAGTCTTGAAAAAAAGGCATAAGCAAGCAGGACTCACAAGTGGCATTAATGACAAACAAACCATTAGACTTAACTGAAAACTTCTTCTCTTCAGCGGGCAAAGTCATCCACACTGGTTAGGTCATGCCCCCTCTTGCTCCAGGAAGGGCTATGCAATTTTTTTGCATGCCTTCCAGGACCTAGAGAGAGTATCCTTCCAGACATAAAACAGCCTAGCTCCCAACAATAAATTATGACTCCAGAAAGAACCTTAAGAAACTTTATCCATAGAAAACTTGAACAAGGTAAATCTGCAACATAGACAAAAAAGTCTCATGAGGTTGGAAAAAATTTGGATGACTTCACTCTGCTGAAGAGAAGAAATCTTCAGGTAGCTCCAATGGGTTGTTCTCCTTCAGCGGGGGAAGGCATCCACACTAGTTATGTAATCAAGCTGAACTATCTTGGGTGGGACAGATGCATTGAGAACAAGAACTAGTCCCAAACTAGTCCAAAACCTGTTGGAGAACTTGGCTCCCAAAGGCAGCATCTATGGAATTTTGCTGATCAATTCCATAATGTATAATAAAAATAGAAAAGGAGGACCAAGTTGCTGTCCTGCATATCTCCTCCACTGGGGCCCTTGTGCTGAAGGCTGCTGAGATAGCAGCTGCTTGAGTTGAAAGGCGAAGGAGACCTAAGACCCTGCACTTCATAAGCTTTGCAGATACAGAGTCTGATCCATCTGGCAAAACTAGACTTGGAAACTTTCCTTCCCAAGTTTATAGTCCCATAAGATACAAAGAGAGCGTCAGACATTCTGAATGCCGCCGTCCTCTTAAGGTTGATTTGGAGTGCCCACTTGATATCTAATTTATGCCATTTCTCCTTCAGGTGAGATTGTCTAGGACAAAAAGATGGCAAAGTTAGTCGGTTTGCATGATAGGAGGAATTGATTCTGGGGATAAAGGATGGGTCAATTTGTAATATAACTGAGTCCAAACTTTTGAAAGGTACACAGTTCCTTCCTTACTGAGAATGCTCCTAACTCTGAAACCCTCCTGGCTGAAGTTATGGCCACAAGGAAGGCAACCTTCCAAGATAAGACTCTCAATTCTGTGGAATTTAAAGATTCGAAGAGAAGGGGGGTTGTTAACGCCTACAGCAAGGGTGGCCAAACTGTGGCTTGGGAGCCACATGCAGCTCTTTCACACATATTGTGCAGCTCCCGGCAGGGCAAGTTGAGGAAGCAAAGGGGAGGCATGCCTCCCCAATCAGTCTTCCCTTCTCCTTGCTTTCTTTCCAACCCCCTCCTTCCTTCCTTCCCACCCCCTCCTTCCTTCCTTCCCACCATTCTTTCTCTCTCCTCCCTCCCCATCTAAAGTTAAATATCATTATCAATATCTGTTTTTACCCCTTTTGCTTTTATTTTGGGCAATCTCATTTAATGTTAATAAAAAGCAAATTTGCATATTTTTCTATAAAAGCGTGTGGGTTATATATTTGTTCATGCCTTGTGGCTCTAAAGTATCTGATGTTTATTCTATGTAGCTCTTACATTAAGCAAGTTTGGCCACTCCTGGCCTACAGTATCTTGGATAAGTTCCAGGCCGGAAACCTATGATCAACTGGGGCTGCTAACTGCGTAGTGCCCTTTAGGTATTTATGTATTTGTTTGTTGCTAAATTGGCCAACCCTCTGTTGCCCGAGACTGCAGTGATAGCAGCTTCTTGTATTTTCAGGGTATTTGGTCAAAGGCCTCTTTTCATCCTTCTTGTAAAAAGGCTATTATTTTTATTTATTCATTTATTCCTTCGGTTTGTATATTATCCATTTTTACCAGGACATGTTGCCCTCAAATCAAGTCTTGGAACGCCAGCAGGGCCAGTTTTATGGCTCATAATTTGAGCCAATTCATACTGTTCTCTTTTTCCTTTTGTGACCACTTTCCTTGGGCTACTTTGTCCCAGCAATCCCCCCCCCCCGTACTGGCATCTGTGGTTACCACAATGTGGGACGGGGGAAGAAAGGACACTCCCTGAGAGAAGTTGTCCCACACTGTCCACCTTTTCAAGGACTTTTTTACTGTTGATGTCAGCACTATCTTGGTATCTCTTTGGAAAGGTAACAGACACCACTGTAGAATTTGTGTGAAATTGTGCCCATGGCACTGAGTCTGCTGTCGAGATTAGAAGACCCAGAAGTTAGGCCAGTAATATCAGATCTGTGCATCTCCATCTGTTTATTGGTCGTACCAGTTGTTGTATTTTGACCTGCTTTTCTGAAGGCAGAAAGACGTTCAATTGATGTATGTCTATACACGCTCCTAGATGGATCAGGTTCGTGGAAGGTGATAAATTCGCTGAAGAGTCAGTTATCAAAAATCCATGGTCCCCAAGGAACTGAAATGTCAAGGCAGTATGAGCTTTCACTGTCACAGAATTCTTTGCTCTGATTAAAATAAAATACAAAGGTTCCACCTTGGTGGTTAAGACCCCTTTGTCTTAAGGCTGCTACTGAAGTTACCACGATCTTTGTGAAGACTTGAGATGACAATGACAGGCCAAAGGGGAGCACTTTGTACTGATAATGGTGACCTCTGCATTCAAAATGAAGGTATTGTCATGAAAAAGGATGTATAGGAACATGTAAGTAGGCCTCCTTCAGGCCTAGCAATGCTAAGAAATCATTCTGTTGGTGCGTCTGGAGTATGGTGTGCAGTGATTCCATTTGGAATTTCTGTTTTTGGACCCAAAGATTGAGGTCCCTGAGATTTAGTATTGCCCTCCAGTTGCCAGATGTTTGGGGGACAATAAAGAGAACTGAGTACACGCCTTTGAATTTTTGGTGAGGTGGCACTGGTTCTATGGCGCTGATGTCTAGCAAATGTTGTACAGCTTCTATAGTCTTTGCTTTAGCTTCCCTTGAGAGACAGGAGACTGAACAAAGCAGTGAGGAGGAAGGGAGCTGAACTCTATCTTGTAACCCAACTCCACAATTGACAGGGTGGTTTATTTCCAGATCTGTGAAAAGTCCTGTAACTGACTTAAAAGCCTGGCGTCATGCTGAGGGTTTCTTTCTGGTGTTATTTCTGTCTGTCTGTTAGCTAGCTGAGAACTGTTTTCATTGAAATCTGTTCTGGAAATTATTTATATATCTATTAAAAAAAATTAAAGGACTGTCCACTCCTGAAGCTGCTATTGTCTCTACACCTATCCAAAACTCTGTAGGGTTGAAAGGAATGAAAAGACTTTCCCTTGTACTCCTTATCCTTGGGAACTGATGTAGAGGGCATTGCCTTCCTCTTTTCTTTAGTTTCCACGAGCACTTTGTCCAATGATTGTTCACTAAACAGAAGCCTTCCCGAGAACTTTTCTGTTGAAAGATTTGACTTGGAAAGTGGGTCCACCTTTCAATGTTTTAGCCATAAGTTTCTATGAGACACTACATTTGCTGCTTGAGCTTTGGCACTAAACTAGTGTCTTGGGAGGCATCCGAAGCAAACTGGGCTGCTCTTTTGATCTTCAGTAAAGATTTCTTGAGTGTTAAGGGTTCAGGATCTGGATCATTCAAAAGACTGTCCTCCCAGATGATGTGGAGTTGGCCAGGACAGCTGAGGTTCTAATAGCTAAAGACGACGCTTCATGAGGTTTCTAAAGTACCGATTCATTTCTTCTGTCAATGAGGTCCTTCAAAACATTGTTCCCATCCTTAGATAGGACCGTCCCCGAGTATAGAGCCACCACAGGGGCACCCTTCAAAGGTATCTTCAAGTCCTCCATAGTTTCCTGGTGTATATTATGAAACCTGGCAACTGGATTTATGGAAGTCCCACTGCCTGGTACTGTCCACTCCATTCTTGGGACATTTTTGAAGGATTCTGGGAAGGGACAGCCTGACAGACACTTGGCTTTTTGAATCCTCTAACATCCAGATTAGCAGTGGTAGAAGAAGCAGAGTTCTCTGTTGATTCAACTGTGTAGTTTAAAGTAGAAATGACTTTCTTGAAGTGTTCCAGTTGAAAAAGTCTGGATGAGGTGTCTTAATCATCAGACTCTTTCCAGGACCATTCTCCCTCTTCTTTATCTGAATTGATTGTTACAGATATTATGCCAGATTGTTGTTGTTGTTCAGTCGCACAGTCGAGTCCGACTCTTTGCGACCCCATGGACCAGCTCCCTCCAGGCCTTCCGATCTTCCGCCATCCTCTGAAGTTTGCTCAACTTCATGTTCGTTGCATCGATGACACTGTCTAACCATCTCATCCTTTGCCGTCCCCGTCTTCTTTGACCTTCAATCTTTCCCAGCATCAGGGTCTTCTCCAGTGAGTGCTCCCTTCTCATTTGGTGGCCAAAGTATTTGAGCTTCAGTTTCATTATCTGGCCTTCCAGGGAACAGTCAGGGTTGATTTCTTTGAGGATTGACTGATTTGTTCTTCTTGCAGTCCAAGGGACTCTCAAGAGTCTTCTCCAGCACCATAGTTCAAAAGAATCTATTCTTCTGCGCTCGGCCTTCCTTATAGTCCAACTCTCGCAGCCATACATGACTACTGGGAATACCATTGCTTTGACCATGCGGACTTTTGTTGGCAGGGTGATGTCTCTACTTTTTATCATGCTGTTTAGGTTCGCCATCGCTTTCCTCCCAAGGAGCAGGCGTCTTTTAATTTCATGACTGCTGTCACAGTCTGCGGTGATCTGGGATCCCATGAATGTGAAGTCTGTCACTACTTCCACGACCAGATTGTATCTCCTCTTTATCTGATTCTCCATCTGAGTGGTACCTTTGATTACTCATTCTAGACCTAAGACATTTGCAGGGGGGCTCTTGGGTAGGAGCTATTCTCCTATCTGTATGTGTCCATTTTTGGGCTCTCTTCCTTAATACAGCCTTTGTTTTCTTGTGTCTTGACAGGGCCCTTATAGTAAAGGGAGACAAAGATGACCCATTAGAGGGGGAGGAGCTTGGGCTACTTTGCAGTCCCAAGTGCCCCTGTTTCTAGCAACTTTCCATTCTCTTGGCTCTTTCCCCTTCAAAGCCATTGTTGGTAGGTTTCACTGCATTTCCCATCGCTGGTTGCTGGTCCCTGGGGGTCACCAAAGGGGGGGGGGAGACTAGGTAGGTCTCCAGGCCTGCATGAACCAGTCAAGTGAAGGCTGCCGAAAAAGCACAGAAGAGCATGGTGTGCTTGCCATATTTGCTGCTCCAATCACCGCAGATAGGCGTGCTGGGAGAAAGGGCATCTGCTGGACAGGGAAGCTGCCAGGTACAAGGACTCTCAATCTGGGGTCCTGGCCCGGTAAAGCACTGCTAACCGGCCCCAGTAGGATCTGTAAGGAGTTAATCTCATCGCCTCCACTGTTTCCTGGTTTCCCCATTTCTCCAGGTGCGCTTCACTCCTTCGGTGTCAAGCCTCTTCCCCTGCCACCTCCAGCCAACACAACATTTCCTTGTCAGGTAAAGGCAAAGTTCTTGGCGATTTTGTCGCCATTGTGGAGATTGAGGACGAAGCCAAGGTCTCAGAGAAGACAGACCTCCCCACTGTACTAGGGTTGTCTCGCGATCTGGATCAACCTTCTCCTTCGCCCGAAGCCTTAGGATTGAGAAGTTTGTCCTTCTGTCATTCTTTTGCCTTATTAGACCCAATGACTATGATCTTTTTTGAGGCAGTTTCCTCCAGTCAGAAATAGGAGGTATTCTGATATTCTTTCCTCCCCCCCCCTTTTTTTGTAGAAAGTGAAGCTCAGCTCTGATGACCTGCTGGGAGCGGCAAGGCTATTCAGACAGGAAGGACATCCTTGCTAAGCCCTGGAAGACATAAAAAAATTGCATAGCCCAGCCTGGAGCAAGAGGGGGTGTGACCTAACCAGTGTGGATGACTTCCCCCGCTGAAGGAGATCAATACAAGAGTATGTATTAATTTTTTATACAGCTTAGTCACTATTCTAAATTAGCTGTTTCCCAGGAGTAGCAGACATCCACGACACTAGGGAATAGCAGAAAACTGAACAATGTTCCGGTTAGAAAGCATGCATTAAGAAGCTGCATATGCCCTATACCAGCATTTAAAACCAACCTTCAGAATGACAGGAGTGCTTTGTCCATAGATTTTAGCTGCACAATGTGTCTTTTGTAGGTCCGGCAATAAGCATCAACACAACTATAAATGAACTTTCCCCTTTCTGGAAGACTTCATGTAAGCAGAAGTGAGCTTGTAATTCTGGAAACTCCCGTTGGGGTTTGACTTTTAAAATACTAATGCAAAATTGACTGGTAGTTGTTATATTGTATGAACTGTATGTTATTGTTATACTGAATATATATACCTGATTAGGATGTTATAATAATACACAATGCACTTTATAGAATGATAGTTATAAACAGAACACATTAATTTACAAAGTTTCCTGCAGTGCATACTTATTTGTTACTTGACTCCTACTGGGGCACAGAGGGCATTCAGAGGAGTGGCTTGATAGTCTGCATCTGTATCCCGGCCCTGGTGTCCTTTGGAGGTCTCCCATCCAAATACTTGCCAGGGTTGGCCCTGCTTAGCTTCCAAGATCTGACAAGGTCAGGTTTGCCTGGGCTATCCAGATCTGGGCAAAACCAACCTTTTTGTAAACAGGACATATATAGAACTAAATTGCTTTGATGAAAGGAACAGTGAACATACCTGCTGCAGTGCTTATCTCTTCATCAGTGCTTTTTTCTGAACAGCCTATCAAAGCTAAATTGTAAGAAAGAATATCTTCAAACAGCTGCCTTCGGCTGAGAGTGCAATCTTTCATGTGTTGCCTTAAAAAAGAAATAATCCAACTAAGAACCAGTTTGCACACAAACACAAAAAAGAACAAAAATGGAAATTTTAAATTATGCTTATACCATCATTCTAAGGCTAATCTGTAATTTCCCTTATTTGGATAATAACGAAAGCCCCAATGGTGAAATGCAGGGATACATGCAGTTGTAAAACCTGGCAAGAGGATAAACCCAACCCCAGCCCCAGAGCTAGGATAAAGGCCAGAAACAGGTAGTGCCAGGACAGAAGCAGGATTTAAGCAACTATCCTAAGCCACCTCCGACCATGTCCCACCACTAGTACAATGCCACACAATGGTAATAAAGCTCGCATCTGTATAAAAACACTTCCACTGAATTCAATGGAAGCCCCTCATGGCACAACTGATAAGTTTGCAGCCAATGACAGCTCTCTGTTGCCATGAACTTTCAGGCATTATCTTATTTGCCTCATCTTCTACCCCTTTCTGCTAAACTCAAATTTCCAGCAAGCCTTTGAACACTGAGAGGATCATACAAGCCAGGGAGGGGGGTGGGATCTGCAAGACAAGGAAGGAGAGTGAAACCAAAGAATAAGCACAAGCAGGCTGCTTAGCACAAATTAGCCTATAGCTGTGAAGATACACTGGCAAGCTTAATCAAGCAAACAAGCCCAGGAAAGTGAAGCCTCTGAAATAATGGAAAACCTAAAGTGAAACTGACTCAGTCAGGTACTACTGGCCCTTACACTATTATTATTGACTCAATCAAGGTGCTTCTGGGTACAAGTCGATTGTCTTGTCATGTTCTTCCAACCCCCCCCCCCCTTTTTTAAACTTCCTGGCTCTTAAGAGCGGCCATTGTCAATGCTCAGTTTATGAATCTTGTATCCTGGGATATTGTTTTTGCCCTGATCTACAAGCTTTCCCCTCTAAATCTTCTTTAGGTCACCACATGAATCTCTGCATGGGTTTTCTACTTGGCTCCCTTGTTAAGCTCTTTGCCTCCTAGGATGCCAAACCGTCCTATTTTGCTGCAGGTCCAAATTCTGCTTGGATCATCAGCCATCTGGACACCTCCCTCCCCAGATTTATTCCTACTCTATAAATTAGTTCTGGTTATTCAACTAAATTCTAATATCCATTTCCTTTTCCAAACCTGCCTCAGAGTTTCGTCCCTTGTTTTTAAAGATCCCTTTGAAGTGTGTGCATTTCCTTCCTTATGCCAGGGGCTAAAACCTAGGCCTACAGCTCCTTTAGAACACCAGCGGTGACAGAAGGAAAAAAAAAAGGTTTCTTCGTTAGGCTTGGCTGCCCCATACACACCCTCAGCAAAACATAAACCACAAGGAGGAAATCAGAGAATCATTTTTCTTAGGTAACTGGTCATGAAGCTACAGCTTTCAGGCCTTACGTCATCCACATGAGAACATACTTTGGTGATGGAAACCCTGGGGAAAATGGCATTACACACAGAAAGGAAGCACTTTACAGAGATCCAGGGAGATCAACAGTGTTCTTATTTAATGTTTACATTGCTCTGTTCAGAACCCCTCAAGACAAACACTGAACTGGATCTTCTACTCCTCTAGCTAAGGATACAAAGATAGTAAACCCTACATAAGTAAGGGAGAAAGATGTCGTATGTCAAACATGGACTGCTGTAAACCATGCCCAGCCATAAGTATTAGGTTAACTTTGTCATCACCCATCAAAGGTTGCTAGGGGAATCTTCCATACAAGAAGCAACAGGAAACTATGTAGTGCAAGAGGGAGGGTCTTGAAAATATGCTGTCAGAACATTCTCATGATGGCATCATGCCACTCTAACTCTACATACAAGTGGAGGAAACAGGGAGTACCTTCCAACCTGTTTATTTCAATCACTGTTCCTACTGACCCAGCATTAATTATGCCTTTCGCTTTGCGGGATCACAACCCCATGAAACAGCCCCAAAAGACGCTTCAGGCTGCAGAGAGAGCTCCAGTGAAACTATCTACAAGAGATGAGTTAAGT
Organism: Gekko japonicus; assembly: GCF_001447785.1. Taxonomy (NCBI): domain Eukaryota; kingdom Metazoa; phylum Chordata; class Lepidosauria; order Squamata; family Gekkonidae; genus Gekko; species Gekko japonicus. The sequence continues at coordinate 67,213 of NW_015162474.1, read as the reverse complement.
GGTGGCCCACTGATTATGCTATAACCTCCTAAACAGGTAATATCCAGCATGCGGGAACACACATGAAGCTGCCTTATACTAAACCAGACCATCAATCCATCCAAGTCAGTAGTGTCTACTCAGACTGGCACTGGCTCTCCTGGCCCTCAGGCAGAGGTCTTCCTCATCACCTACTGCCAGATCCTTAACTGCAAATGCCGGGGTTTGAACCCGGGACTTTCTGCATGCCAAGCAGATGGTTTACCACTGAGCCATGGCCCAAGAGTACAAAACACCAAGGGTGAGGAGAATGTGAAGAGCACTGAGCCTCACAATTATTGTTATTAGATATAATTATAAGGCACTGTGCAAATCAGATGCGCTCTAGAAAAACAAGCAACAGTAACTCTAAAATACTTTTGCAAAGTACAAGCCACCTTCCAATAGCATGTCATAATTTAAAGTTTTAATTTCACAGATTTCAGATTAGATACTTGAAAAGCTTCCATCAGTACCAACATGAATCAGTTCAATTAATTCTCAACTGATGTCTTGCCTATCAAGTTAGAAATATATGATAAACAGAACAAATTAATTCTGGGAACCAGAGATCTGTTCTTGAAAAAACTTCAGTTTCAGTTTAGGAAGTTGGAACTCAGCCTTCTACAGGGATTAGCTCTTTCTATTTATCATGAAACAATTTTAATTTACTGGATTATTGGAGTGCTGACTAGGGATGGGTACAAACCTACTGTCAAACTAAAGTTCACCACTAATTTTGGCAGTTCATGAAGTAATGACTGTGAACTGAAGAACTAACCCTAACCGCCACAAACTTTCATGACTTTTGATGCAGTTCGTGGCTCTTCATGAAAAACAGCTGAGAGGTGGGAGAGCTCCCCGCCACTCAGCTGTTTTGTGTAAATTGCTGGGAACCATTTAAACCACTACTTTCTGATTCCTGTGAGAAGCCCCAGGATCAGAAAGCAGGAGTTTAAATGGGTTCCAAGCCTGGGGCTGGCTGGGGATAGCTGCCCAAGAAAGCCCCTTTATACAGCTAAGCTGTGGGAGCAGTTTGCTCCATGTGGCTCAACTGTTTAAAGGGGCTTTTCTTGGCCAGCAGTGGTTGCCCAAGAAAGCCCCTTTAAACTGCTCACCTGCAGAAGGCTGCCCTCCTGTGGCTCAGCTGTTTAAGAGCCTGAAACAACTTAGCTGAGAGAACTGGCTGCCCCTGCAGCTCAGCTGTTTCGGGTAGAAACTTCATGAACCCAGTTCATATGCGAGAACACTGGGTTTGTGGTTCACCTACGAACTAAACCACATTTTTGCAGTTTGTGTCCATCCCTAGTGCTGACAGCAAAACAATGACTCCCATCTCTAGATTTGCTATTTAGGGATCTGAAAGCAGTGGTATGCATTCTCAAAGAGTGTCCAGGAGCAGTGGTCAAGTGCTTCAGGGACAACAGAGTGAGGCTGAATCTAGTCAAGTTTTTAATCTCACTGGTGCCCTCTGGAAGATAAATCCATACAACTTCTGACAGATTTCATTCATTCCCGACTGACCAGATGCATGTTCCTAGAATTGTGCTATTTGAAGGAGAAAAGTTACATCTGTGGTGAGAAAAGCTTAATGACAGTAGATATGTCAATTGTATTCTCCCCTGGAACTGAGGGAGTTGGCCACATTCGCAGATCCCTTTCCAATCTCAATGATTTAGTGTTGCTCTTAATTGTGTCTGGGTATCTGGGTAGTGACATCTGCAACAGATACTGCTGAATTGAAAACGTTTTTAGGGAAAGTAAATAACTCACCACTGACAGTCATCATCGTTGCATGTGCCTGTTAGATCAAAACGGCAAAAACACTGTTTTGGCTCAATCATATTGCTGTACGATACTGAACTGAGGTAAAGTTTTTCTTTTGTTCGAAAATAAGGACTAAATCTAAAAAGTAAACAGTCGAATGGAGATTTTAGTATTTTCAAGTCAAGATTATCGATTAGCAAGTTCGCAGTTTGTTTTTAAACACACCAGATAAGCTACATTTAACTCCTGCATCAATTCTGAATTTCTGAAAGACAGTGACAGACACAAAATGACAGCCATGTTTCTCTTACAAGTAAAGACCTCAATAACAGGATAGTTAGAAACATCAAAGGAGATAATAAAGGCCTAAAAACTCTGCACATTATTACATCTAGATCAGCACATTAATACAATGCATTATATCACCAGCAGCTACTTGAATCTCAGAAGCAGTATCAGAATGGCATTAGAAGAGTACAGGTAGTCAATGTTCTATTCTGTACAATATTGGTGACACATGTAAAAGATTAATATTTTTAATTTCCTAGAAACATGTAAAATGGCCCTTCAATGTGATATAGTTTTCCTGACTGCCAGAAAAACACACAGCCATAAAAGCCAATTTCTGGCTCATATTCTGAGACAGAGCAGGTATTATACGTTCTGTTTACCCATGCAGGTAAGATCTCAGACAAAATGTTCTGATTCACTAGAAGAATGTGCTGGAAGATAAGCACCTTGCAGAATTATGGTCATTCCATGTTACACACCTCAAATAAAGAGGCACTGAGAGAAATTGCTTTCCAAGCTTTTTATTACTTTCGTATCCCCCCCCCCCCCCCCCCGCCGTAGTTGAATATTCAGGTTGGTTCCACTGGTGCTGACAATTTGTTCTCTCATCACAGCCCTTCTACTATGAAAGCGTTCAATAAGATGAGATTGATACCCCGCCCTTCACTACCTGAAGGAGTCTCAGAACAGTTTACTATCTCCTTTCTCTTCTCTCCCCACAACCGACACCCTGTGAGCAGTGTTCCCTATAAGCTGAGTTAGTGTGAGCTAGCTCAGTTTTTTAGCCTCTGGCTCACACATTTTTGTCTTAGCTCAGGAAGGATGGCTTCAGAACAAGCTAATTTATGCAGTGGTCAAATCACTCGCTCATGACTTTAATGCCAGTAGCTCACAAAGTAGAACTTTTGCTCACAAGACTTCACAGCTTAGAGGGAGCATTGCCTGTGAGGTAGGTGGAACTGAGAGAGCTCTTTCGAGAACTGCTCATGAGAGAACAGCTCTGAAAGAACTTGTAACTGACCCAAGATGACATCAACAGCTGCATGTGGAGGCGTGGGGAATCAACCCGGTTCTTCCAGATTACAGTCCGTGCTCCTAACCACTACACCAGACTGGCTTTATAAAGAACACTTATAGAAGCAAATCAGTCAATGTGTGTGATCCAGGCTGTCACACTCTAGCATGGCCTGGGTGATGATGCAGATATAGCTCTCAGGGGCTGTACTAGCAGGCTTTGCCTCTGGCCTTGATGGTTTACCCAGGGTTCCCCCCCCCCCCCAGGACTGAACTGCAGGTATTCGCTAGACAGGAAAATAACATTCCGACCTGTATGCTGTATTGCACTGACTTCACTGCTAAAGCCATTCTGGGGATGTAAAAAGGTGTGTATAGAAATGCAGAGAGAGGCCTCTCTATCCATCAGGACAAGCAGTGCTTCAACAGTGTAGAATACATATGACTCTTTCTTTTAATAGAAAGTAAAATCAGTTTTCTCTATGAAATGTCTCTTTTTAGAAAAAATGAAAACTCAATAACTACAAAAGAAAGATTTTAAAATATCAGTATTATTGCCATGAGCTTTGTGTCCACAATAACCAATACAGCCATGCTTTACCATTCTACTCTCCACCACCAGGGGCTGTGGTGGCTCAAGTGGTTAAGATGTTGAACTGCAGACCGGAAGGTCAGTAGTTCAGCAGTTCGATACCCGAGTGCCACATGACGGCGTGAGCTCCCATCTCTGGTCCCAGCTCTTGCCAACCTAGCAGTTCGAAAGCAAGAAAGTACAAGTAGATAAATAGGTACTGCTTCGGTGGGAAGGTAACAGCGTTCCGTGTGCCTCAACAACTAGTCATGCTGGCCACATGGCCACAGAAGCGTCTTCAGACAGCGCTGGCCCTTCAGTTTGGAAATGGAGAAGAGCACCGCATCCCTAGAGTCGGATTCAACTGGCTTTTGAGCAAGGGAAACCTTTACCTTTACCTCTCCAGCACCATTGTAATGCAATTTCTTTTCTGTTTCCAAGAGCAATCCCTGCCTACACCCAGAAATGTTCTGTAGCATTATGCTATTGGTTTTAGTAACCCAGTACAATACCTGTAAGATTTAAAAACAAGAAGTGGGCTATGATAGGGTCCGAATGGCTGTGGTTTCCCTTCTGCTTGTCTACTTGGAACTGTAAAGGGATCTACATCCACTGTTATTACCTGGAAAACAGAAGTAAACAGCTATAGTTTAACGATACGAATATTCCAGCCTCAATGATCCAAACGTTATTTAATGTACAGAATTACCTGACCACATATATTTTCTTCATTAGATACCAAAAGAGCTGTATTTTTCCTTAAGACCTCTTTCAAGCCATCTCCTTTCACATAAAGTTTTTTCAGTTCATCAATATTGAGACCCAGAAAAAGCTCAGGTTGCTCTAGTGCCTTTTTAGGAAGTTTGTTCGTAGTGTCTTGCTTGGAAGTGTCGATGTGCTTAAGATTAGGTTTAGTAAAAGAGTTTGATTCTCTGAAAGACCTCCTTCGTTCTCTACTAGAATTGGATAGAATTTCATCATCAAAATAATTCTCTTCAATATCCAAAGTCAGTTTGTCTTGTGTTAGGTCATGAAGGGAAGGTTGAGGTAGTGCAAATTCAGGTTCCTCTTCAGCAATGGGAGCAATATTTGACCGGTCCTTGGTCTGATGTGTACGAGCTTCTTTTAGCTGCTGTATTTTTAGAGCATATTCATATTCCAGCTGCTGTAGTCTTTTTTTCTCCAGTGCAATCAGTTCTGCTGAATGTTTCTTGGGGCTTGATGATGGTGAGTTCTCAAATTTCAGTATTTTGTTTGGCTGTCAAAACACACAATTTTTAAAGTCATCACCTTGCACAGATTCAAATATGGGCAAGAGGCAAAAAATGCAACCTGTAACTTATTTTGTATTTTAGACTCTTCCAAAAGAATATATATGTACAAGAAGAAAATCACAATACTGTTTGCCACAAATCCAGTGACACTGTTATCAGGATTTCATTTAAACCAAGCTATGCTAGGTCTTGCATATATAAGTGTTGCCTGAAGAACAGCCTCTGGAACCAAATCAATACTTGGCAATAGGCTAAAAATTAGAATAACACAGAGTGATGATGATGATGATTCTGCTTGAATATGGACAGCTGTTTCACCAAAGGGCAGAAGGTTATTCCACACAGAAGAACAATGTCATATTTCCATAAACATCATTATTCATGTGACTCAAAGGAAGAGGATGTCTTAAAATTCTAACTGCTGTTTCCAAAGAGCAACCCTAAGGACCCCCAATGGCTTGAGCATGCTCTGTGATATTTTTGACTGCTATGTTCTTTCAACATGACATCTCTAATATTCTGAAAGTGTCATCAGTCTGCCATGTGGCAGCAGGCAGGGATGCAGGTTGTAGAAAACACAATCCTTCTGGGCGTGTGAAATTGTATGTTCCCCTGAACCATGGCCAATATTTGAAACAATTCCAGAAAATGCTTTTTATAAATAACTAAAAAGGGTTATTTACATAGTGACTGTTCAGAAGTTCGTTTTGCTTTCTCGTTTTATGCTTCCTAGACTGTGATTTGAAAGCGTCAGAACAAAATCTACTGAATAACAGTTTTTTGCTCTGCAACCCTTAATTTATAATAACTTACTCCAAAGCGATCATATTCAAGTTTTCGTTTTCCAATTTCTTTGCTAGCCAGTGCTTTTGCTCGAGCAAGCTCTTCTCCGTATTTTAACGCCAGCACTTTCTTTGCGGTTACACGTTGCTGTACTCTGTGAATCTGAAGCATTTTGACATTTTTCAGTACATGCCACATTGGTACCAAAGGATGTATGTTAAGAATATAAAATGATAAAATTAGCCCCATCACTCAGCTTTTAGCACCAGAAAGCCCTAGAAAATTATTGCATTTGGCTAGAATATTTACACAGCTAAAGAAAGAATAATCTTACTTGTTCTTGAAGTTTCTTCAAAAATACCCTGTTGGCATTTAGTATCTTCTCTGTTGCTTGCAGCTGCTCATTAAGTTTAGTGATCTTGCTTTCAGCAAGACGAACAGACTCTTTCTTCTTTGCCTCTTGCTGTAGGAGATGTTTCAACACAGACTCATCCTTCATCAAGAGAAGCCTGACAAAAAGGGAATGGAATTAAATTCCTATATTTATTTCATGAGATGACACCTGTTGGAAACTAGGCCAGCACACTCTCATTTTCATTGCTTCATCTGCCACATGAACCATATACATACTTGTGCATTAAATATTTAAACTAAAAGCAGAGCAAGTCCATAAGTTTAAGAAACTGTTAATGCCGTAACAATAAAAGATATGTCATACTGAACCATTCCTCCCTTCAAGCCTTAGCCTTGTACTTTGTAGTCAAGGCAACTACTCCTAGGTTGGTATTTAGCCTAATCCCTGAATAACACCACTTCTGAGTCTCCTGCGCCTCTCTTCCCTCCACACCCTTTAAGTCTAAGTGCAGGTCCTCTACTTCAAACAGATTCAGCCTTGTCTTGGGGGGGGGGGGCTAAAATGGTCACCATACACTGCAATAACAGTATCATGAAAGACTAGCCCCACCATATTTAGGTACATATTTAGGCCTTTCATTCTACAGGTACTACTTAAAGAGTACATCTGCTTTTTCCCCCCAAAGAAAAGGCTGTTTCTGTCAAAAGAGAAGGTTCTGCACTTACACTTACTGCTAAAACAGTTAAGCATACACACAACTCAAGAAAATGGTGTACACATACTGTGCCCTTAACTGTTTTTTGTTCTGCAGCTGAATAATGGTAATACCTGGCAACATTTAGCAGAAAATACACATAGCAAGTATAAAGGAGACAGACATAGCATTGACAGAGAGCATGGAACTAGGATTCAGTAACAATGTGAATGAACTTGGCCTCCCTTCTTATCTCATTAGAAAATGATGCTTAAAAGTACCTCTGATTACCCTTGATGTGAATAAATACAGCCACATGAGTTAATCAGAGTAGGTCATCCCCCCAGCCCCTCAACTGAGATTCTAAGCAGTTACATGTGCTATCTGAATGCAGTTAGGGTGGCTCTGTTTGGACTGAAGCTGAACATCATACTCAAAATGAATTTAACTATAACCCTCGAGAGCTGCTCTTAACTTTTCGTATCTTTACATGCCATTCTCAGAATTCTTCCTTGCAAGTCATTAGGAACCTACAGTGCCATCCTAAGGAGGGTTACAATTTTTCTATCAAAGTCAATGGCTACAAGGGCAACTGCTCTGTAATGGATGCTTAAACAGCTGGAAGTGAGGTCATGAGAGAAAATATGTCCACTGTCTTCAAATATCCAAAAGGGTGGAGGAAAGGCAGGCAGGCAGATAATTGGCCCCTAAAGGGAGTGTCTCCAGCTCTTCCATACTAAATCTTTCTATGTAGATTAACACTATGATGTGAAGACTTACTTGTGTTTTTTGAGTTTTGCTTCTGCATCTGTAACTTGCTTTGTTACTAATGCTATTAAACCAACTCCATCAAATTCACCGTCAGAGTTCGCTGGGGATGAACTTGCCTTCAGTGGTTCCGCTATTATTAAGCGTTGCTTCTCCCGACTAAGATTCAAAGACACATTTTTAAAAGGAGCAAATATTAAACCCTTTTAAATTAGACGCGCGAAACCCAGAAAAATTATATTCCAAGAATGTAAGGCCAAGTTTGTTGTCACTGACAGCGTGCAGGCCTAGCAAAATAATTTAAACAATGAAATAAAGAATAATTGGTTCTGACTAGAACAGCCCTACACAATAGAGTTCTCTGTAATTTTTACTTACTGATCACTTCAGTTAATTTTCTTGAATGTTAGTCCATAACACAAACATACCTAGCAATCTCTTCTTTAAGGAGTCTGTACTCTATCTTCTTATCTTCTGGCAAGGCCTCAGGGGTTCTCATGGGATTATTTTCTTTTTCTGACTTTAAAGGTGCTTTGGGCTTTGATGCCTATAACAGAAAGATCCAAAACAATAAACATCACATGAAGTTATCTGAAGAATTCTAGTTACTGATAAAAGGGAGGGAACTGACATAAGTGCTCCTGCTGTATAGTAAGAATGAGCACAGCCAGAAAATAGTTAATTCCTCTACAGACTCATTAGATGGGTCCAGCAAATTTTAATATCCTCTTTCAGAGGGAAGTACCGTCACAGTTTTGGAGATACTTTCGGCAAGAACGGAATAAACTAACCCACATCATAACTGTCTGCTTGTGAGTAAGTCTGACTCCTCTTCTACATACTAAACCAGAAGAATCTTCACAGTAAACTCTTACTATATCATCCACCATCTTAAGAGTGTGTTTTAAATTGTTAGCCACCTTGGTGGTCCTTGTAAGGGCAGAAAGGCAAAATACAAATTTTGTAAATAAATAATAAGGGGGCTTCAGAAGAGGAATATGGCAACATGTAAAAACAGAGGAAGAGGTCTATCTGGACACTCTACCAATACCCCCTCTATGGGAATACCAATTTGCAGTGCAGCAGAGACTGGTGCTCCTTGTTCAAAGAGTACTCAAATCCTTTAGATCATGCATCTTGTGACTCCTGCACTTACTCTTCATGCTTGGAAAAAGGTGAGTTGAAGGATAGAGAAGTATTTGCAGCAGGTGAATAATCCCTACCTTTTCTTACATTATGGGACTTCTTCACCTTTAAGCTAAACTGCTATGTCCTTATCCAGTGCAAACATTTAGGGTGGAGAAACTCAATAAAGCATGAAGTATGGAGAATAAACTGGACCCCATTGTCCTGCTGCAGCATGAAGGGAAAAGTCAAGCCTGCTATTAGAATACATGACTGGCTTACTAAAGATAGTATTCTTGTTGAAGTCAGAGGCTTTGACAATTTTACTCCTGAGGGGTCCATGTTCCCTGATTACCACATTTCTGCAATGGTGCTATTTTGACACGCCACTTGTGTTGCTCGAGAGCCCTGGAGGCAGACAGAACTGCATACTAGAACATTCACAGCACGAATAGAAAGAACTAGTTAGAAGATGGGACGGATGCTATTGCTGCTATGAACCTCTTATATTCCACTTGGGAGCTTGATAAGCAGGAAGAAAGAGGTCTATTCCAAGAAAATGAGTATGGGCATGAGGGCAGCTACAGGTTTAGCAAGTGACCTGCTCATTGTGCATGCACCTACAAGGATCAGTGCAGTCAAGTTCTAAGCTGGCAGCACTATCCTTCCCAGATACTAGGAACAGGAACATAAGAACATAAGAGAACATAAGAGAAGCCAATGCTGGATCAGGCCAATGGCCCATCCAATCCAACACTCAGTGTCACACAGTGGCCAAAAATACTAGGTGCCATCAGGAGGTCCACCAGTGGGGCTGCGAACTAAGAGGGTCAAGCTAACAACCATATTATAAAAAGACAAATGTTTATTAGGGTGTACACATAGCTAAAACATACTGCGGTTAAAAGAAATAGTCTAAGTCTATTTGTCAGGATGTGTGTCACTTCCATCAAAGGTTACTTCCACTACCTTTGATGGAAGTGACACACATCCTGACAAATGGACACCAGAACAATTTTAAGAATTGGTACAGCTACTATCTATGGCATACTACACAAACTTGTAGCAATTGCAAAAGCATATAAAAAGACAACTATATATAATTTTATGTGTGTATTTCAGGATGCGTGTCACTGTAATATAAAGAATATTGACCACTGAGGAAGGCCCGAAACGCATATGGTCCTTAGGTCAAAAAGTTTTAACTAACTTATTTATTTATTTATAATTCGATTTATATCCTGCCCTCCCCTAAGGCTCAGGGTGGCTAACAACTGGGGCAAAAGCCATAATTAAAACAATTAAAACAACATAACAACATAACAATAGTACAACAAAATACTGCCCATTTAAGGAAGCTGAGACAATGTTGGCCTTAACTTTATATTCAGGAACATTTTAGTTAGTGAATACATTGTGAACTAACACAATGCTACTGGAGCTTATTCTAGAGCCTTTTAGACAATATGGGGTTTTCATCCCAAACACCAACAGGACTTCTTTTGTTGTATTTGGTTTCTGGCACATTTTGACACAAGATAGCATAGTATTTCTAGTCCTGAAGTGATTATGTATAGGAGCAGGACTCGGTCAGATGCTCCATTCTAGTGCATTAGATCTATATCATGCATATGTGTGGGAAGTTTCATCCCACGCTCACCTTTCAACAACTACCTGTGGCTGGCAAATATTGTTACAGGAAAAACATGGCAGCATCCCTAAGGAAAGAGGACTTGCTTGTATAAGCCTTTTAAGTCTGAGACTTAGACTATTTCTTTTAACTGCAGTATGTTTTAGCTATGTGTACACCCTAATAAACATTTGTATTTTTATAATATAGTTGTTAGCTTGACCCTCTTATTTCGCAGCTGATTTTGGGTTGAGTTTCTCCCCCCTTTTTTCAGTTTCGGTCCACCAGTGGGCCAGGACATTAGAAGCCCTCCCACTGTTGACCCCCCCAAGCACCAAGATGACAGAGCATCACTTGCCCCAGCCTGAGAGTTCCTATCTATATCTTGTGGCTAATAGCCACTGATGGACCTCTGCTCCATATGCTTATCTAATTCCCTTTTGAAGCCGTCCATGCTTGTAGCCGCCACCACCTCCTGGGGCAGTGTATTCCATGTGTTAATCACCCTTTGGGTGAAGAAGTACTTCCTTTTATCCGTTCTAACCCGACCGCTCAGCAATTTCATTGAGTGCCCACAAGTTCTTGTATTGTGAGAAAGGGAGAAAAATACCTCTTTCTCTACCTGTTCTATCCCATGCATAATCTTATAAACCTCAATCATGTCACCCCTCTGCCATCGTTTCTCCAAGCTAAAGAGCCTTAAGCGCTTTAACCTTTCCTCATAGGGAAAATGTTCCAGCCCTTTTATCATTCGAGTTGCCCTTTTATGCACTTTTTCCAAAGCTATAATATCCTTTTTGAGGTGTGGTGACCAGAACTGTACACAGTACTCCAAATGAGGTTGCACCATTGATTTATACAGGGGCATTATGATATTGGCTGATTTGTTTTCAATTCCCATCCTAATAATCCTAAGCATAGCGTTGGCCTTTTTTATTGCAGTAGCTCACCATCTCGACAGAAACATTCTTCAACAGAAAGAGAAGGGAATCAAGAAAGGCTGGCAGTGAATTTCATACTAAACACCAAAAGAACTAGAATGAAATTCCTTTCAGGAAATGTTCAGTTGGTTAGCCTGGACTTCTCAGACGAAGGAGTTAATATCCTTCTGCTCTCCCTCCTAAAAACAACTAAGTCTGTTTTTTATATAATGTTCAGCATACTCACTATGTGACACACATCCCCATGGTAATATTTCAAAAGTTAAATATACTTTCAAAAACAAAACAGTTTTTAACATACACACTTACCTCTACAGTTCTTCTAGCTTCTTTGATCATCGATTCTAGACCACCAAACACACTAGTAGCAGAGTTAGGTTGTTCTGCATCGGATTCACTATCATCTGAATCATTCAGTGTAACCACCACTGACTTGTGTTTTGGAAGCTGCAGAAATAGATTTTTTAAAGAGAAAGTAACAGCATTTATATTTCTAATTCTACACAGCAACAACCTATTAACTCTTTAGCAGTGTCCCCCCTCCCCCGCACCACCACAGCATGATTTTTCAACTTAACATTTCTCTGTTTTTCCATAACAAGAGCATGCTATTTCTTCTCATTAGGGCAAGGAAACCTAACTAAAATTGATGAGAAATACCATCAAATGTAATAATCTGTTCAAAATGATTTATATTCTTTATATTGACAAAGTACTAGAATATTCTTCTACAAGAGCACTTATTTCAAAAAAAGATTAGAGAAGTCAAACCAGGCCTGTTATAATAGACTACCAATCAAGCCACTAAACAAGCATGAGCAAATCCCTAGGATTTAGCCTTTTGTTTGCGCCCACTTCAAAACAAAATAAAAATGTGTAAACCAATATTATACCCATTTTGTACCCAGAATATAGTTAAAAACATTCCATTACCGTGATCACTGTTCTTGGGGGTCTTGGTACTCTAACAATCTTGGTGTTCTTTATACGAGGCTGAGACACTGTATTAATACTGACTGCTGCAAGATTGCTTCTTGGCAAAATATGGGAATTATTAGGGAACGGTGGTGAAGGTGGACCACTATTACTTGAGTTTTCCTAGTAAAGAAAACAGGTACAAGTAACAGATCAGGAAGAGTAAAAGCAAGTTGTGTGCGCGTTTTTTTAATTGTTATGTTACATGATTAAATTCACATATAGAAGCAAACAATACAAGCCGAACAAGGACCAGTTAAGTGATGTCAAGAAATTCAAATCTTTAATTACAGAAGATCCTAGCAACTTTAAAAATGGCTTTCATTTGACCAAAATCAGAACAGCAGTAAATAATTCTATTTTTACTTAGACCTGCTCTGGTTCTCACAATTTGAATAATCCGGGATGTAAAGGACAATTTGCTTTGTTTTGAAAATTATTGAAATATAAAAAATAATAGAAATAGATGTGTATAAAAACAACAACTGAAAAATGTGTTACCTGTAGAGTTTGAATTTAAAAAAGGAAGATATGTAAAAGATCTAAGAGATGGGGAGGAGGTTGGAGCACTGTGGGAAGCCAGGAAAGGGTGGGGGTAAGAGGAAAAAGGATGTATAACATAAACTTTGTTGTATGTTTAAACGTTTACTATATCCTAATAAATTGTTTTTGAGAAAAAACCAATTTGAATAATCCTACTAATTTTCCAGTAATGTCACACCATGAGACAAAGCCAACACCAGGGATGTGCAACCTTTTCAGTTTACAGAAATTTGCCTCTATGCTTTTTTTCTTAAATGGCAGCCTCAACTTCGTTAACAAAAGCCTTTGACTGCCCATCACATTCAAGCTATCTAGTTTCTGGCCTCATTTTTGCTTTGTTCAGATGAAACCAGAGCAATCTGGACAACAACAAATTTGCTCCTATTGCAAACTATGATGTGGCAAGACTGCCATCTCATGGTCACATTTAGCACTTACTTCTGGTTTGTAAGCTCGTTTACTTGCCAGAGATTTAAGCAATTCTTCTCGTAGCAACATTTCTTCCTCTTCTTCCTCATCTGCAAATGGAGGCTTTGGTGGCTGTTCTGGTTCTTCAGGAGGAAGAGGAGGGAGAGGAGGGAGAGGCTCTAAAGAAACACTTGAAATGCCTTCAACATACAATTGGCTCACTGACAACTGGACCTGAAGTAAATAAGAAAAAGAGATAAATTATTGCTTGAGCCAACTAAGCAGTGTAAGAAACTTACCAGTTGATCCCAAAAACTAAGAGATTACACTGATTCAGTGGAAATTCAATCTTAATAACTACTAGGAGGGATAACTTTCAGGATGGCCAGGGAAACCACACTGCCTACCAGAATATTCAAATAGTTTCTGAATTACATAAGGGAGATCTAAGGTTATTTCTGGTTTGACTACAATATTCAGTCTTGCAAAATCACATACCGAAACTTGTGGTGCATGAGGCAGTGAAATCTGTGGAATGCCAGGAGGGAAGTATCCAACAGGGCAGTCAAAGTATGGAGGCTGTACTGGAGAAGACGCTTTAAAGGAATTACACAGAACAAAAGTCATGTTACAATATACAATATTTTTAAATGTTGAGTTTCTTAAAGTGCACTACTTTTCATAGTTTAACCATATGTTTTTGTGAGCAGCTGACAAACCTCTAGGCTAGAAGCAGATGGAATTGGCAATTTCCATTTCGCACCGCAGACCTCCTCTCAGCATTTTGTGGAGGTCAGCAGATTGCAGCAGGGCAGGTGGGGAGGAAGAAGGGAAGGTTCATACTGCCAGCCACTGGAAAATTTAGTCTGAAGCTAACCGTCTGTTTACTTTATCATGATGTCTGAGTGGAGGCAAACAGTTCTTGGACACTAACAGAGCATCATTTTTAAAAATGCCTCTTTTACATCTCATTATTCTATTCTAAAGTTGTCCCTTCCCTTGTTAACAAAATGCCAATAATACATCTTTCTGCAAAGAAGGAACAGCCTCCCTTACATTATCAGCATACCAAGAAAACCAAATATATCTCATCCCACACATGACATTAATGGGTTCAACTGCTATATTAACCTGTTAATGTTCTTTGAGGGGGTGAACAAACATGTGGACAAGGGGGATCCAATAGATATTGTTTACCTTGACTTCCAGAAAGCTTTTGATAAAGTTCCTCATCAAAGGCTCCTAAGTAAGCTGAAAAATCATGGGATAAAAGGACAAGTCCTTTTATGGATCAAAAACTGGCTAATTCATAGAAAACAGAGAGTGAGTATAAACGGGCAGTTCTCTCAGTGGAGGGGGGTAAGCAGTGGGGTACCGCAGGGATCAGTATTTGGTCCACTGCTTTTTAACTTGTTCATTAATTATCTGGAGTTGGGAGTAAGCAGTGAAGTGGCTAAATCTGCAGATGATACGAAGTTGTTCAGGGTGGTGAAAACCAGTGAGGATTGTGAGGCACTCCAAAGGGATCTGTGAAAGATGGGCGAGTGGGCGTCAACATGGCAAATGGGGTTCAATGTGGCCAAGTGCAAGGTGATGCACTCTGGAGCCAAAAATCCTAAATATAATTACACGTTGATGGGGTCTGAACTGGCAGAGACTGATGAAGAGAGAGATCTTGGAGTTGTAGTAGATAACTCACTAAAAATGTCGAGACAGTGTGTGACTGCAATAAAGAAGGCAAATGCTATGCTGGGGATTATTAGGAAGGGTATTGAAAACAGATCAGCCAATATCATAATGCCCCTGTATAAATCAATGGTGCAACCTCATTTGGAATACTGTGTGCAATTCTGGTCACCACACCTTAAAAAGGATATTATAGCTTTGGAAAAAGTGCATAAAAGGGCAACTCAAATGATAAAAGGGTTGGAACACTTTCCCTATGAGGAAAGGTTAAGGCGCTTTGGGTTCTTCAGCTTGGAGAAACGACAACTGAGGGGTGACATGATTGAGATTTATAAGATTATGCATGGGAAAGAGCAGGTAGAGAAAGAGGTACTTTTCTCCCTTTCTCACAATACAAGAACTCGTGGGCACGCCATGAAATTGCTGAGCGGTCGGGTTAGAACGAATAAAAGGAAGTACTTCTTCACCCAAAGAGTGATTCACACATGGAATTCACTGCCACAGGAAGTGGTGGCGGCTACAAGCATGGACGGCTTCAAAAGAGAATTAGATAAGCATATGGAACAGAGGTCCATCAGTGGCTATTAGCCACAAGATATAGATAGGGACTCTGGGGCAAGTGATGCTCTGTCATCTTGGTGCTTGGGGGGGTCAACAGTGGGAGGGCTTCTAATGTCCTGGCCCCACTGGTGGACCTCCTGATGGCACTGGTATTTCTGGCCACTGTGTGATACAGAGTGTTGGACTGGATGGGCCTTTGGCCTGATCCAACATTGGCATCTCTTATGTTCTTATGTTTATATTTGAAACGCAAAGCTCCCACTTGCTTTAGTTAGGTACCTTTCCTTGACTTATCACATTTGAGGAGAAAACTTTTGTGAACAGAACACTGAAGATACACAATCAGAACCAAAGCACAAGCAATTTGGAAAAAAGACCATCAAGAATTAAAAGTATACAAGAACCAGAACAGGTAAATGTTGAACTTAATATATTTGGAAAATTAGCAGAATAAATCTCTGTGTAAGTAGATTTTATTTATTTACTTTGAATATCACTCTCTGCCTCCCCATAAACCTTTGCTGAGACAGCTAACAAAAAAAAAATCAGTTTCAAGAACAAATAAATTGATAGCATTCTGATAACAAAACCCTCAGCAGTAAAAAAAATTCAAACACACAACAGACAATAAAAAGAATGCTAACAAAAGTGGGTAAAAATCCAAGTTTCGCACAAGTCCAATTGCTGAGCCAACTTCTCTAGTTATAAGACATGCCATTATCTGTCACATGTTATATAAGACATATCCTGCATCTATAAAAGCATCAGGTCAGCTCTCATACAAGCTTCAGCAAGTTGTTTCTGAAACAGAATGTTTCCATGCGAGTTTACAGTCTGAAATACCATTGTATTTGCTGGAGTGAGAAAAAATCCACACTGAAATTATACAAATAGGGAAGGACCTTACAAAAAGAGAACCAGTTTAAACATCCTGAGCGTCTGATAACACGACCTAATTACTTTAACTCATAGAATCATTTCTGCAGATTTCATAAATAAATACATTGGGGCAGCTTTTTTAAAGTTGTAATTCATGGTATGCCCTTAGGTGGTCCTCAGAACATGATAAAAAAGACTGGATGGCCTTTCCAAGGCACAAAACTAACACCTGAATTAAAATATGCCTTGAAGATTAATGCTTTAAGTGATAAACATCTGAGAGAACACATGCAAACCTAGCAACACTCTCTCTTTCTGTGTTTAGTACAGCTGCACTGGAGTGTGGGAGGAATTACATTTTAACAAAATTGTTCAAGCAGCTTTTCATGTAGCAGGCTTAAGAAAATGAACAAACAGAAACAGAAGTATTCAATATAAAACCTGAAACCATTCAATTAAAAAAATAGCAGCAAGATATTCTAATCCAAATATTAAATACCACCTACCTGGAGAATTAGTTTCACTTTCTGTGTCCATAGCAACTTCATCATAATTGTCATATTGATAGATTCCTCCTGCACTCTCGGTAGACTGCTTATCTAATGATCGCCTCAAGTCTTTATCTGAGGACTAAAAAAAAGGATTTTTATTTCTTTCCAGTTTAGTGTAATCTTGGCTCACTTGTACATTGCTTTAAAGTGAAATTAAACATCACGTGAAGTTCTGTGATACAGGACATCCAGTTGGGAAAGGGGAGCTAAGTGCAGTGGGGGCGGGGGAGATCTATTGGAAAATGAAATGGAAGGAAATTTCAACATCTGCTCCCCTTGTGCGTCTTCCCAATCAAATCAGGAATTTTCTTGATTGCTTTTAAGTAAAATTTGTACTACTGGAAAATTTGATAACTGATCTTTCCCATAATAACTGTCCCTAATATTTCTAGATTACTAATGACTTTGCATGAAAAGGCACAGCAAGCACGGGTCAACTGTAGCTATGAGGCCTACCCCAGCTTTTATTTGCTGCAACTTCTTAGGTTTAAAAAAGGGGATAACATTTCTAATATGTTCCCCAAAGAAGACTTTTACAAGAATACTTTATCACAAATGAATATGAAATTATTCCTGGCTGCTGTAGAGTCAAAGCAAAACAGATCTTTTCCAAATTCACTGACCCATATTACAATAATTTTCAAATATATTGGCTAGCAAATCTCTTATCCCTCTCCACCTCTGCAGAACTGGAGCAACTCACTCCCAATGGATGATTGAACAAATGGAGTAAGTACTGTACACATTTGACAAATTTCTACATAAAAACAACAGTGAAGGATTATGATAACAGCACAGTCCTACACAGAGTTATTCAGCATGGGATTCTTCTGCAACTAGCTACAGATTTACAGTTTTGTCCAGAATATTAGTACCTTAATCAACATTATTGCTTTCTTTAAAAGCTAAGAAAGGGTACTGTGGCTTGCTCCACAGACACCTACATTCTCCACCATACTGATGCACTTAAATGTTTCCTAGAAGTATCTACCATGTCTCTGCAATGGTCTTTGCTCCCAGTAATCATTTCAGTAATAAGTAAGTACAGCCACTGAATGCACACACTGTCTCAAAAACCTAATGGCTTAAAGTTCCATTTTCTCCACATTTGGGGCCTACAAATCATGCATATTACCTGCAATACCATGACTCATGATAATCTCACTTTACCTTGCTTCTTGATCGCATCTTCCCCCCAACCAGCTTCATGAACCTATTGTACTGCTCTTCTTGATTAGAAAGATCACGGATTTTTCTTATTTCCTCTTCCCTTTTTCTTCTTTCCTCCTCTTCCTCTTGTTTCCGTTGCTCTTCTTCCTTCTGACGCCTTTCTTGCTCTTTCTGTTGCTGCAGTTTTTTCCACACCTTCGTTTGCTGTTTCCTCAATGCTTGCTTAGCTTTAAAATAAAAGTATTGCTTGATTACATTTTATTTTCCCAAGTGCATAGAGAACAAAGAATGCAGCGTATCTAATCCTAGACACTACGTATTTTTGTTTCTGAAAGCCACTGCAAACCAATTTATAATTATTTACCTGCAGTGCTAGTTTTTTTGGCAGAGTGTGATTTTGCACTGGTTTTGACCTTCTGCTGCATGGTCTTTGCTTTCGTTAGTTTTTCTTTGCTTTCTTTCATCACTTGCTGCTCTTTCTGCTGCCACTTTTTACTAGCGGATTGTAAAGCTAGAAGCCTTAGTTGCAACTCTGACATCTCCTCTTCTTCATCGAGCAGCTTCTTTGGTGGGAAGAAAAGGATAACAATCTCTCAACTTTGCTTTCATCACTAAACTGATCAAACCCCCCCACACAAAAAAAAATTAGAACCCTTAACAGAAGGATAATTTTCAAACATCAAGTCTACATTCTGCCAGAATTAAGCAGCAACTTTGGCTTTTACAGGCTAAAGTCATAGTTTTCCTTACCTTCACCGCTGCAGCATCTGAAGGACTAAGTTTTTCCTCAACTTGTTCTTTTTCATCAGCTGCTGGTACAAAGAGATTTTTTCAAAGTTTAATGACAAAGCCAAATATTTGGAAACAAATAAATTAAAACACAACAAATGCTACACTTGTTTCAAAATATACAAAGTAGTGAGTATATTTATTACAGAAAGTGCTCCAAAGCCTGGGTATCTGGTTCTCACAATATTTCAAGGTGCAAAGCTCGGAGTGTGGTAA
Organism: Gekko japonicus; assembly: GCF_001447785.1. Classification (NCBI taxonomy): domain Eukaryota; kingdom Metazoa; phylum Chordata; class Lepidosauria; order Squamata; family Gekkonidae; genus Gekko; species Gekko japonicus. The sequence continues at coordinate 48,204 of NW_015162474.1, read as the reverse complement.
CAAGCAAAGGATTCCTTCCAGACATGTTTTCCCTTCTTAATTTTATTTATATCCCAGATACATAGTGTGCACAGTAGAGAAAGAATAACCAAGGAGGCAGCATACCCACAAATGGAGATATGAAGACATGGACAAAAGCTGGGGGGAAATATTGCCAACCCAGAGGACATTTGCTCCATCTTCCCAATGGAAAAATTGGGGAACTCTGGAAAAAACTACTATGAAATGCTTTCTCTTTTAGAATGAGTGAAATGCTTTTCAAGACCTAAGTCTTCCAAACCACCTGTGGCCAGTCATGTGTAGGATGGGTTTGTTTGTCCATACTCCCTCCGCCAGGCAGCACAGCTTTTTCTAAAGATAGAATGGCAGCAAAATACATGGCCCTACTGATGCAGGATGTGCATATTTCTCCATTCACCTCCAATACTCCAGCTATAGTAACTACAACTTGTTCACATAATCCCTATGAATTGATAAAAAACAGAGCACGTGCTAAGGATACTGAAAAAAATGAGGAAACAGAACCCCCTTTTATCTCATTTTCAAAATGTTAACTCTTACATTTATCAATAAACGCAAAAGTTAAACGCAAAAGTTATTAGTACTGGTCTTCAAACTGTACTTACAAATCTATACGTATCATCTAAAGCTACTTTTCTGCAAGCAAAAGACAGGTTTCCAACTGGTATAGATCAAATTCCATAATCATGAGGCTATTACAAATAAACAGAAGTTACCCTGGTTAGAATCCAATAATTCAGATTTTTGTGATTGTTGCTTTATTCCATCTTTTGCTTTCTTCAGCTTGCTTCTCTCAGGTAACGTAGACAGTTTTTGCCTGAGAGGTTTCAGTTCAAATGCCTGAAAGGTTAATACTTGATTCTTCTCCTCAGGAAACACTTCACTTACAGTACCCTTTGTAATACTGACATGATCAATAGCAATTTGGTCCTCAAGACTGGTCGTTTTATCATCATCTTGCTGAGGAGTTTCTTCCTTGTTACTGAGAGCCAGTTTTTCATCTTTATCAATATATTCAAGTTCTAGTTGAATTTGTTTATGTTTCAGCAGGAGATCTTCAAAACTTTCTTCCACAGCATTATCATTTTTAGACGAATAACTCTGTTTTCTAGATGGGGACTTTACAAATGTTTTAGCTGCTTCATTTATTAAGGAAGTTACATGGAGTATGTAAGTCATTTAACACCATCATGAAGTGAGCATGAACAATACATAGCCACTGAAATTTAAATTTCCTACAGGCATACCAAAATTTTTCATTCCAAGCGGCTTTCTTCCCTACTCTCCCCCCTAGACAGCTCAGGCTAATTATAGGTACTAGTACCTTAGTGCTTTGCATAGAATCCCTATCCTCTATGGAGCACTGTCATAACAAGCCTGGATTGCTTCCACCCTGAGGTATGCCCACCTTGCCTGCAACTAGCCCAGGTGAGATCATCTTATAAAGTCTACTGAAAAAAATCAAGAAATTCAAACAAAAGAGCATTAAAACAATGCTGGACACTACCAAGATGTATTTTCTTGCCTCCCTGTGGCAGGTCTATCAGTTTAACAGTCAGATAAATTGCAGTTTCCCTGAATTTGAAATTATGTTTGCAAGCCATCAGCTCCTTGCGTTCAGTCTAAAGAGAAGAGGGAGACCTTCTCTAGCTTAACATGTCGACCCTGTGATACTCAGGACGGCATGTGTATGGATGCTGTGCTTAAAAAACGAAGTGCTTGCTTTTGTGCTAAGACACAGTAAGTCTGTGACTAAGATTATTTTGTGTTATCTATTCTACAGTTTTCCTATTTACATATTCTGGCTTTCCCAGATCTGGAGATCACCAAAGACCACTAGAAACCCTGGTAAACCAAACATCAGGCTTCTGATTTCAGCAGGCATTGCTAATTTTTGTTTTTTAAAAAAGAAGACGAGGAAAAGGCAGAGTTTGTCAGTAGGGTGAATTCTATAGCTAATTTGGAGATTTAAAATTTCTTGAAATTTTGAAGCCACAGGGAAAAAACTTTTTTCACCATCCCCCCCCAATCCTAGAATTTTTCTGGGAAATGGAAAAAAAATACAATATTAGTAGTCTTTACAGATTGAACATCACTTCACTACTTTGGAAACATAAAATGTAGTGTGCATAAATTGGCTTGGCATAAAAATATCATGTTTTATATACTAAAAGTACTGCTTATTCAGAAAATAATAAATTGAATTTACTTTTTAATTTTTCTTTTTTGTTACAAATGGAACTACAAGGTCCTGAAATGGAAAAAACACCTGAACTATAATGAACCTCTTTTGCAATTTATGAAAGCGGGCAAACAACCCCCCAAAGAAACCATCAACATAACAAAACTGAGAACATTATTTTATCTCCTCCAATCCTCCATAATGCAAACAGCTGAGTGGACAGAAATAGATCCACCAACCATACCAACAAGATGAAGTCCACAAGCAAAAAGGACACTGAAAACTTTTTCTATGAAAATTGCAGTGCCCCATAGAGACAGAAATAAATTTATCTTGCAGAACAAAGTTTGAATCCAGTAGCATCTTTAAGACCAACAAAGTTTTATTCCAGACATAAGTTTTATTCAAGACATAAGTTTCAGATACACAAAAGTTTATACCTTGAATAAAACTTTGGTCTTTTTTTTTTTTACTATTTTGTGAGTATTCTGTGTGTGTACTTACGAGTCTGGAAGTTATGGTGACTTCTGGTGACCCCTAGTGGGACTAGGATGTTTCAGAGAGATAGCTTGATAACATGCCTCTGTGTCCCAGCCCTGGTATTCCTTGGAGGTCATTCCGAGTACTTGCCAAGGTAAGCCCTGCTTAGCATCCAAGTGTATAGAAAAAGCCTTTTCTAAAATCTTCCCGGCTGGGGCCAGATGGCCTCCTGGTATCACTACTGTGTTATTTCTGTCACCTGTACAAATGGCTTGCCAGATGGCCAGACCAGCATCTCCATATACAAGGCACTTTGACACCTTTGCCAAGAGAAGGCGACTTCCGGAGTCTTCCCAGGCTTGGGACAGCTATGCCCAGTACATTAACACATCAAAAGCATTCCCTGACATGACACATGGTCAATAGCAGAGGCTGGAGTGGGATGCCCAACTCCTAGCCAATCAAAACATACCTTGCCTGACAACGCATGGTAACCAGAGATGGGAACGCCTTCCCACTCTCTCACTATTGGGTAAATGGCGATATCTGGTGATGATGGGAGGGGGGACTAGCTGCCCACAGCACCATGGGGTTCCTTTTCAAGATCCCCTGGTGAGACCTTGGACTATTTCATCTGATACCTCTGAAAGCCTGGTAACTATGACTTACTTCTAGTGTGTAGCTAGAGCTGAACAAGCTATAGGTATCTATTGTTTCTTATCTTTTGCTAGTCTCATGTCATATGCATGCTTGTGCACTGAATAAAGATAATATAATCAATATTATCTGGACCTGTTCTTTCTGTTGCAACCTGATCTCTAAGACTGAATCTTGTGCCTAAGGCCGTTCACCTAAGGAGCCTACCACTGTGGTAATTAACTGTTTGCAGCCCTGGTATAGAGCTGGTAACGTGGTCAGTCCAATAAAGCAAGGAGTTTGGGATCTTGGCTCCTGAGCTGTGCTGTGAGACTGGTTAACAAGATCCTGGTGGCAAACTACGGGTAAAGCCTGGAGAGTGTGCAGACATTCTCCTGGCGTTTAATTGTTCCTGAACGCCTTGGTTCCTCTCCCCATCCCTGGACTGGGGTGAGGGGGAGAAACCATGACACCGAGATCTGATGAGATCGGGCTTGCCTGGGCTGTCCAGGTCAGGACTACTTTGTTGGCCTTAAAGGTGCCACTGGACTCAAACTTTGCTCTGCTGCTTCAGACCAACACAACTACCAATATATCTTTCTCTTGCATTTGAGAATTGTATCCTCAGTATTTTCTCAGTATCTGAATTGTATTCCAGTATTTTCTTACCCTCAGTGCACAGGAATTGCAATGATTTGATAGTTTACATAAGGTTACATAAAAGTCTTCATGTTACATAGTTTCAGAAATAATAATGGAGAATTAAATATATGGACTTCCAGTTGATGGCGGCGCGCTAACAGTCTCACCTCCCATACCTCTCGGGGGTGAGGGTGTGCTCTGGCCGGGGAAGGGGGTGAGCAGGCTCGCAACCCCCCCCAGGGACCCGGTGAAGGGACCCTGGCCAAGGAACTCTCAAGAGGCGGCCTCTTAAAAGGGCGGAATGCCTAAGAATTGAGGCGCCTCTTCGTTCCAATGGTTCCTCGAGCTGAGAGACCGAACGGGACCAGTGACGCTAACCGGGGCAAGCGCAGGAGAGCCAGCATCTAAAATGAACGTAAGTCAATTCAAGGCGTTTTAAAGCTTAAAAGGAAGCTCCCCACCCTGCTAGACTGAACTGGAGAAAAACGAGTGGGGGGAGGGACGCCTCCCGATAGCACGAACATTTAAGTGAGAGGGGGGGAGCGGAAGAGAACGCGGAGAAAACTGCATAAAGGCACTTGCCCGAGCAAGTTTTAGCGTCCAGGTGCAAATTCAGAAACTTTTGAAAAGCCGGAGAAAAGTAAACAACTAAGAAGATGGCGGGGAAGAAGGTCAAAGAAAGACTGGTGAAATCGAAACTTGAAAGTCCTAAACCGGAAACTCCCAGTGAGATGGCAAAGTCTGTAGCAGAGTACATGCACCCTCTGCTGGAACAGTTGAATAACTTCAAAGACCAAATGTCAACAGTGACACAGAGTACAACCACAACAAAAGCACAATAGGCTATTTGATACAAATCATGAAGCAGGAGGCCGAAAAGGTGAAGGAAGTGGCTGCGACTACGCAGAAAGTAAAGAAGAAAGTACAAAAGCTGGAAGAGAAGACAACTTATTTAGAAGATCAAATGCTACAAGTACAAATGGAAAAGGCCAACATGGTTCTTCACTTCCAGGGCATGCCGGAAAAACCAGGAGAGAATCTTAAAGAAGTTATGAGAATTGCTAGCCCCAGTGACAGAAATGGAAAAGGAACTGTTGCTAAACGAAATGGATGTGGTATTTAGATCATATTCAGGATATATAAAAAAGAATAATCTGCCTGGGGAAATTGTTGTAAGATTCTCGAAGAGGCATGTGAGGGATGCAATCCTGAAAGCGGTTTCTGGAGCCCCCCTGAAAGTGGGAGAAAGTGTTATCAGAACGCTAAAGGATATTCCATTTGAGGTGAGACAAAGGAGAAAGAAGTACAAAGAGTTGGTGCTTTTTCTTCAGACGAATTCAATTGGATATAAATGGTTGTTTCCAGAAGGAATCGCTTTCAAGATCAAAGACAAAAAAGAAAAGATTGACTCTGTTGTAAAAGCCAAAGAATTTTTGAAGACTGAGCTGGGAAAATCAGAGGATGAACAAAAAGAAGAGGACAGCAAGTCTAGCGGCGAGTTGGACTCTGGTTCTTCCGGAGAGGACTCTCAATCTGAAAAGAGGGCAGCTGCCCCAAAAAGTCTTTACAAGCTATGGGAAAGACGGGGAAAAAAGAAGTAAAGGCTGAAGGACTCTGAATGGTGCCTTGGAAGATGATGAAAAGGGATGATTTGGGGGCAGTGTCTTTAGACAGTGAAGTTGTAAGAGCTTTTACAAAGAAAAAGTATTATTGATTTTTGACTCAGTTTGTTATATGCTTAAAAGAAGGGAAGTTTTAACGGTAACTAAGCCAATGAAGATCTCTCTTGGGTTTTTAGGTGTGGGTATCTTTTCTTTATCCTGTATTTGTAGTCCCCCTTCCTGTTTTTCTGTAGTAGTTTTTTGTAGTTTGAAAAAATAATAAAAAATCTCCTCCGGGGGCTTTAAAAAAAGAGAGAGAATTAAATATATGAACATCTTGCCATAAGCATGTTATTAAGCACTGTAAAAGAAAATATTCCATAATCCATTTTTCCCAGAAAAAAACCCGGCTTTGGAAAACACCCCCCCCCCGTTTTCCCCCCTGGGCCTTCCTATCTCTGATCAGATTTCTGGTATAAAACAGTTTTTAAATCTATATTTATATTTGAATGTAATATTACCTATGCATTGGTTAAAACAACCTTATCTGTGCGAATGTTACAAGACCAATTTAAAGGTACAATAACTTAACCTAAGCTTTCACAGGAAGCATAGAGAAAAAAACAAAGGCTCAGCCTACCCACATGATGCCATTGCTCTCCTTTGCCTCTACAGCACACAGGGTACACGAAGTCCCTGAGCTTCTTTTAAAATACAGTGACTTATTGATATGCTCAACAAATCTTCAGCTACAAAATGACAAATGACAGCAGTGGGAAAAAGTCAGCTGGGAGGAAGTCAACCAACAGTGACTACCACACCTAGTCAGTCATAAGCATACATTGTGATGAACCAAAGGAGATGAAGCTGAATTCAGAGAGCAGCTGCATGTTTACATAAAGTTACTTGAAAGCTATACAAGTTTATAATTTATAGGTTCTTATTCCGAAGATCTCAGTGATAAATTATATTTTAACTGCCAAAAATAAAATCACCACCGTGCGAGATAACCATTTGCTATCTTTCTACCTAGCCTTACAGTCAAGTAAGGATGTGAACCCTTGTTTCTCCAGACACTCTATGCACTACACCGTACTAGTTGCTATAAGATCAAAAGTTGTGCAATGTTCACTTAAAACAGCTATTTTGAAAGAATCAGATGGAACTGACTGTGTCACCTTCAGCAAGTATAAAAACAGGAAATGGTGGGGGGAGCAAAATCTTCAGCTGTAATTCTAGGACATTTAAAAAAACAGATTTTTCTGAACAGACAATTTATGGGTAAACTACAATATAGCTTACACAGCCCAAGCTACTCTAAAATAACAAGTCAGAATCCAAACTTTCTTTCTTGTATTCCATAAACAAAACTGAAACCAGAACACAGAGCAAGAACCACACCCTGATCAAGGAGCAAAGGAATGGTAAGACTGCAGTAGTTACATTTCTTCAACAATTTATCTGCCCATATACTAAATGCTCAAGAGACGAACTGTTATACAAACTCCTGAAAATTGGAACACTACTTAAAAAGCACAGGCTCTCTCAAACCTAGTTCATAATAAATGTAACCAACACCTAATTACTACTATCAAACTATTCCAGTGTAGATATTATTCCGGATTTTACAAAAACAAGTTAACGTAGCAAGAAACACTAATTGTGCACCACAATTCAATATATACCGTGTTTTCCCGAAAATAAGACACTGTCTTATATTTATTTTTTCTCAAGAAGACACACTAGGGCTTATACCACAAATGCATAGAAATCCTGCTAGGGCTTATTTTTGGGGTAGGTCTTATTTTCGGGGAAACAGGGTATGTGCAAAAAACTAAATCTTACTATTGAGCACTATCTAGTAAGTGTATTCTGCACTGCACCCCTTGTTGCACCATAGAGGCATACATGGATTTTGTTACATGATGCTGACAAATACCTATAACCACACTTTTATGAGTCTTTGTGTTTGACAAGCCTCTCTACCATTTTTTGTTGTTCAGTCGCACAGTCGAGTCCAACTCTTCGCGACCCCATGGACAAGATCTCGCCAGGCCCTCCTGTTTTCCGCCGTCCTCTGAAGTTTGCTCAATTTTATGTTCGTTGCATCCTTTGCCATCCTTTGACCTTCAATCTTTCCCAGCATCAGGGCCTTCTTCAGTGAGTGCTCCCTTTTCATTTGGTGGCCAAAGTATTACCAGTTATTATAACTGAGAACACAACGCAATTGTACAATCAACCCTTTGTTCAAATGTGTGAAGTTTAGCAACACTTTGTATAAGTGTCACACACACCTAAGATCCCACTCTTTTCCAAATCATCAATTTTCGGGCATTCCTAATTGAAAAGCCCGCCCTGACCTTGATAACCCAGGCTAGTATTTGGTATCCAAGGAATACCAGTGTTGGGAGGCAGAGGCAGGCAATGGCAAACCACCTCTGAAATGTCTCTTGCCTTAAAAACAAGTCTCGCTCGCCACCTCATGGTGCATAACACTAAAGTGCTAGAATGTCTGGCTGCCAGACAATCTTAGGACCTCCTGGCTATTCTACACAAAATGCCATACGAGAATAATCATACAGAAAGCAAAACACCTGGGGGGGGGGGGGAGAACCCTGAAGCAACAGGAACACAGAAGCCATGAAAATCAGAAAGCGGAAGAGCCCTAGCTTTTTACAGTTGCACGCAGCCAGCCCCTCCCTTACTCCGAGAATACGAAAAAATAGTTTCAACTCTTTGTTTTTTTGCCCCTTATGCTGTTGCCGAAGCAGTCCCCGACCTGCTCTGAGAGAAACAAACGACAGGGCGACCGCTCCCTACGGCCACAGCCTCGCCTTGGTCAAGCGACTCCTGCAGTTCATCAGAGCAATCCATGAAGGCAGGCTCGCACCGGCCCGCCACGCACGCCACCCCATCCCCTACTACGAGAGAGAAGGCCGCAGCGCCAGGCCAGGCCAGGCCAGGCCTCCCACGCGAAGGATACATTTCCGAGGCGAGGCCTCCCTCCATCCCTGGCTGTTGTTGTAGCCGCCGCCCCCACCGCCGCCTCCCGGGGGCCTCCCAGGGGGGTTGCCGCCCCGGCTCCTGCCCCAGCGGCAGCCGCCCCGGTAAGGCCTGCCTCGGAAGCGAAACCGGTCCAGCGCGTTGTGGCTGCGCTCCCAGAACGACAGCCTGGGGCCGGAGTCGGGCGGCAGCCGCAAGCAGGCAGAGGAAGGCGGCGGCTGTGGCCGGAAAGCCTCCTTCAGCCGGTATCCGCCGCCGTGGCTATGCAAGTGCCCGAGCTCCGGCGGGGGCTGGTGCCGCAGATGGGGGAGCCGGCGGGACGAGACGAGGAGAAGGCTGCTGCGGACGTCGGGGGGAGGCCTACGCCTGGCGTAGGGGCCCTTTGGGCCACCGCCTCGGTTGCTACTCCGCTCTGGAGGCCCTTCGGTATTGTCGTCGTCACTGATTTCTCCGTCCTCCAGCTCGCCTTCCTCTTTAGGGGAGAGGCCGCTCGAGGGTGCCGCCGCCGCCGCCTCTTCAGCCTCAGCCGCCGCCATCGCAGTCGGTCGGCGCTACCAGGCCGGCAGAAAGGAGAGGAAGAGGCTCGGGCCGATCCGCCCACAGGCTCCCTACTCAGTTTCGAGTCCTTTCCCGGAATACCGCGGCGGGCCGGGTAGACCCTAAACTTGTACGCGCACAACACCCTTTCCCCTTGGCTGACGGAAACTCTCGCGAGATCCCCCTTCCTTCGAGAAGGATCACAGGGGGGGGAGAATTAACATCACAAAAGGGGGCGAGTGGCATGATGGGAATTGGAGTCCCCCGCTGCCTGGCAACAATCTTCAGGGCATCTCTGTTTCAGGCAACAAGCAGGGGGGAATAACGGTCCCTTAACGGAACTGGTTCTCCTGCTGTGCGGAAAAGGTCAAGGAAAGTAGCCACTTCAGTGAAGTTTGGGTCTAGAGCACAATCGACATCAAGCGTGCCACGGGTGGGTGTCTCTAAAGCAGTTTTTAAAAATTCCAAGAATCTTTATATTTCTACAGGGAGGGGCCAAACTGCAAAATTTTGAAATTACTTTTGAAAAGTTTATGGGTCCGGGATAATATGGAGTGAGGAGTTTTATCCTTCCAGGATGGAGACAACTGGGTAACTACAGGAACCAAGTGTTCGTGAAACAGCTTCATATTGCGCTCCTTAGGTCTCCTGTGGTTTGAAGAATCTCCAGCAACATAAAATAAGATTAGGGTTCTTGTTCCGCAAAACTGTGGATTATCCACTCTTCCTCATGGCATCCTTCCCACACATGCTTTTAAAATAATCACTCCGTGCCTGGCTGGGCTCCTAACTTCTTTTCATTCTTTTTAATCCTCTGAGAAGCAATAGCTTTGATTTTCTTACAGTCAGCAGGACAAAAGCGAGGGTGGAGAACGACCCACAAATTATAACACTCATTCTTAGCATTGGTACTGCATCCAAACACACTACGTTCAACATACTTCTCTCTGAACCAACACAATTTCTGTTGGATGGTAGTAAAATGTAAGCTGTTGGAAATTAACAGTTGTCATCAAGGAAAATAACCTATTCTTTATATTTCATTTAGGCTTGGGCATTTGACTAGCCATACAAGATTTGGTCTGCTGACAGATCAAATAATGGTGAAACAATTTGAAGTGTGAACTCTGGGACAATATATATAAAGACCTGTTTGTCCTTGTAATGCTAAAACTCAAGTTCAATATTTGAGCAGTCTTCACTTACATGAATAAAGGGACGGTTTCTACACAGACACCACATGTTACAAGAGAACAAATTGTGAGTTCAGTGGCACATTTAAGACCCACAAAAGTGGTCTTAATGCTACTGGACTCAAAATTTGTTCTGCTGCTTCAACATGGCTGTTCACCAGTATCTAGCTTTGTTGTTCAGTCGCACAGTGAAGTCCGACTCTTCGCGACCCCATGGACCAGATCCTGCCAGGCCCTCCTGTCTTCCGCCGTCCTCTGAAGTTGGCTTAATTTCATGTTCGTTGCATCTATGACACTGTCTAACCATCTCATCCTTTGCCGTCCCCGTCTTCTTTGACCTTCAATCTTTCCCAGCATCAGGGTCTTCTCCAGTGAGTGCTCCCTTCTCATATCTAGCTACAAGTTACAAAATGGAATGGATAAACTGCCAAGTGTAAAGCACACAGCATATCATTAAGCACATGTTTACTCCAAGGACAATATAGAACTCCATATTCAGGTTGCACATTATGTGCACCTTTTCCCTTAAAACTCCACAACAAAAAGACTTACTAGAAACTAGTAGATCATGGCCTCAGCTCAACATAATACTATGGTCATCTACTAGTTCCTGACTTAAACTGAGGGGGAAGCAGCCATGAGGGTTTGAGAAAGGGGGAAAAAAAGCAGTGATGTATGAGCAAGACCAGCAAAAATGAACACCTTCCTGTCCATGCACAGCATCCAAAAGTATTATGACTGATCATTCCAAAAGACTGTACCAAAGCAGGCTTGGAGAACATTGCAGCAAAATGGTAGAAAATGCAGAAGCAGGTTGAACAGAGGATTGTTATACGGATACTCCTGAAAACAGCACTACTGTAAGGAAATAAAGGCAAGGCAAAATGTCTGTGTGCTAACAGCTTAAATACTGGTAGTTTTTACTTTCCAGAGTTCCCTTAAGTTGGTTTGTTCTTCTTTTGCATAATGACAGGGTTGGGCACCATGTGTGTGTATACGCCCCCCCCCCCCCCCCCCCGGTTCAAAATGCAAAGCACATTTCTGAAGGATTTTTTTTCCTGTTCTGTGGAGTGGTGCACACATATAGTAGAGGAGTAATTCCTTTAAAAAGACAAAATCTATTTGAATAAATAATGCATGTCAAAAAAGATCACAGATAAAATTATACAAGATACAATAGGGGCTTGTTTATTTATTTAGATATTTATATCCCTACTTTCTCTCCAATGGGGACGCAAGGCAACTTAAAATATTATTCTCCCCTTCTCCATTTTATCCTCACAACAACCTTATGAGGTAGGATCAAGCAGAGAAGGAATGGCTGGTCCAAGGTCATCCACTGAGCTTCCATGTCAGAAGGCACTGGTTCCACCAACACTCCATCCACTATACCATACGGTTACACGACACATTAACCATTCCACCACCCATCGAATCATCTACATGTAAAAGTGGGGGGGGGGCTGCAATAGTTTGTGGAGGATGGGTAGAACAGCAACTGTGCAATAAGCAAATTTCTCCCACTTGGTGACTTGTAGTTTATACTCACACATAGCTGAAATTATTTCTTTGTAAACATGCACGGATCAGACGCACAGGAATAAATGGCATTGTGAGATTGCTTGGTTCGTTTTGCTCTTTCAGTGTTCATCAAAGACACTGGGTGGATCTCTTCACAGGAGAAAACATGTACCAAAAACAGATATAATTTAATATGAGGCCTGTAGGCTAGGGTGCTCCCTTTCTACTTTCCTCACTCATATTCAGTCTTACAACAAAATGAGTCACAAAAGAATTTAGGTCCTGCCTGAAAGAATGGAGCTGAAACTAGTTTACATTGGATGAGAAGCAAATATAAGATATTCCGTTTCAATATTCTTCTTGAAGGAGCTGTTGATAGAAACTTAGCCACTTTTGATATTTTCTCAGGTCTTCAGTCGGTTTTACTTCTTTTCCTTGCATCTACCACCTCAGGGATATTTTCAAAACTACAACAGTTCTCCAGAACAGGTAAGGGATTTTGATTATGCTTTTAATAACGTGCATTCCAACTCTTTCATTATATTGGTTTTCTCGCAGTGTAGATTTTCTACAGCTGAAATACATTCTTATTGACTTCATTTATAGCCCACCTTTCTCTCTGACAATCATGGTGGATTATAAAATAAAAAAATTCTATCAGACAGCATCCAGTATCAATGCATTGGGGCTAGGATGAAAGATATTAGGAAAATGGTGGAGGAATCAATGTAGTATTTTTCTGCAGAATAATCTTTCTAAAATAAAATATAAAAAATAATTCCCCTTTCATTTTTTAAATATAACAAATACAATTGGTATGCTTAACGTATGTATAATTGAAAAACATGCATGATTGTTCGAAAGTAAATACCACTGAGTTCAGTGAGCTACCCTCCCAAATAAACGTGCATGCTGCCTGATTTAAAGTCACACTCAACCACAAAATCAACAGCTTCCAAATAGCAACCTTACTTCCTACTTAGTCCTACTGATTTCAATGGGACTTACCTTCAAGTGAGTGTATTTACAATTAGCCCACTTCAGATTTAGAGCAAATGAATGCAGGGTCAGTATAGTGGATCATGAAAAACTGGTTGGACATGTTGCCATCCAGTGAGGATAGATGGTACAGTGCAGTCGCTTTATGGGACAAGCAGCTGTCAAGATCAAGTTCCTTGACTGGATTTCTCTGACTTTGTTGTTTGCTGTCTGACTGCACCTTCATTATCAAGCTGATAAACTGATGTAGGCTTTAACAGGCATTTATATCTTTGAGCTGGGCCTACTACTAAGTGAGTCATGATTTTCAGTTTTTTTTTCTTTTTCTGCCAGAGACATGTCTGTTTATCTGATAGATTATGTAATCTTGCAGAACTGGAATTATTGCTGCCAGACTGCTCTCTGCCTGAGGTTTTTAGTCCTGATATGACTGTAGAGATGTCTACAAAGTATGTTGGGAGTTACTTGAGAGCTCCAGCTTACATGGCCTTGCTTTGGTCTTCTGGTGGGGGGAGGGCATTCTGTCCCCTGTCCAGTACCGGTGTGGCACCAGAACCATAAACCCAGCCATATAGGAAGGCAGCAAACACAGACACAAAGCTGCCCAACAGATACTAAGGTAATCTCAGCTCCCTTAGCAGTGTGTGGGGTCATGCTCGGTGATACCAGCAAATTGTCCTGGACAGATCTTTGTTGCTGTTTACTTCCCACAAACCATGTATGTCCTGGTTCCTGTATCTGAGTTAGGCATGCCATTTGCCTGCTTCAGGTGGGCAGTCTCCCACCAGCTGGGCCCTCACCCCCTACAATTGCATCAGGTAGAGTTGTCAACTCCAGATTGGGAAATTCCTAAAGATTTGAGGTAGAGCCTGTGGATAACCTTAGCAGGCTACAATGCCATAGTAGAATCTACCCTCCAAAGTAGCCATGCTGTCCAGGAGAATGGATCTCCATTGACTGGAAATCACTTGTAATTCTAGGAGACCTCCACACCCAACCCGGAGGAAAAAGAAGAAGAGTTAGTTTTTATACCCTGCTTTTCTCTACCTTAAGGCGTCTCAAAGCAGCTTACAATTGTTTTTCCCTTCCTTTCCCCACAACAGGCACCTTGTGAGGTAGGTGGGACTGAGAGAGTTCTCAGAGAAAATGTGACTGGCCCAAGGTCACCCAGCAGGCTTCATGTGGTTAAGTGGGGAATCAAACCCAATTCTCCAGATTAGAGTCTACTGCTCTTAACCACTATACCACACTAGGTTGGCAACCCTGGTATCAGGGCTACCAGGAGAACAGTGGAGGCAGAAATGGCGATGTCACTGCATCAGTGGACTCTCTGGAATCACTGTGGTAATACTATACTACCCAGAGGGTAAGCTGATGTGTTGATGTCATGTCTGCCCTTTGCCCTGCATTCAAAGCTCCTGGGATGCCAGGTGATGGCCTGGTATCCCTAGCCTGAGTCCAGCAGTACTGAGAGGAAGTACACCCAGTTGTGCAGCTGGCTTGAGAATGACTTCTTCTTTTCCCCATAATTTGTTTCCAACTCCTTCCAGGGTTCACAGCTATTTAAAAGTATATCGGATGTGATTATTAGAATTATTTCCCTCCTCCCTTCTATAATCTCTTCCTATCCAGTTGTATTACCCTCTTTTCCACTTCTCACTATTCCCCTTTCCCATATAACAGTTTTGGATGATCAACCCTGCACCCTCCCAAGGCCAACCTTGTAGATTCTCCCCTGCCTTCCCCCTCCTGCTGCAGCCTGAAATGCCTTCCCCCTTCATTATGGAGATATGCCTTTCCCGTAGGGTTGCTAGCTTTGGGTTGGGAAATACCTGGAGATTTTGAAAGTGGAATTTGGGGAGGATGGGCTTTGGGGAGGGGAGGGGAGGGGAGGGGAGGGACCTCAGATCGGTACAATGCCATACAGTTCATCCATCCTCCAAAGCAGCCATTTTCTCTGAGGGAACTGATCTCTTTTGCTGGGTTACTGAAAAGTATGCAGACAGAGAGTGATTCAGCTAAGCATACCTTTATTTAGTTCAGGACAAAAACAACTGACCAGCTCGCAGGCCGGTTTATATGCATTCAGAAAACCCGCCACCAAGTACACCTAAACACACACCCTACTCCCGATAGGCTATTTACAGTAACCGGACGACCATTGATACCCCGGCTGGGAAGCTAGCCCTTTTGATTGGGCCGGCTAGGATCCTTCGGATCCTTTGTCTTTCGACTGAAGCTACAGATGAATTGTGCCTGGCCAGCCCGGGCAAGTCCGGGCATGTCAGGCTGAATACATTGCAGTTACCGTCCTCTAGGTAGTAGTCGGAGATCTACTGGGATTACACGTGGTCTCCAGACAACAGAGATCTGGAGAAAATGGCAGCATTGGAGGGTGGAGTCTACTGCATTGTAATCTGCTTTAACAATGTAAATTTCTTCATTATCAACCTTAAAATCGTGTAATTCCTCAGTAGTAATTCATCCAACAGAATGGCATTTCCATTTGCAGAGCTGAGTATTTCTGCTTATTCCCTCAACTGCAAACTGCAGCTTCACCTTCTTTGCTGTTCTGGAAGGTCTGTTGACCCAAGAACAAAGTTGGGGATGGGAGGCTCAATAGACTTCAGCATGAAGGAGAACTAGAAACAACTTGCTCCACAAAGTCTAAGAGTGGTTGGATACGTGTTGTCACCATTTTATTCTCACAATAACTGCAGTGAAAGAGAGTGGCATGCTCAGGACCACCTTCCTAATTTCATGGCTGAATGAGGATTTGAAGCGGGTTCTCCTCAGCCCACCTACTGCAAGCTTTGGTTGAGTAGTGCAGAAAAAATTATGCAGCAGTGCTAATATTGCTCTTTATTATGACTGAGGGCTTAAAGTTTCACTGATCAATCTATTGTACCTCAGTTTGGATTGATCAGATTTTCAACTTTGTTCTGAACTCATTTTATTGGAAGTGCATCAGTTGAATCTAGTGGGACTTGCATGCCACTCAGTATCCTTTGGAATGCAGCCTTTAACTGAATCTATCCCACCTGAAAGTCAGTGATGATGATGATAATAATGATGATGTAAATGTCCTGTCTGTTTCTTTTTAAAAATTAGAATGATCACTGCGAGTTAGTAAAGCTCTCTAACACATTTAGAAATGGTGGTGTGGGTGTACATTTGTTGCTTTTGCATGTTTCTGAGATCAGTTTTTCAGCCTGCCAAATTATAAACTCATTTTAAACCACTGGAATTTGGAGTGCCATAGGATAAAAGAGGTTCTGAATTGCAGCGGGACCACAAAATATTCTGTTGCAGTTTTATGTCTTGTTCATTGGATCTGGTCGTGGACCGTAACATGAAAAATTGTATTGTTCATTGGGAGCTCTGGCTTATAACCATTAGTTTACTACAGTATTCCCTTGCATATTTAACTTTCCCATGCTCTTTTGTCTAGAAGACTGCTTTTCTAGATAGTCATGGCCTTGGACTTGATTCAGATCTAGGTTCAATCAATCAAATGTTGCTTTACACAGTTTCAGTGAAGCCACTCTGATATGTTTCAGCAGAGGATTTGAGCTAATCTCCTTCAAAGCTTATCCCTGGAAGTGGTTTCAAAAGTAATGCTAGGAATGCCTTTTAGAGTGTATCAATTCTGAATGTTGCTAACATAAGAGCAGAGAGAGACAATTTCAATTAAAATTTACATTCTAACAAGTAGAATCAAACCAGTGGGGCTCTTTGATTTGATTTACAGACATAAAAAATTAATGAAGCTAACATCTGTTTTTTGGAATTAGTCCAAGTTTTGGGGGTGTTGTTCTTGTGCTGGACAGGACTTAAATCTATTTGATGTGCACAGTGCTGTTAAAAGGCTGGGTCATCTAGCTAGAACTCTTGTGCTGCAGCTAACTGTATGCTAAAAAAACAGCTAAAAAGAAATACATTTCCCTTCATGAAGGAGGGTCAGGATAAAAGATGATAGGTAGGTAAATAGCTTTACATGTGACACTTGTTCTTTGCAGTTATGGGGGGAAACTGTGTACAAATTTTGTATATTTCCATGAGTGAGAATTGCACAAATATCTGTTTAGCAGCAAAACCAATGCATGTTTGAAAGCCATTTTAGCAATTCTGGTGTATGTCAGTTTACACTATCATATCGTGACTTAAACCTGTGCAAACAAAATATCATATACGAAGCAGTCTTAACAAGTGCCATGCTTGCTTGTTGCTCTGTTTGCTTTAGCAAAACTATTAATAATATCCCTGCTGCGTTTAAGGCTGAATGTTCTCTGATTTCATGAGTCAACTCAAACACAATGTAAGCAGTCAGAATCAGTTTTGTGCATTGACTAACTTCACATGGAATTCACTGCCACGGGAGGTGGTGGTAGCTACAAGCATGGATGGATTCAAGAGGGAATTGGATAAACATATGGAGCAGAAGTCCATCAGTGGCTATTAGCCACAAGGTATAGATGGGAACTCTCGGTCTGGGGCAAGTGATGCTCTGTGTTCTTGGTGCTGGGGGGGCAACAGTGGGAGGGCTTCTAGTGTCCTAGCCCCACTGATGGACCTCCTGATGGCACCTGGTATTTTTGGCCATTGTGTGACAGAATGTTGGACTAGATGGGCCATTGGCCTGATCCAACATTGGTTTCTCTTATATTCTTAATGAGAATGAGAAGTTTAATTTAGGAATGCCAGGGAAGTTTCTGTAGCTTTAAAAATGAGCCTAAATTATCTACTTCTACTAATCTGAAAATAATTACAAACTCATATATGGCTGGTATTTAACTATAGCTTGATTTCATAAACTGTATAATGAGTTAGATTCAAATAACTGAGAGCAGAGCGTGGCTCTCAGAATAGTTCTGATCCCTTCTCTCTTCATACAGCAGCCCCCTGTGACCCCAGAAAAGCAGCTGCTGGGGTTTGTTGAGGAACCATCAGGAATTGCGTGGGATGTGGTTCATACAAATGCAAGAGACATGGTGAATTTGTGGAAATAGGAACCTTCCCCTTGTGTCTGTCTATCTATACAGTCCATGTTTAGGTCCAATACATTATCTCTGATCATAGTTGCAAATGTGGCTAGTTGGGAGGAGCTTTTAAATGTTGCTGGGGGAAGTGTGAGTTATCCCTAGGTTTGATGCCTAGTCAGTGAACTGAAAACAAAAAAACGTTGGATATGCCTTTTCTATACATTGATCAGTATTTTTTCTGGGAAAATCTTGTCAGGAAAATATATATGGAAAGAGTTTTTTATTTGATCACAGCATAGAGAAGATTAAAAAGGTTAAATGACAGAAATACTTAAAGATTACGCCTGCAGATGATTTGGGGGTGGTGTTCGGCAGTTATTAAGATGATGAACAGTACCACCCTAAGCACAGTTACACCCTTCTATTGAAGTCAATAAGCTTAGAAGGTGATATCTCTGTACTGTAAAGTAAACAATATAGTGAGACTAAATGATATACATGTATTTATTTATTTCTGGTATATTACAAATAATGAGGATATGGGTCTACCATAATCCAATTATAATCTGCCTTGAGGTCCCAAGCCAGTTGGAAAGACAGGACACACATATTTTAAATAAATAAATAAGTAATTTACAAATACAGTTATGCAATTGGTTGAATAGCATGTATTCCATTTCTAACCACTGTGCTGCTGATTTATTAGAATGCATAAGTGAAAAATTAGTAGTAGTAGTGGTAATTTAGAACAGAGGCTGTGACTGTTAATACTGACTCATGATTTAAGACGGTGAGAACTGGGTGTGATTATTCTTCACACATTTGACATCATCTTCTGCAGAACACAATTTTCTTACTTTGTATCTGTGTCTCAGATTCAGGAATTTGTGGCCAAGAAGGACACAAAGAATGAATATCAGTTGGTATCTTTAGGGGAAATTATAATGATAACTAGTGAGTGTGACAAAGAATTAGAAAAGACTGTTGTTGAAGCCCTTCTGTCTGGCTTCCCTACAGATATTGTTTTGTAACAGAAGCTAGAAATGTTCTGTCTATCACTCTCTTAAGTAACACATGTAAAAATTATCTAAATATAAAATTCTGCATGAAATGCCAGATCGTGGGCTTGTATGGTGACCCCAAACATGGGAATCTTGACAGTAGAATTATCCTTCATCACTGTCTTTATAGTAATGATACATTAGCATTACCAATGTGATCTTGGAGATCATCATTACATAAGAACATAAGAGACGCCAATGTTGGATCAAGCCAAAGGCCCATCCCGTCCAACACTCTGTGTCACACAGTAGCCAGAAATACCAGTGCCATCAGGAGGTCCACCAGTAGGGCCAGGACATTAGAAGCCCTCCCACTGTTGAACCCCCCCAAGCACCAAGAAGACAGAGCATCACTTGCCCCAGAGCCCCTATCTATACCTTGTGGCTAATAGCCACTGATGGACCTCTGCTCCATATGCTTATCTAATTCCCTTTTGAATCCGTCCATGCTTGTAGCCACCACCACTTCCTGTGGCAGTGAATTCCATGTGTTAATCACTCTTTGGGTGAAGAAGTACTTCCTTAACTTTGGGTCCCTTTGAGTTCCTTTATCATTGGGTCCCTTTGTCTGCCATCTTTCCCCACCTGCCCAAACAAGTAAGGCTTTTAAGTTTTCCCTACAGCAGGTGGGGAACAGGAACAATGGGCCCAGTAGAAGAATTGGTGACAGGTATAGTGACTGTCTTCTCTATCATGGCTTCTGAGCTTTTAAAGGGATAAATATGATCTCTGGTTTGACAGCAGGCAGTCTGTCAAGAAATTGGTTTCCCAAAATTTCTTGTTCTGATTCAAAGTTTGGTTTGGGCTTGAAAGCACCCTGCTTTTGGGTTAACAGAAAAAAATAGAGCAAGCTGACCTTGTGAGTTTGTAGATAACACCCAGCTGCAGAGAAGAGTTGAGAGCTTAGCACTGACTCCCAATTAGCCACATTCCATCCAATTAAGGTTCATAATTTGCACCTGTGGGAAAGGGCGAGACCAGCTTCAGATAGGTTTCATTTCCTTTCTCCCTGGTCAGACCATCTGGTACATTGTCTGCCTAGCAATTAGCTTTACATCACCATCCAGGGATCCTATTGGTCTTTTAGGTCTGAGAACACATGGACCCTTGACCATAAAGAAGTAAAGTTTTGGCTTATTGTTGCTCTCATTGTTACTATCTAAGATCTGGATATGCAGTCACTGTCCTGCTCAGTGCAGCCATCTTGAATGCTTGCTTGTGTGGACCAAACAGCTTCTGGCATATGCATGCTGACTCTGGAGAGAGAGACACTTTGGATTATTGAGAACTGTCAACTATGACTGGGTAACATCTGATAACTGGAACCACCGTATTACTGTTTTACTTAGTTGTTAAATTCCTAGCTTTCTTATTTTTGCCTCACAGTTCTTGTTCACTTTTAAATATTTTTGCACCCTAATAAATAAATAGATTTTATTTTTATTTTGTGGTTATTTGCTTTCAACTGATCTCAGTCTAAATCCAGAGTCTTAGACTGGGTGACCACCTACCAAAATAACTGCTTTTGTGAGGAACTTGTTGTGCAAGCCAACTTGCAGGGCTGACTTTCTTATTTAGTTCCAGGAAGGTTGGAAGCCTGCCCTTTGACTTCTAATTGTTGGGATAGTCTAAAGGGGTGGTGGCAGACTACCAGACTGGTGTGTGAGGAGTCATACCCCAGGGTTTTGTAATTTTGTGTTCTGTAGCCCTTAAACAAAGATTTTTGGCCCAGGACTGGACTAAGAACCTTTGACATCATTACCAAAGATAAGAGTGTCATTGTTACTGTCGTTCATTAATGCAGTCATAATGCTGTTTGTGTATGTATTCTTGGATGCTGCAGAAGAGCCCTAATGCTGTGGTGGTCCTGTTGAGAAGGGGGGGGGATGGGTTCCCCTCTGCAAGTCTCATGGGCCCACACTTATATATTCTAACAGTCAGCTCAGCCAAACCTGAGGATATTTAAATCCAGAGATAGGAGCCATGAATAAACAAGACAGGGGGAGATACCACATGGCAAGGGCATCCTTAGATATTAGCCAATGGAAGTTTTCAAATGAATACCAGGAGTTCAGCTTTTGTGTGCCACTGGTCTATTTCAATGAACAGCTCTGAAAGCTTTTTTCCAGGCAGTTTCCCACTTCTCTATCTAGCAGTTAATAAGGAAATTTCTTTCTTTCTCCAGTACCTAGTGCCTTCCAACCAAAGCATTTGAACTTGTGATAAGAGTCTTTTAGTTGGGGCCCTATAGAGCCAGCTACCCTCTGAGACTTGACTCTGTAGGGCATAGGTCCCCAACTTTGTTGGATGTGTGAGCAATTTCGAAATGTTGAGGTATTCTGAAGTACCTCCTGTTCCAGTGAGAGGGAGGAAAGCATGGATTAGGTCTTTGCTTTGGGGAATGGATGTTTTGGGAAAGATGCAAGAGGGTTCCATGAAACACATCAGAGGGTACAACACTGGGCATCACTGTTCTAAGGCATTTACAGACCATTGTTCTTAAGTGTGCTTTTAAAGAGCAGATGAAAAAACTATTGTTTTGAGGATGCAAAAGGATAGAGCATATGCAACATGTCTGGTACACTTTGAAAAGGGGTTGTGTGACATATGCTGGCAAGGGAAAGTGAGAAAGTTTGGGGGTTCACTTCACACACAAAAATGTAATCAAAAGGAGGTTTTCAGGTTGCTAAAGCTGGATAACTTAGTTAGAGTATGCTGCAGGAATACTTGATGATTTAAAAAAAAATCCCCAGTGTTGTTTAATATCTACATGTACCCCCTCACCGAGATTATCCAGAGACATGGGCTGGGTTGTCACCACTATGCTGATGACACCCAGCTCTGTTTACTGATGGATGGCCACCCAGGCTGTGCCCCAGAAAATCTGGGCAGGGCATTACAAGCTGTGGCTGGATGACAACAAAGCAGACTGAAATTAAATCCATCGAAGACAGAAGTCCTGCACCTACGTCACAGGGGATTGGGATTGGAAATCAGGCTCCCAGTTTTTGACAGGGCTCCACTGGTGTCAGCGTCGCAGGTGAAGAGCCTGGGGCGTTCCTCGCTGACTTTGGAGGCCCAGGTCATTGCCACTGCCAGGTCTGCCTTGTTTCATCTGAAATAGATCAGTCAGTTGGCCCCATATCTCACCCCCCCCATGCAATCTGGCTACATTGACCCATGCAGTGGTCACTTCCAGATTGGATTATTATAATTTTCTCTACATGGGGCTGTGTTTGACTCTGCTCTGGAAGCTGCAGCTGGTGCAGAATGCAGCAGCACAGATGTTGACTTTGTTGTCTGTACGGACATGTATCCACACTGTGCTGTGCAAACTGCACTGCTGCCTGTTGAGTACCGGATCCCTTTCAAGGTGCTGGTGTTTACCTTCAAAGCCTTATATGGCCAGGGGCCAACATATCTGCGAGACGGTTTCTCCACGTATGAGCCCTGAAGGGCTTTATGATCTGCTAATCAGCATCTCCTGGTGGTCCCTGGCCCCAGGGATGCCTGCCTTGCCTCAACTAGGGCCAGGGCTTTTTCAGCCCTGGTCCCTTCCTATTGGAATGGGCTCCATATGAGAGTAGGGTCCTGTGGGACCTTTTACAGTTCCTTAGGGGCTGCAAGACGGAGCTCTTCTGCCAGGCTTTTAGTTGAGATGGCGGGTGTCCCCCCCTTGGGCCTTCCCCTCAATGGGTCAGATCTGTATCACTGGGATCCCCAATCTGAAATAAGCCTCATCTGTGGAGGCACCGTTTAGCCAATAGGAATTCTGTTGTATTTTATCAGATACATTTTAATTGGTTTTAATTGTTTGTGTATTGTGTTTGATCCTGAGCCTGCTACTTGGGGAGGGTGGGATACAAATCTGACAAAATAAAATAAATAAATAAACACTGAGCAGCCCTGGTGTACAACTTCATTTTTTTAACCCTGCTGTATGTTTAGAAACACAACAGTGTCACTCTAGTACAATACATTTATATTACTATGATTTATGTCCACAAATTAATCTTTTCAGATTTCCAAGATCTTTCCCCTTCATTGAGGTGATGCAAGACTCACAAAAGCGCTTTAAAAGCTTCTCCTCCATCCATTATGCTTTTGGGCCACAGATATTGCATCTACCTAGTCAAATTCTAGTACAGTCTTTGGAAATCAACATTCTTCCTTCAGCAGGGAATAACGTCTGTATTTTCCTGGCAAGGAAACTGAGTAGCAGGACAGAGAGAGTATAGTATAACTAGAGGTCAGATTTCAAGTTCTTATTATGATGCCTAACCTACTACATTTACTGTATTTGAAATGCTAGAAGCCCCACAGATTAGTAGATTGTGAATCATTAAATTATTTATTGGTGTGATTGTTATAGTTTCCCCCCAAATTTTTTAAATTATAGGGTGCAGATGCAGAAGATACTTGCACCCAGATTTTAGGACTGTTTACCTTAGAATAAATCTCACAGATTTCAGTAGGGACTTCCTCTGTTGTAAGTGTGCTTTAAATTATGCACCAGTATTTCTTGGTTCTCTGACTTGGATAGCCTAGGATAGTCTTATATTGGAAGCTAAGCAGGGTCAGCTCTGGTTAGTATTTGGATGGGAGACCACCAAGGAATACCAGGGTTGTTACACAGAGGCAGGAAAAGGCAAGCCACCTCTGAACATCTCTTGCCTTGAAAACCCTGCAGGGTCAGCATAAATCAGCTGCATCTTGACAGCAAAAAATGAATAAATTAAAAAGGTTGGAATTGTTTGGTTTCTCCCCTTGCATGGTTCCAAATACACTTACTTAGAACGAATGTAGTAAAAGAAGCCCAGTGAACATAATGAAAGGCAAAATGGTCCAAAAATAGTTAGCGCTGGAGACAAATTAATAAAATTTATGTAGGAAAACATAATACTGCAAAATTAGAATGCAAAGTAGGATACATATGTTGATTTCTCCCACTCTGATTGTTCGCATTAATCTGGTCTGTTGTTTCTGAGGGCTTCACTGAATTTAATTACATTTTCTGGAAAGTAAGTGCCATCTATAGAACTACTAGGAAATATCTTTTAGCTATGAGACCATAATATTTATATTCATTGGGAATACACACACACACACACACTTGGCATTTGGCAAAAGCATATAAGCCCTGCCCAAATAGTTTAATGATCTAGTACAAAAAGCTAAATCAAGTAACAATGCTAATTAAATTCTGCAAGATTAAGACACAGTTTTAACTTATACATTCTTACCTGTTTGTGTTGTTGATGCCGAATTACTTTGAAATTACAAAAAAAAAGTGGTTTGGAAAAGTATTGTGTCCCCCATATATCCAAAAAAAGATTAATTAATTAAAAATCCTTGAAGTCTTTTCTCCTTCTTGCTTCAATGAATGAAATGTACTTATGGCCATTCTCTGATCTGTTTTTAGCTACAGTGCACCTCTCTTAAATTGACTTTTTATTAGCTGTTTTGCTGACAGTGTGACATACTATTTTGGCATATCCTTGCTAAAGTTGCTTGACAGGCTTAATCTGTAGTCACCTGAATGTAATTTTAGGGTGTTCACAGTCTCTACTTGTGCTGAAGGGTTTTGCAGTGTTTGAACAAATATAACCTTGCAGAAGGAATATTTGAATGTATCCCTATCACACAAAGATGATTTCATATTTTCAGACTGCTGTTCATATCACGATCCTTTCGCACCTTGATTCGTACTTTTCCTATGTCTGAGAATAAACTGTGAGCAAGTTTATCCTTACAGCTAATAGCTAAGGGCATGCATCCTTGCAAATAGAAAAAGCCTCAATGAAGGGATCAGCCAAGAATACAATTTAAGAGGAGGCTGAAGTTGGTTCCTTATTCGTACTTCCTTATTCATTCCTTATTCGTTACTTATTCGTGTAGTCATTCAGAAACACTAAGGAGAGTGAGTTGGAAAGCTGTGAACGCACTTCCTTATTCATTCCTTATTCGTTACTTATTCGTGTAGTCATTCAGAAACACAAAGGAGAGTGAGTTGGAAAGCTGTGAACCCCAAAATAAAGTCTGGACCACCACATATCATATACCCCCACATTCACAGGTCTCTCCCCTTCGAGGGGACATATGCTGTATCCTGGTCCAAAGCACAGTTCTGGTGCCAGCTGCTCCAAAGTGCAGTGCCCGTAGGACAATCACACAAGCAGACACTGGGGCCAGGCTGCACCCCAAAATAATATTTGGACCACGCCAAATGACACATCCTCACTCTGGAGACATACAGACACATTCTGTGTGCTGGTCCAAAGCGCGGTTCCGGTGCCAGTTGCTCCAAAATGCAGGGCACAGTCCCCAGAGCATAGGGATGTGTCATTTGGGGTGGTCCAAATATTTTTGGGGGGTGCAGTCTGGCCCCAGTGTCTGCCTGTGTGTTTGTCCTGGGGGCACCGCACTTTGGAGCAACTGGCACTGGAACCACGCTTTGGACCAGCACACAGAATGTGTCCTCAAAGGGAAGGGTCTGCTGAAGACGGGGGTGTATGAAGTGTGGGAGTTTCCAATTGGGCCCCACTGGCTGGCCCTGAGTCTCATAGTTGCTGGGCCTGCCTTGCCCTGCCCTTGCATGAAGTCTTTTGAAATTTGGGGAGGGGGGAGACGGCCCATGGGGGGGGGGGGCAAGGCTATGGAGGCCCCCTAGATTTAGAGGCCCTGGGCTTCAGCCTACTTAGCCTATACATAAATCCGTCACTGATTTTGCATTATCTGTCAGAGAATTTGGGATACAGAGAGCCAGACCATTGTTGTGGGAATCAACAGGACTTGCTCTCCTTGTTTTTATGGCCTGTTGCCCACCCCAGGGCCAGGAGCTGCCTACACGCCAAATCTCACTAATCCTCCACAGCATCGGACTTTTATGCTCACTAGACTGAATATTTTTCCTTCAGCTGTTCTTTAGGTAGATATCACAATATACCTCTTGAGAATAGATTATGTAAACACTGCTCACTGGAACCTGACTCAGTTTCTTATATTTTACTTCGCTGTCCCACGCATTGTAAACTTCGTCAACAACTTCTTGATCCTGTTATTTCCAACTTTACTGGCTCCGCAGAGAGAATTACTCAGTATTTACTCGCTGATAAATCCATCAAACTGACAGAACTGGTGGCTGAGTATTTGGCTATTGTGTTGCATAAGGGTAATCACGTTTCTAAGGTTAGGGCAGAGAATATTTGATTAATTTTGTCCTCATCTGTTATTCTCTGATATTGTTTTATTGCTTTATCTGGACAGTACCACTCACATTTTGACTTTTATCTACGTAAGATCATCTCTGTATTTTATTATATTTTATGCCATTAAAGGTTATTATTGAAACTATATTTTCACTGGCTTGCTATCACACTTAAAAAAATAGAACCTATGTAGAGTAACAGATGGTGTTTGGCAAAAATGTGTTTTCAAGAGAGCTATCAGTTCATCATAAGTTTCTGCACTTCGTGCAGCAGGTGCCGTCAGAAAACGAACAATAGCAAAAGATTTTGCTCCATGGTCAATAAAATGGCACACTTTTGTTCTGCCCCTTCAGTCTTATTGGCTTGTAGACAGTAAGATAGTCTTTCTGTATAACAGTCCCAAAGAGGCGGGTTGACTTACACCAAGGTCTTTGATATGGCCCAGTGCAGCCATTTCTGTAGTGAGTCATCAGCACTAATGTGGAAGGCAAGGAACAAGCCAGTCTGATCTCAACTTATTTCTACAGCCTCCTGGGTGTTTTAATAGCAGGGTGATCCCACCTTTGTCACCACGTTTTGTGTAGTGGAGAAAACAACAAACACCCAGTGCCATCTGGTTAAAGGCCTCTTTATTAACAGTAACTGTACAGCAGGTAACTCCTGCAGGCTGATAGCAGGGAGACTGTGAGAAGAGAAGCACTGAGTCTCTCCTGTTTTCCTGCTTGTTCTGAAGCCTACGGGGATAACCTCTTACAGAGGCAGTACAAGGCCTTGCATCTGTGTCTCCCACTATCTGTGCCTCCACATTGCAATGGCTGCCTCCTGCAGACCTCAGAGAAGAGTTCTGTCTGCCGCGATGGAATCAGTACCAAAAGAGTGTTGTAAAATAGTCAAAAAGTGTTTAATACTTAGACTATTAATGGATCTTGCTCTATTGGAAAGAAGAGATTTCTTTGCTTTAATAGGGTAAAGGGTTCACAGGATTACTACAAATTAACATAACACGAACAGCTACATTTCTAAGATGCCCATACCAAACCTAGCACACAGATAATGGAGAATCTCTCCTTCTTCTTGACCCCTAGAAAGGAAGTCACCTGAAACAAATGACCAATCTGTATCACAGTAGAAGCTACTTTTCCCGGGCTAATTCCCCATTGGCTTACTGCCAGGTATCCCTTCCAGGTCAGTCTAAACAATAGCAATACTAAGACAACAAGTTAACCCTATAATGACTGAATCATCAGACCTTGTAAACACATACATTTCCAACAAAGAGAACCTCCTCTTTGCTCCCAAGTGTCTTATCATTTCTCTTTCTCCTACCACTTACTAAATCAGGCCAGGTCAAAGAAGTCTTTCTAGTACTTAACTCCTTCAAATCTCTGTTCCTTTTAGATATCAGCTGGAGGTGGGGGGAGCTGGACCATCCCATTTCCCCCAGACCCACATGCTGTCGCCCCCATCCTGCTTGCAGAAAGACCCTTTAAAGGGGTTTTTCCACAAGCCACACGTGTGACCCATGACTACATCTCTCCCTTCCTCCTGCTAGATTTAAAGAGCCTTCCAGCTGGTTGGCGGGCCACATGGTCCCCACTGATCAGCTGAAGCCCTTTAAATTGGGCAGAAGGGGAGGGAGAGGGGAGGCTGGGTGGGAGGTAACTCTTGGGGGCAGGGCTTGGAGCATCCCCACCAGTGTTCTCTCTAAGCTGAGTTAGTGTGAGCTAGCTCACAGTTTTTTAGCCTCCAGCTCACACATTTTTGTCTTAGCTCAGGAAGGAGGGCTCCAGAGCAAACTAATTTATGCAGTAGCCAAATCACTCGCTCACAACTTTAATGTCAATAGCTCACAAAGTAGAATTTTTGCTCACAAGACTCCACAGCTTAGAGGGAACATTGATCCCCACCCACCCCAGAATGCCCACCAAATCCGCCCAACTGGAGCGATGAGGAGACCTGACAACCCTACATAGTGCCCAGAAACAAAACAGTTCAGAACTTTATTGGAACATAGGCAAGGCCAGGTCTGGGTCCTGCTAGGCCATAAACAGCCACAGAACAACTGAAAAGTGAAATTAAAGCAAAAGCATTTTCCGGAAAGGGACCATCTTAAAATAGCTATACAATACAGTAAGGGAACATCACCAGAAGCAGAATTCCCCATGAAATAACATAGATATTGTGCCACTAGGGTTGCCAGACCCCCAATCCGGGTGGGGGTTCTCCCAATTTTCAGGGCTTCAGCCCCCCGCCGGCCAGCCACTCACCCCCAAGCCCTGTCTCCAAGTACGACCCCCCTGGCCACTCCTCTCCCTTCACTCCTGAGAGATCTAAAGGGCCCTCCAGCTGTTTGGGGGAACATGTGGCCCACCAATCAGCTAGAGGTTATCGCAGAGGGAGAGGGGTGTCCATGGGTGGTGGTTGTTGGGGCAGAGCTTGGGGCAGGGACATCCATAACGTGACATTGCTTTGGGGACACCTCATCCCCTCTAGGAATGCCTTCCAAAGTCCCCTGCTGGGGACAAGGCCAGACCTGGCAACTCTATGTGCCTCTCTCCAGAAAATTGCTGAACTATCCGATGAACTATCCGATGAACATCCAATTCAGGGGGGGGGGCTCACTTGGGAACTCAATTAAAGAACTCCCAGCATTAAGTATTGTTTGGCATTGAGTCTGGGCTGCTTTGTGAGTCAGAAGAATCTTAGCAGAAGTCCAAATGACTTAATGCAGGAGAGATTTATTTATTTATTTCCATTATTTATAGTCTGCTATTTCACTTGGACTCAAGATGTATTACAATACAGTGAGCAATACAATCAACAGGATGGGACATTCAATGAACAATGCAATAAGAATTAGGGTGGTAGTGGTGAGGATTGTAGTTACACCTCCTTTAGTTATTGGACTGGGCCAGAATATAATATGCTGGCTATTTAAAACATATACTTTTTTTTTTTAAAGCATTTATTGTCTAGTACTGAAACATTAAAAAAACATCTTGATAGTAGACCTTTAATTCCACTGCCCCTCTCACATTTTTATGAAGTAAGATTGAATGTCCTCAGCAGACTTTAAGAGTAGCCTTTGGGTAAC
Source organism: Gekko japonicus (assembly GCF_001447785.1). Classification (NCBI taxonomy): domain Eukaryota; kingdom Metazoa; phylum Chordata; class Lepidosauria; order Squamata; family Gekkonidae; genus Gekko; species Gekko japonicus. Next base: position 19,044 of record NW_015162474.1, on the reverse strand, counting down.
ATAGTTCTGGTCACCTTTAAATTGTGACTCATCTGGAAATGAGGGTTAATCTCAGCACTGTTTGCTGAAATGGTAATCTGTAGGAAGGGAGGTCCTGTGGAAAATTCTCTCTCAGCTGTGTCCAAGATCTGACCTCAGTTCTATAGTCCCTCCATGTCACATTGCCTTTTATGAAAACTTGGGAGAGGAAAGCACCTTCTGATAACACTAGAGGGGCACTTCTAAAATCTAACAATCAAGAAGACTGTGATGTAGCTATTCTAAACACTAAGGTCTAGTTAGCATTGACCTAGAATTTAAATAAACACTTGGCACCCATGTGCAAGTATGCCTAGGCTTATCGCACATTTGTTGGAGCAGGGCCTGATTTAAATGTAGAATGTATGAGTTAGATGTACTAGATAGATAGAAATATGATGCTAAAGAAGCTAAGCCACTTGCCCATGCAACTCTGCATGTGCCTACTGGCATTTATTTTCAACTGGGCTGCTGCTACCTATGTGAAGCAGCTATGTGTGCTTAGTTTACATGAGAAAAAAGGGGTTTGTGGAACTGCAACCCAATCAAAAGCGGGAGCCCCCCCCAAAAAAAAGGGTGAGGAAAAGGGGTATAAGCAAACCTGTGTTTCAAAAAGCAATATGTGTGTGTTACAGGATTGCCCCAACCTGGTGGAGGCAGGGATCCCCCACTGCTGGGCCCTACCCCCACCACTGATCAGCTGGCTGGCAGAGGGGACTTACCAGGAGAAAGGAGAAGGCTTAGGCCTCTTTGCCAATGCCACACAGTAAGGGACCTCATCACACCAGTGACATCCGGGTGACACTCTGATATTTGGGTAAAAACTCTATGGGAGACGTCAGTTTTACTATAGAGTTTTTGCCCAAATACCAGTGTTGCCCAGACATTGCAGGCATGATGGTGTCACTTTGTAACATACCCAGTTCAGACCACGTGGCCAGCTTGGGCTCCACGCGGTCAAGCGCAAACGTCGAGCTTCACTCAAAAAGACAATGGACTATGCGGATCCTAGCCTGCACCAATCAGGGGAAATATAAACTTGTCTTGTTCCTGATCTAATAAAGTACGCTAAGCTGAAATCACTCTCTGTCTGCGTACTTTTCACTGGCGATGAGGATGGGATCCATCTCCCTTGGAACAGAGACCACGTTCCGGGCATCGCCATGAGTCGCCGCGCTGAAATTGCCACTGCCGCCGGCCTCGTGCGTTCTTCGAAAGTGCCGCTCATCGCACCACTCCCAGCTCCGAGCATCGCACCGCTGACCCCGAGAGCAGCACCGCACCGCTCCTTCTCTACGCCGCTAGTTTCCGCTGTTCGCTTCCACGTGGAATCCGTAAGATGGCTTCTGCATCAGAGAGTCTCCTGGCCTTCGATATCTCCCAACCCTCGCATTGGAAAACATGGCTGGAGACCCTCGAGAGCCACTTCACCATTCACAACGTAGCGGACCCAGGTATGAAAAAGGCATACCTTCTGTGCCACTGCAGAATGGAGGCCCATCTCCTGCTTCAGGACTTAACAGCGCCCAGGCTGACCAAAGACAAGTCTTACAACTCTATGGTCAAGGCGCTGACCGACCACCTGGCTCCCAAACCGACAAAGTTTGTGGAACGCATGGACTTTTTTGCGAAAGTCCAGGGCCCCGACGAGACTGCCTCAGATTTCCTGGCAGCTCTGCATTGGGGCGCCACCAGGTGTTCCTTCTCCAACCTAGCTGAAGCTCTCCTCAACCAGTTCCTCATGGGACTAAGGGAGCCTAAGCTCCGGAGGAGGCTCGTAAGCCAGGACAACCTGGACCTAGATAAAGCGATCCCATTTCCTTGGACTTGGACCCTGCTGTCCGCCCTATCCGCATTAAGGCCAGGCTACCGCTGATTGCGATGAAGCCTAAGATTGAGGCTGAGCTAGATCGCCTGGTGGAACAAGGGGTTCTGGAACCAGTTGCGTCTGCACAGTGGGAGACCCCCATAGTCACCCCGGTTAAGCCATACGGGGACGTGCGCATTTGTGCGGATTACAAATGCACACTTAACAAGGCTCTGCAGGCACACGCTTATCTGGTGCCGGTGGTGAGCCACGTGTTGGCAGTTTTGCGGGGGCTCGGGTCTTTGGCAAGTTAGACTTGGTCCAGGTGTATCAGCAGCTTCCGGTTGATGCCGCCATGGCTGAAGCTCAAACGATCACTACACACAGGGGGGCGTTCAAGGTTCACCACCTTCAGTTCGGGGTCTCGGTCGCGCCAGGAATTTTTCAATCTTTTATGGATTCCCTCCTGAAAGGTATCCCCGGGGTTCAGCCATTTTTAGATGACGTGCTGATCGCCGCCCCAGATGACTCATCCTTTGCTGACCGTCTGCGGGCCGTACTACAACGCTTCGACGTGGCAGGACTCAAGGTCAAGCGGGAAAAGTGTCTCCTGGGGGTGACTCGTGTCGAGTTCCTGGGGTTTGCGGTCGATGCCTCCGGCATCCACCCCACCATGGACAAGGTGACCGCCATCACGCAAGCGCCGCCTCCGGCGTCCAAATCTGAACTGCAGGCTTTTCTGGGGCTTCTGAACTTCTACCATTCCCTTTTGCCCCTCAAAGCTGCCGTTGCGGAACTGCTCCATCGCCTCCTAGACAAGTCTGCACCTTGGGTCTAGGTTCCGCCACAAGCTGCTGCGTTCCAGGCGGTCAAAGACCTGCTCGTTTCTAATGTGGTCCTGGTGCATTTCAATGAGGCACTCCCAGTGGTACTGGCTTGTGACGCTTCCCCTTACAGGGTCAGAGCGGTCCTGGGCCACCAGCTGCCGGACAGCCACGAGGTCCCGGTTGCCTATTATTCCAGGACTCTATCTGCGGCTGAGCGCAATTAAGTGCAGATAGATAAGGAGGCGCTGGCTATCGTGGCAGGGGTGAAAAAATTTCACCACTATCTGTATGGGCGCCCCTTCATGGTCCTCACGGACAACAAGCCACTGCTGGGCCTCCTGGCCCCCGACCGCAAGACCCCTCAGATGATTTTTTCCCGGGTGCTCCGCTGGACTATGTTCCTGGCGGGGTACTCCTACTCTCTCATCCATCACCCAGGCAAGGCAATGGGCCATGCGGACGCCATGAGCTACCTACCGCTGCCAGTCTGTGATCTGGATCCTGCTTCCGCCCACCAGATCGCTTTCCTGGAGTCCCTCCCGGATCAGCCGGTCCATGTCACAGAGGTGGCTCGCTGCACCTCCAGGGACAAGGTACTTTGCCGGGTCTTGGACTGGGTGGTGAGGGGGTGGCCCGCGGCCAAAGGAGACCCTGACTTTACGCCCTTTGCTTCTCGGAAGGACGAGCTGTCCATCCACAAGGGTTGTGTCATGTAGGGAAGTAGAGTGGTCATTCCTAAGCCCTTACCGAAACGGGTCCTCGCCGTTCTTTACGAAGCGCATCCCGGGGTGGTGCGCATGAAAGCCTTGGCCCGGAGTTACGTCTGGTGGTCGGGGATGGACCGGGACATAGAGGACGTAATGAAGAAGTGCCAACCGTGCCAAGTGTCCCGGCCCAAGCCACCCCGCGCCCCAGAACAGGCCTGGGAATCTTCCCACCGCCCCTGGTCCTGGTTACACTTGGACTTTGCGGGACCGTTCCAGGGGCAACTTTTCTTTATACTGGTGGATTCCTTCGGCAAGTGGCTGGAGGTAGTTCCCATGCCTTCAACCTCCTCAAAGGTGGCCATCCGGGCGATGTGGCGGATATTCAGCACCCAGGGAATCACGGACACGTTAGTCACGGATAACGGGACGGCGTTCACGTCCACTGAATTCCAGGACTTCACAAGGTACTACGGTATCCACCACGTCCGGTCTGCCCCGTTCTACCCCGCAACCGACGGCCAGGCAGAGTGCATGGTCAGGACCACGAAGGATGCTCTTTGCCACTTGGACTCCTCAGACTGGGACTATAAACTGGCTGCTTTCCTTTTCGGCCCGCGAACTACGCCCCACACCACTACGGGGCGCAGTCCGGCAGAGCTACTTCTCGGCCGCCGCCTGACAACCTGGCTGGATCACCTGCATCCCGACCAGGCCTCTGCAGAGGTACCAGCCACGGAGACACACGCGGCAGCCAGGGGATTCTTCCCGAAGGATCCCGTGTACGCAAGGAACTACGCCCGGGGACCAGCCTGGATTCAGGCACGAGTAGTACGAGTCAAGGGTCCAGGATCGTACGAGGTCTCTTGTGAAGACGGGCAGATTCTACACCGGCACATTGACCAGTTACGCTGCCGGACGATGCCTTTGGATCCCGAGGACTTGGACGTGGCGGAGGCCCCAGATACCTCAGCCCTGACACAACCGCCGGCAGCAGAACACCTGCCTCTACTCTTGGTCGCACCCAAGGCACCTCTTCTGGCAGCACAGGGAACGCCGGCACCAGCCTCCCCCCAGCGCCTCTCCCAGTCAGCTCACCTCCGAGGGCTTCGGGTGGAGACAGCAGCAGTTCCCGAACTTTGCCGCTCTACCCGCACCAGGAAGTTGCCAGCCCATCTGAAGGACTTTGTCTGTGGGTGTATTGCGGACCAAGGGGGGAAGGGTGTACTATACCCAGTTCAGACCGCGTGGCCAGCTTGGGCTCCATGCGGTCAAGCGCAAATGTCGAGCTTCGCTCAAAAAGACAATGGACTATGCGGATCCTAGCCCGCACCAACCAGGGGGCTAGGTTCCCGGCCGAGAGCCTATGGAACTCTTGGCCATTGTAAATAACCTATTGGGAAGTGTGTGTGTGTGTGTGTATGAGTGGCGGTTTCACAGGGAATATATGCTGGCCTGCGAGCTGGCTAAACTTGTCTTGTTCCTGATCTAATAAAGTACGCTAAGCTGAAATCACTCTCCATCTGCGTACTTTTCACACTTCCTGTGCAACACCAGCAATGCGGCCTCGGCCTTTCTCTTTCTCTTCATAAATCCCCCCATCCCCCATGGGTTGCCAGGAGGGACTTGACAACCCTTGTGTATTATGTGCCATCAAGCTGCTTCTGATTTATGGGGACCCTGTGGCTCAAGTGGTTAAGACGCTGAACTGCAGGCTGTGGAAGGTCAGTAGTTCAGCAGTTTGAGACCCGGGTGCCGCATGATGGAGTGAGCTCCCGTCTCTAGTTCCAGCTCCTGCCAACCTAGCAGTTCGAAAGCAAGAAATTGCAAGTAGATAAATAGGTACCACTTCGGTGGGAAGGTAACAGCGTTCCGTGCGCCTTGGTGTTTAGTCATGCCGGCCACATGACCACGGAAACATCTTCGGACAGCGCTGGCTCTTCGGCTTTGAAACGGAGATGAGCACCGCAACCCTAGAGTCGGATTCGACTGGCTTTCGAGCAAGGGAACCGTTACCGTTACGATGAATTAATGACCTCCAAAACAATCTATTGTTAACAGCCTTCCTCAAGTATTGCAAACTAAGGACCATGGGTTAATTTATTGAGTCAATCCATCTCTTGTTTTATTAAGACCAACCAAAATAATCATGGTGTGGCTGGTATCAGATTGTACCACAGGTAGGCTGGGAATGAGAAACATACAGAAATCATCCAACTGAAAACCCAACCACCATCCCTATATTTTCAATTGGATGACTTCAGGTTTTTTTTCTATTTGTTCCTAGCATGCCAGGGTGCAACCTGATACCAGCCACACCCCTACCCTTTGAAGGTAACAAGCATCCCTACGCAGAACACACACGAAGAGGACTTTTTTCTCCCCTTCTGTTGTTTTAATGTCCAGCCTGATGAAAACCCTGGAGAGCTCAAAAGTTTGCACATTGTTTTGTGTTACTGAATTTTGGTTGGTCTTAATAAAATTAAATGTATTACTGGGGGGGGGGGTGGAATTGTGAACCAACGTGGGTACCTTTTGTTCTTTCACTGAGCCATGGACTACAATTTCAAGTACACTTTCCTCCTCAGTCCTCACCATCGGTCCTCATTAATTTCTGCGAACAAGACTAAGATTATTTATGGGGTGTGTGTGTTAAAGCTGCAATCCTATTGGAGTCGGGCTGAAACATGAATGAGGATCGGGATCAGAAAAAGCGAGGGCGACGAACAGTTTCGTTTTGCTTTAAGGAGGGAGAAGCAGTCTGTTGGGAGAGAAACATGATCTCAGGTGTTGCTGGGAGTGGAAGGGACAGCTGAAGAGCGTTAGGCGAGACTCGGTTCTGACTGTGGAGAGAGGCTGTCAGTTGACGGAAGAAAGGAAGAGTGAAAGGGGAACAAACTTTTTTTGAGGAAGAGATTTAAAAGGAAGTAAAAAAGAACTAAATTTGTGCCCAATCCCAACCATCAATTATAGCGCATGCGCGCCGGAAGACGAATCGCGGGAGTCGGGCATCCATTTCGCCTTTCCGAAGCGAAGCGCCGCCGGGTGTTTTGAGGTGGAGGGGATGGGCCTTTCTTGCGGGGGTGTGGGACGGGGCGCTTGTACAGCGCGACGGAGGAAGATGCCGCGATTCGTGTGTACTCAGCGCAGGCAGCAGAAGCCAGGCTCCACGGCCCTACCAGCGTTAAGGTGCGTCAAGCTGTGGAGGAAACTTACCTTTTATGGAGGGGGGGGGCTGCTGTGATATGCCACCTGCAGCCTTTCTTACAGAGCTAAAACAGTGTTCAGTGTGCTTGGGCTCTCCGCTTCACGTCCCGCTCAGTCTTTCCCAAGATAGCTGGCCCACTTTTCGCTGGCTAGAGATGGGGGAGACCTTGCATATTCATACTAGCTTAAAATAGTTTTGCGTCTGTGTTTCCCATCACTTTGGGAGCTGAACTTGGAGGACTATCTCTAGCAAAGGATTTGTGACACAGACTGTACAAAACTACATTTCCCAGAAACCATTGAGGGAGGTCCTGTTGAAGTGGTTTAGATATGAGTTTAAAAGTTCAATGTGGATTACCCTGGAACTTGACTTTTAGTCTCTGCATTGTATTTCCAGTGTGATTTATCAGTGGGTTTTCTGACAGTGTATAGCAGACTGTACTGGAAGCTGGTGGTGTCAATTGATCCCAGATGGTGATTGTTGTTGGGACACTTCCTCTAGGTTTACCAGAAGAGAATCTTTCTATAAAGTATGACATTTTCCTTATGATGTCTGTCTAGATTTTCAAGGCATATTGACTTTTCAACTTTGAATTGAAGCCTGAAACAAGTGTCTTAGCTTGCAAGATGAGGGGTTTTTTTGTTGCTGTCAAGTCACAGCCAACTTATGGAGACCCTATAGGGTTTTGAAGACAGGAGATGTTCAGAGGTGGTTGCAATTGCTTGTCTCTCCATAGCAACCCTAGACTTCTGTGCTGACTTTTTGTTCAAGTGCTAACCAGGGCTGACTCTCCTTAATTTCTGAAATCTGACAAAGTCAGAGATGAGATGAGATCCTGAAGATGAAATAAAATGCAACAGTAATAATGGAGCACTGATATTTTCTGGATTGATTAGTTTTGTGATTCGGAAGAGTGGGTTCGTTATTAGGTTGTGAGAGGATAAATTGTTAGGCTGTGAACCTAAACCATTAAGTTCTTGCAGGTTGGAGATGAAATCATCAGGAGAATCAGAGACTAATGTAACCATTATGGGCCTACTCTACTGGACCAATATTTTGCCAGTGGGTGATTTGTGTTTCATATATAGTATGTATGGTTCATGCATCATCTTGATATTAAATTTTGTCAACAATAGGTGCCATATGCAGAGCTTCTTCCAGCTGCCATTAAGATGGCTGTGGGAAATATGATATAAAATATTCTTAGACCTTAGACTACATTATTAATTTCTCGCATGGGTAATATCTTGGGATAGAATCAAATGCCACTTTGACATTGATAAATGGAATACATAGTTGCTTAGGTAGCCATTCAAGTATTCAAGTTTAAACTTATAACATCTAACTTAACTCCAGTAATGGGGTTATCCAGTTTTCCACAACAGTGAGGAGATTCCTCATAGGACACATTATCAAGCTGCTTCTCTTGGTTCTGTTTTTAAAATGTTCACTGATTTCTGACTGTTTGGCAGCTACCTTGTCTCCACAATATTTGATGTATGCTTTATTAATAAATAATTAACTGAAAGCCTTTTTTTGCTTGTTGCACACAGATAATACATCTTGGATTTTCCATGCCATTGTATTCGTGGGATGATTTCTACAAACAATATGTCAAAATGATAACAAATATTATCATCTTAAGTGTACTTATTTGTATTTCTTTATCTTTTTGGATTGTGTCCATGACTGCAAGCACCTATTATGGTAAGGCTTAAATACTTACTTTTTCATTGAATGTTACAAGTTGGTGTGTTTGTACACAAGTATTTTACTAATTCTGCCTGTGCATGTTTACTCAGAAGTAAGTTCCATGGGAGTCAGTGGAGTTACTTCCAGGTAAGTGTGTCATGAAGGCAGGATGATGGATGGAAGATGCGAAAGTACGGCCTGGAGCCGCCTCACAGTGGTTGCACTGAGCCCCGCGGTTGCCTAAGCATTCAAGGCCTCAAAGCTGCAAGCTGGTAGCATGGGGGGGAGGGGCGAAAGCATGGCCGGGGGCCACCACGCCGCAGTCGTGCCTGCAGCTGCCGGGGGACTGTAGACAAAAAGAGGGGGTTGTGGGGGGGGGGCGGGGAGGCGGGGGAGAGAGAAACAGAGAAGCGATCATCTTCTTGTGCCCACGCCTCAATGCGACCCTGAGTGCAACTTCCTAACAATAATACCACACGACCTAGGATAACCCTTCCAGGAAAATTTTGTCCACTCATCCATGTTGAGGGTATTTCTTTCAATCCCATTTTCACGGGGATTTAAATTCAAAAATCTAAGCAACCAATCTCCAACTAGTTGTGTTCTAATGTCACCACACATGTGCAAATTTGGTGTACTTCCTCAACAGCTGTTTCCAGTGGGTGGATATGTCACAACGCACCCACATATCCTGGGTGGGTGCGTTACTACGCAACCCCACCTCCATTAAAAAAAAACCCCGAGGGGAAACAGAGAGGAGGGACCACTAGATCCGGGGCAAGGCGACATGGGGAATTGAACACCCGGGACAAAGCCGGGTCAGATTTCTGTAATGCAGAAATGCTGGCGTAGAATCGGGCCAATTAGACCTGGGGTTAAAGGGAAGTAAAGCATTGGTGCAGAATTGGCCCTAGACATTCAAAGACAGATCTTCTTAGTTCTCAGTTATGCCTTAAACTGACTGTGAGCCGCACTGAGCCTGTATTGCGGGGAGGGCAGGGTATAAATGTGATTAATAAATAAATAACTAAAAGATGCTGAGCAGTTTAACAAAGCATTTTTCCCCCCAAAATAGTGGTTTCAACTGTGCCTTGGTTGTCAATCATTAATTGTTAATTTCTGTTGTCAGCTTACTTTTTTATAAGCAAGAATAAGAAAGCAAGATTTGTGAGGGAGGGAAATCCATCCACCCACACCTTCAATTTCTCTTCCCTTGTATTGTTACTTTCTCTTACATCCCCTTGTGGGCCACCATTCCCCACCCTTTCTATTTTCTCCATCCCCAACTCTCTTGCTGGACAGAGCCCCAGTTGTGGGGTGGGAGGAAAGTGCTGAAACAGAAGGGGCATCCTGCACACATTCTGCTCCAAGGTTTTTACTGTCACCTGCCCAGTGATGGGGGAGCCATCAGATAAAGAAGGCCTTTCCATAGATGATCAACAATTTAACTGGTTAAGGTTTTAAGAAATGCGATCTTGTGCTCTTGGACTTATTCGATAGACGGCTTTGGATGTATGTTTTCTGTTGTTTGGTATTAGACCTCTCTGTATGGGCTTGGTAATTTCTTTTTTTAGTTTTTATAAATAAAGGAAAAAATGGGGGAGCCATCAGCAGGCAGGCAGTGGCCACAGCCTTGGAGTAGAAAGCATGCAGAGTGCTTTTTTTGCTTTACCACCTCCTCCTTCTCGCCATCTAGCCATCTGGGTGTGGATAATGCCAAGCACTGTAACGGCTGCCACCTTCTCTCTCCCCCCACCCTTGTGCCACTGTCACTGCCTCTTTATCCCAGCTCTTGCCCTGTTGCCATCTCCTGGTCATCATCATTCTTCTGCTTTATCCCCTCAGGGTTTTTTTTAAATGTCTATGTTGTAATGCAGAGTTTTTTTAGATCTTGACCCACATTTTGTCTGAGTTCTGGTTTCAGGGTTTAAAAGAACTTTTGAGATTTTTATGCAACCCTAGAAGATTTTCAGGATTTATCAAAAAACAAAACAAAAAATCCTTTGTATCTGAACATGATACCACTTTGTGGATTCTTTGATCCTTATTCTGGGGTCATTGTTCAGAATTAGTTATATGACTGAATTGGTAAGTACCATGTTTGTAAAGAATCCAGGAGTTAAACCAGAAGAAAACTTGATCCATTTTTGTAAATAAAGAATTCAAAATGTTCCTATTTAGTATGCAGTAAAAGGTCTTATCAGTTATGACCCATGGCCCTTTGAGGATTCTTGAAACTATTTTGTAAGTTATAGGATGAAATCTTGTGTTTCTGGTTTTCTAAATGTTGTTTATAACAACCTGTCTAGGTACTTTACGCCCTATTTCTCCATGTCGCTGGCTGTTTTCAATTCTAATTCCACTAATGATTGCTTCACGAGGATTTAAGAAGAAAAGTCTAGATCATGGTGGAGCAATAGGAGGTCAGTTGTTGTGGCTTGAGTTTGGTTTTTGTATGTACTTCTCTTTAATTTTCTCTTTAATTTTTTTTCATCCCTCCATGGAACACTTGTGTAAATAAGGTGTTTATCAAATCATCTCATTGTGTAAATAAGGTGTTTATCAAATCATCTCATCTCTGCCACATTGTGAAGTTATTTCACTGGAAGCCTTTGTACTACTCAGGGACCTTTGCTGTAGTACTCTGGACTACAAGTCCTTGGTTCTGCTTTCCAAAATGTTATTTAACTACTTTCCCAACTATGTTTGTTGAAGATTTGAGATGTAGGGAGCATAGGATGGTTTATTGAAAAAAAGGGCTTACATTTTCAGAGAAGGTACAAATATTCAAGGAAATCTTTAAAGATAGTTTGTGCTTAAGCACTGTGCCTGCGTAAGGTCATAGGCAAGCAGAAAAGAGGGCCAGCATGCTTGCTCCCATTCTATGTGTATTGGCTTATTTGTACGTATTATGTGTGCTGGGCTAGTGAAGCTCTTATGGTAATAGTCAGAAAATGGGTCACATTTGTGGGTGAGGATAATGAGCTGGATCCCTTGGAGGGTATCTGTGGACAGAAGGGATTTCTATCTGTGGTATGTGATTTTGGGATCTCCCCCCCCCCCCGTGCTGTTCCCAAAGGGCCCCTGAAATGTTGCTTCTGGAGGACAAGTAAACCCCAGAAATAGTGCGAGGGGGGAATTTGGTGAAAATAACTCCCCCCTTTTGTCCATAGAAATCATCCATGTGATTCTTCTTGAATTGTGAAAACATAAACCTGAACATGTATGTGTAGTGAGTGTGAGAACACAGAAATGGTATTAAGAGAGTATATGGTTGCAGAGTTAATTTAGGCTTGAAAACTCACTCCAGTGTATTGAGCTCTTCCATGTTGTAGCTGTATAGTAGGCCCTCAAAGTAGTTGCTCTGCAGTTTGGGCTCTGAACGTCTCTTGCCCTGAAAACCCCATGGGGTCACCATAAGTTAATTGTGACTTGATGGCAAGTCAAAATGCTTTGTACAAGTTATCTTGTAAAACAACCCTGGAGGATAGTCCCCATATTGTGGATGGGGAGCTAAGGCTGAATTGCTGAAAGCCACGTAATGAGTTCATGGCAGAGGCAAGAATTGAACCTCAGAGCTCATTCTTGCCACTGTATTATTTCTTTTCTGAAATGATGTAACACAAGCATAGGTCTGTATGCCTTTGGTTTGGTGAATTGAGAGGGAGATTTTATCAATCATTCGAACAGTAAGTTCTGTGGCACACAGGTGCGTGGACATAGGAGAGAGATGAGAAATAAGAGCAGAAATGAACAGCCAAAAAAGAGGGTATCAACAGAAGCTGGAATCAGTCCAGTCCAAAAGAATGTAAAGTCAGGGTGTAAACTGCTGTATTTGGAAGCATTATTTCTGCCATCTAACAAAATACAAAATATCCATATGCATTTTCATCAGTTTCCATAGATGAGGGTGGCTTCATTTCTCCGGTCATGTTTTCCTACTGGAAGAAAACTAAAGTGAATACATTTTCTTAATCCTCCTTTTGAATGCTTTAATCTATGTAGTCTTTAGACATAACATCATTGATAAATGCATCATCTTCATCTAGGTTGATCTTTAACATATTAAAACTATTTTTTGAGTCAAGAAGTAACTTTGCAATGAAGGTAATAACTCTTACCACTTTTTCCTCCTCAGGTTTATTAGTTGGATTTATTCTTACTGTTGCAAATTACAGCTTTTTCACTGCCTTGCTCATGTTTTTCATTACATCGTCCAAACTTACGAAGTGGAAAGGCGAAGTAAAAAAGAAAATAGATTCGGAATACAAAGAAGGTGAGGGTTTGGGATTGGGATTTTTGTTTGTCTGTTTTCCTACCTTAAGTATATTTCAGAAGTTAGTTTTAAGTCAACTGGTAGCATTAATTACCCGACCTGGACAACCTAGGCTAGCCTGATTTCGTCAGATCTCCGAAGCTAAACAGGGTTGGCCTTGGCTAGTATTTGGATGGAAGACCTCCAGGGAAGTCCAGGGTTGTGACGCAGAGGCAGGCAATGGCAAGCCACCTCTGAACGTCTCTTGCCTTGAAAACCCCATGGGGTCACCATAACTTAACTGTGACTTGAGGGCAAGAAAAAAAAATCCTTTCATTTTGACTTTTCATTAACTGGGAGGAAATATGCACAGAATGAATATGTGAGGCAAAGCACCCTAATTTCCCTCAAGGGTTAATGTGATTATTAGCAGGCCTCTTCTGGCTCACAGCTGTTCATGGTTTGGGCCTTCATGCAGATACCATCCTTATCTCTTTCAAGGCTGGATTCAGGAATGTGGTAATTGTTTAATTGTGAGAACCTGTGCTCAGTTGTGTGACCGGATGGGAGGGGGGAATTAGGAGCTGACGTTAACATCTTCACACACATACACACATACATAGACCTTTATTGGCATAACAAACATCTTCTAGAAAGTCCCATCAAGGAAAAATACTGATTGGATCCAAGAGACCACCCAGTGCCAGAGGGCAAAATACTATAACAAGGCTGTAGGCCAGAGGAAAACCATGCTAACTTTATGCTCGTGCCATGCTAGTATGCTTTGATATGTTATCTTACATTATGATGGACTGCTACGTATAGAACGCTTTAGGCTATAGCTTGGATTCTTATGCTGCAAGAAGGTGTGCCATCTAATAACAGGTACTAAATGTATTAGGAAAGTTAGCTTTTTCCCCCTCTGTTGCTAAACTAAAGTACAATTTGCAATAATAGCACCAAAGAAGTTAGTAATAGTGATTGTGCTCCTTGCTTCCAGTTAAGGAAAGCCATGGTAGAGTAGACCTCAGTGTTTTAAGCAGTGAGTTCTTCCATTCTAGCTTTTATTCCTTTTGTGTCTTCAGTGATGTATTATCTTTTGATTTGCTGATGTCTACATAGGTGGGCAGAGAAACTGGGTGCAGGTTTTCTGCAATGGTGGTGTACCTACGGAACTGGCTCTACTGTACATGATTGAAAATGGACCAGGTGAAATCCCAATCGACTTTTCCAAACAGTATACAGCATCCTGGATGTGCCTGTCGCTACTGGGTGCTTTGGCCTCCTGTGCTGGGGACACATGGGCTTCAGAGATTGGTACTGTTATGAGTCATGAACCCCGGTTAATAACAACCTGGGAAAAAGTTCCAGTAGGTAAAGTCTGAATTTCTCTTTTTATTTCCAGAAATCATCCCTATTTGAATGGGCAGTGGGCAGCAGGAGAAATTCCTTTTTCTGGTCTGGAATGTGTTGAAGTACATTCTGGTTTAGCCTTGAATTTGGCCTTGAAAGGGTGCTTTCTATTACCTTGGTTATAACTTGGCCCATTAGTACTAGATTCCATTCTCAGTGTGGTACTGCAGTGTAATTGGCAAAAAAGGTGGAAAGCATTATGGCAGCTTCTGGGTCTTCCTGTCTAATCTGTAGCTAGCTTTACACAGATCACTTTAGATATATACACTGACTTTGTTAGAACCAACTAGACAATGATATTCTGAAATATCTTTCAGGACAGGAAAATATTTATTATAAAGAATGTACTTCTATGTATCTGGCATTCTTTTATATTTGCATATACTGACCACATTCAGACACCACAGTAAACCTGTGTTTAGCTGTAACTGACATGTCTACAGCCTGTTCTTATGCACACATGCTTCCTTCTACCCCACCTCTCACACAGGATGACCAGAGTCTTCCTAGTTTGGGAAACCTTCAGTCTAACTCCAGTTTGCAGTGACATCAGAATGCAGGCATCTGGGCAAGTTGGAGTTTGCTTCCACCCTGCAAATCAGGATTAAAAACCGGCCTTTTAGCCCATGAGCGCAAGTGGTGCTTGTGCCAACCACAGACAGACTTGTGTCATGACATCTGCTGCTATATATTCCAGAGTGAATTGCTACATCCTTTGAGACGCTGAATTCTGTCTCACAGCCGAGTCACCAATATAATTACAGCCTTCGACTTTATCTTAATCTTTCCTTATCATCTTGATGCCAACATTTTAATAGATATGTTCTGAATTCTTATAGGTTATATCATGGCAGTTTAATAACTGTTCTAAGACTGGGAATGTGTCATTGACTAACTTTGGGCACTCCCTTCTCTCATGCAAATTTCCTTTGTCCCTTCCTTGGTCAGTATTAACCCTAGTAGAGTGGTTCACCAAGCCAACACTAACTCTTAACAAGGCTTTGCTAGCCATGGCTAATGTTGACATGGAAGCAGAGTTTGCCAGCAGGTTTCTCTAGAGACATTGCACATAAACACTCAAGAATCATTCTGTTTTGAACTTGGTGCCAAAAGCTCACACAGGGTTCTTAGCCATTGCCTTCGAATTCGACAAACATGGGTAAAATTGGCTATATATTCCTTCTTCTAAGTCACCATCTTATCTTTTACCCGAATAAATACCAACAATTTCATAATGAAGAAGACGTTGCATTATGTCAAAACATTTTATTTTAGTCCCACAGTAAAACAACAAGCAGTGTATCATCAAATTAATTTTGAATTACTAATCTGTACTAATGTTAGTATATCCAAAATATGGTCTTTCATAATCTCATGTGTGGTGACTTGAATAATCTTTGTCTTGTCTGAGAAGTAGATATTAAAAGTGTGCTCCAGCCAGAGGCATAAAGAAGGGTTTGGAAAGCCCTCTGCCTCAATTAGAGAAAGTTTTTATACAAGTAGTATCTCTGCCATATGTATAACATCCCTTCCTTGCTATACTAGAGGGGATATAAAGTTTCTGTGTCATACTTTTAACATGCTCTGGGTATGTAAGGCAGTAAAAATCTTTTGGGAGAATGCTTTCTGCAAAATCAACAAGATTGCAAAAGCAGCTTGAACCCAAATTAGCACCACAGATGAACACAAAATTTTAATGTGTAGATCTCTAAATAAACTGCTAGGGTTATTATCACCCAATATTGGACGTTCCAGGCCCAACTCAAAATAAGCATATGGTGTGACTGCATCTGGAGGGTAGCACTGCTTGATAAATTGATTCACTAGATGAGGACAATACAAAATCTAGATGCCTTTATATAATTTTGTAATAATTTATCTTATATACCAAAGCAGATCCAAGCCTAGTCATCCTCCATGTACTAAGGGTCCCTGGGGAGAAATTTTAGTGATACAGCAGTTGTATCCTAATGTGTACTTAAAAAAAAAATCAAAATAGTATATTGCAATGCTGAATACTCCTATATTGTATAAGAAATAGGGAATGGTTTGTCTATTAGCCTGAAGTGTTTGTTGTGTGCTCTTTTAAAAAGGCAATTTAACAAGGTTTCTAGTATTCTATTGCTAAAGACTAGGGGTATGCAAAAAAAAGAAAATCGGGTATATTGAACCAATTTTTTTTTGTTATTTTCCGATATTCCCAGATTCCAATACCAGCATAGTCTTCAGATTCAGGATATTTCAGATTTTTTTTGGTTCCATTATACCCTATGGGGACCATTATAGTCAATGGTCACCATAGGATATAAAGGGGAAACTATCTGGGGGGGTGTCTGTTTTTAATTAATTAATTAATCAATTTATTAATTATTATTTTATTTTTTTCTATTTATAGGCTGCCCTCCCCGCAAGCGGGCTTTTTGAGGTAGGGGCACCAAATTTTCAGCATAGCTACAGGTGCCTCTCCTCAAAACTCCCCAAGTTTCAAAAAGATTGGTCCAATTTTATGGGCCCCCAAAGAAGGTGCCCCCATCCTCCATTGGTTTCAGTAGGGAGGGAGGCATTTAAAGATAATGGGGTCCCTTTAAATGCCTTTTGCAAGCTGTGAGTGAATGCAAGTGAACGCCAAAGGTGTTTAAAGGACTTGTAATCCCTTTAAAACACCTTCTTCAAGCCACAAGATTACCCAGAAGGTGTTTAAAGGGACTGCAATCTCTTTAAACACCCTTTAACTTTAGCTATCCAGCGGTCCCAAAAAATCCTGAATATTTTTTGGGATGTTTGGGACTCCACTATTTCAAAAAGCTGAAAAAATACTGAGATCTATATCCAGCTGAAAGAATAGCCAGAAAATACCAATAAGCTATTTTCTGGCTTGGATATATCGAATACACTAAAGCCTAGTATCTCCTGTTGCTTAACTCATTTTGGTTTTTGAGAAGAGTTAATGGTTTGAAGTAAAGCAAGATTTTACCTACCCACAGTGAGTGATAAAAATATGCTTCTGGTTTTCCTTCTGCTCTGTTGAATGCATGTTCTAAAATATTTAAGAGTAATTTCTGGTGTGTTGTTTGTTTAGGTACCAATGGTGGTGTCACTGTAGTGGGCCTAATCTCAAGCCTGCTTGGGGGCACATCAGTAGGAGTGGCTTACTTCATTTCTCAGTTGATCTTTGTGAATGATCTGGATATATCTGCTCCACAATGGCCAATTATTGTGTTTGGTGGAATAGCTGGCTTACTGGGATCAGTGATTGATTCTTACTTGGGAGCAACCATGCAGTACAGTGGTAAGTTTTTACTGTTAAAGTAGTGTAACCTAGTTTGTCAAAGGTCATAAACCAGTTATTTTAATGTCTAGTGTCTGTTGATAAAGGTTGAATTCAGGTAATTGAGTAGTACTGAAAGTTGCAAATCTGGTATGTAAGCATTGGAATTTCCCCCCATACTAATTGTGTCCTTCAGATAATAAGAATTGTGTTTTGTAACCTCTTTGTTGCATTGACCAACAGAAAGGAAATCATAAGCAATCAAGCTGGGTGCGTAGGATGAACGTGCTGTTTCTGCTTATCTCTTTAATAATAGTGTTTTGCAGCTCTCCCATTGGCTGTGCAATGTGCTCCCTCAGCCATTGGCTCGTCAGCCGCCACTCAAGAGTACTTGCATGCCATTGGCCGAGTGCTGGGTCTGCTCCTCTTCTCTGCCCACTCCCCCTTCAGCCACTGTGCCCTGTCAGAATTACTGGCAAACGGCTTTCTCTCTTGACAAACACACTTCTCGTGCTTGCCTCCTGTGTGGGACTAACTTTTCCCTCAGTGGTTGTTGGTAGGTGTAACAAAATGGCAGTTACCTGTGTTTGTAAGATGGCTGCCGTCTGTGCTTGTTTGTTTAAAATGTTCCCCCATAAGGTTTAATTGAGCTGTAGTTCCAGAGAGGGGCCTGCAGGGGTATCGCTCATTGGGTTGAATGGGGCTTCCTCATCTCTGGCCTACAGTTCCCAGCTGCCCCAAGGCCAAAAAGTGTGGGAAAAGAGGGACTGTCCCAAGGGGCAGGGCAGCATCAATATAGACTCCAGCCCATCCAGGGAGGAGGCAGTCTTTGTCCTACAGGAGGTTAGGAAATGCTCCTGCTGCCTTTGCTGACTAGGCTGTCCAGGCCACAAGCCACAGACGTGGGGGAACCCTGGGAGGCAGCAGAAATTCAGCCACTCCACAGTCAGCTGGACTGGGGAATGAATGGAAGTTTCCCTGCTCTCTTGGGCAAGAGAGAGAGGCTGAAACAGAGCCAGAGGCCGGTCCAAGGAGAGATCCTATCCTGAGCCCACAACCTCCAGAGGTAGAGAGTATTGTGTGTAGGGAAAGAGGATTGCGTTTAACCCCTGTTGATTTATGTCCTGTTGGTTCATAGTGTGTGCTTACTTCTACAGTTCTGCCTTATTCATTTAGTGTGTGTGTGCTCCATAATTGTGTAAATACTTAAATAAATTTCTTTTATTTGGGCTACTAATCTGTGTTGTGCTCTGACCACATAGTCTCCCCCGCTCTGCACAACACCAAAGGGAGGGGGTAGCCCAAGGAAGCAAGGAAAAGCCAGACCTTTGGGTTGCCAACTTTCCAGGGATCCCCAAAAGATTGGGGATGCCACTTCAAATAGGGAGATTTGGCCAAAGGGGTCTCCTTTCCTTTTAAAAAGGCAGTGACAATTCAGTGAGTGGTGGCAGCGAACTTAAGGAGTGAGATACGCCCATAGGACAAGGGTGGGAGGTGAACAGCTGAGTTGTAAACTGGAGCCCGTTTCGCCACAGTAGGCAACCAAGCTTGGTTCAGACAAAGGAAGGAAACCCTTTGCCCACGCTGGCCAGGCGCGCCGGTGGCCACCCCTGCCTCCACCTCCGCCCCCTCGCTTGCTCCTCCGGGCAGGAGAGGCCAAGAAAGGCGGCGGGGGGGGAGAAAGCGCCACGCCCTGCCCACGCTGGCCAGGCGCGCCGGCATCCGCCCCTGTCTCCACCTCTGCCCCTTCGCTTGCTCCTCCGGGAAGGAGATGCCGAGAAATGCGGTGTGGGGGGGGGAGGAGAGTGCTGCGCCCTGCCCACGCTGGCCAGGCGCGCCAGCGGCCGCCCCT
>NW_015162473.1:539-764 GCF_001447785.1 Gekko japonicus | reverse complement strand
GCACAGGCCGGGTAAGGCAATTGGACATGTGGATGCCTTGAGTCACTGCCCTCTGCCCGGCCAGGACTTGGACCCTGCACCGACTTCCTCGGTGTTGGCCATCGAGGAACTGCCGCAAGCTCCCATTACCTCCAAGGACATTGCCGCTGCGTCGGCTAAAGACACTGTAATCGCAAGAGTTCTTAACTGGGTTTGGAGGGGGTGGCCGATGGGAGCTATGGAGCC
>NW_015162473.1:0-412 GCF_001447785.1 Gekko japonicus | reverse complement strand
CACCCGGGAATGGTCCACATGAAGGCACTAGCCCGAGGTTATGTGTGGTGGCCCGGGCTCGATGCCGAAATCAAGGATTGGGTTCGGGTTTGTGAGCCTTGTCAGCAGGCTAGGCCTGAACCGCCAACCGCCACTCCACAGCGTTGGGAGTCGGTGGGAAAACCTTGGTCGAGGCCCCACCTCAATTTTGCGGGGCCAGTTCAGGGGCAAATGTTCCTGGTAATTGTTGATGCGTATACAAAATGGTTAGAGGTTGCGCACATGCACTCGACTACTTCCGGGTCCGTCATCAATGTGCTGAGGCGCCTATTTGCAACCCATGGTATACCGGACGTCTTGGTGTGTGATAACGGAACTCAATTCACCTCTGATGAGTTCGGGACGTTTTTGTCCAATAACGGAATCAGACAAA
>NW_015162472.1:564-765 GCF_001447785.1 Gekko japonicus | reverse complement strand
ATTGGTTACTGGATGTCCCATTTTGTTGACTGTACTACAAGAAAGGTGGAGTATATACATAACAAGAGCTGCGGGCACACGGGCAGGAAAATGTGGTGGGGGGAGAAGCATTGCTGTTTGCCCTGGGGCTAAAAAATGCGCGGTTGCGTGAGCAGACCTCCCGTGGAGGTCCTGTGGCAGGGGGGAGGTGCCGATCACTCC
>NW_015162472.1:0-390 GCF_001447785.1 Gekko japonicus | reverse complement strand
GTTTCAGGAAACTAGTACCTCCGAGGTACTAGTTTTTTACCGCGCATCTTCCGCGGGAAGCCTCGGGTTCCCCACGGGAACTCGACGCTTCCCAGATGTGGCAGTGAGATCGCGCTTGGAAAATCTGCCTATCCTCTGTCCCTCTAGTGTGCCTAATGCTCCGTGTGACCGCAGCCATAAATAAATAAAAATAAAATGCCAAATTCTAGATCCCAGGGCAATGAGATACAGTAATGTAACTTTAAAAGTTATGCCTGCATAGAGAAGAGGGCAAATGGTCAGAGTAGGGATGCCAGCCTCCAGCCGGGACCTAGGGAATCCCCCAGAATGACAGTTTAGCTCCAGACTACAGAGAACAGCTGCTTTGGAGAGTGGGTTCTATGGCCTTGT
>NW_015162471.1:0-776 GCF_001447785.1 Gekko japonicus | reverse complement strand
CATGCTTTTTGGTAAGGTAGTAATTTATCACAAGATTGGTGAATCAGTATTGACTAGAATTTTGATATTAGTCCTCTACTTTGTGCATCTGGATCACGAATCAACAGCACAACCTCAGTCAGTGGTCATGTGAGAAATGAGGCTTTAAGTGCATTCAAAAATTGACTCAGCTGACAATAAAAAAACCAAGGTATATCTAATCCCAATTTATGCTCCAATTCAGCTTCGGTAATGATGCCTGTCTTCTTAATGACATCT
Organism: Gekko japonicus; assembly: GCF_001447785.1. NCBI lineage: Eukaryota > Metazoa > Chordata > Lepidosauria > Squamata > Gekkonidae > Gekko > Gekko japonicus. Next base: position 518 of record NW_015162471.1, on the reverse strand, counting down.
GCAATGCAAGACATTTTTTACTGTCTCCATCTACCTGCAAGTGATGGATCCGTGCCTGATCTGAACCACTGCTGATGCAAGTAGGTAGAATAACGTGAGGATTTGGGTAACAGTGTCTTTGTGTGCTTTTTCCAGGTTTGGATAGATGGGAGCACCACCTCCCGTTTATGTGTCGTTTCTCGGGGGAGGTGCTCGGGAGTCCATAACAGGTCTGCTAGCCTTTGTGGATATAACAGTTCATCACATATCTCTACCCAGGTAGGGCTCAACTTTATAGATAGCATTTTAACTGCGGTTGCCATTAAAATCACCCTATTGTATAGCATCAGATCTGGTAAGGCATATCCTCCTAAACTTTGGGTCTCTTTAGGACTGCAAAACCTATTCTGGGCTTTTTCGTGTTCCATAAAAACTTTTGTAGAGTGGCTTGCCAATTTTTCATTACTGATGGTGAAATAGCTAGGGGTATGAAGGCACATTTTAGTTACTGACAAAGGTAAAAGGTAAAGGTTCCCTTG
>NW_015162470.1:0-778 GCF_001447785.1 Gekko japonicus | reverse complement strand
CCAGTCCCGGGCCCCTCCCAACTCCCTGCGCTACTTGCTTAAATGCTCTCCCCAGCAGTTGGCCCTGCCCTTCCGCTCTGGTCTCTCATAACCCCAGCAGTATCTTTTCTCCTCTGACCACGGATGCATGCATCCAGGGGTCATGTCGTAGAAAAAGAGGTGCAGGAGCTCATTAGTATAACTCATTTGCATATGCCACACCCCCTGACATCATCGGAAGTGTGTCAGAAGGCAACACCCACCGCTCAGGCTCCACTGGACTGTTTTGGATTGCTAGCTATTGGGGGGGGGGAGGAACATGCAGATCTGTCCTTGCAGAGGAGGGAGAGCTTGTACCTGAATAAAACTTGGTCTTAAAGGTGCCACTAGACTGTTTTGGACCAGGGGGGTGGGGGGAGCTCTGCAACTTACCTGGCTCCTTCTTGCTCTGACTGAGGGCTGCTGGGAGCAGGGGGTGGGGCTTGTTGCATGTGCCCGCCCCCTGGACTCTTTACTGCTGGAGCTCCGCTCCTGTCCGCTCCTGCAGGAAATGACCCCTGTATGCATCAGCTATCCTCTTCCCACTGTCAGCATTTCCAGCCACATCCTGCCAACAGGGCGGTGACCCACCTCTCCTCCACTGTGACTCCTCCCCCCCGCCTCCTCAGTTCTGCACCAGCTCCCTGGCTCCAGCCCTGCCATGACATCCACAAGCCCCGCAACCGGTAATGAGACTCCCTAGTTACCTAAAGCTGATTGCGCACTTGTGATGAAAATAGGGTTGCCAGCTGGAGGTTGG
>NW_015162469.1:0-779 GCF_001447785.1 Gekko japonicus | reverse complement strand
GTTTTTCTATTGGAACAAAATCATTAAAATTTTTGAAATGCATTGTTAAAAATAAGAACTTGTTCAGCAATATGTTGTTTTTGTATCACTATAGATATCTTTTTTAAAAAAGAACCAAATAGATCCTCAAAGTGGCATTCGACATTATAAACTCGCACAATTAAAATCCCTGCCTTAAATACAGAAGAAGAAGAAGAGGAGGAGGAGGAGGAGTATTCTGTTAAATTGAAAACAAAACAACAAACTGGTTGTGACTACCAAATTGGTGTGACTCTGTTTAGAATACCTTGTGAATGAAAGAATAGGAGGTAGGGTATCATTCTGAGTAAAAAAGATTGAGTTATCATTACCTATTCCTGCACTGAAGTCCCCTGCTAGAATGGGGGAATTTCTTCTCCAAATCTTCCAGGAGAGTGGTAAGGCAATCCCAATATTGGAAAAGAGTCAAACCACCCAGAGAGGATGGGGAATATATTTTAATGATAATCAGAATGAGATTGTTAAAACCAAGCCTGACAGCTTGCTCGCTCAGGCTGGGTGATTGTAGGGTGATGATTTCAGATTTTAAACACAAGGAAACAAAAAAAAGCCAAGCCTGATCAGAAACGTCCATTGGGATTAACTGTAAAGACTGGAAGAGAGAAGGGTTTGAATCCTTCAGGATAAATCAGGGTTTGGGACCAAGTTTCTTGGGAAAGAACCACATCAAATCCCTTAAGCTAATTTAAAAAATATTACTGTCACTAGCTTTTTAAAAAAAATTATCATCACTCCACCCT
>NW_015162468.1:623-778 GCF_001447785.1 Gekko japonicus | reverse complement strand
CCACCTCACCCCACCGACATTCTAAAAACCAGGGGTCCTGCAGGAGCTCACAGGAGCGGAGCTCCGGCAGTAAAGAGCCCAGGGGGCGGGCACATGCAACAAGCCCCACCCCCTGCTCCCAGAAGCCCTCAGTCAGAGCAAGAAGCGGCCAGGTA
>NW_015162468.1:0-593 GCF_001447785.1 Gekko japonicus | reverse complement strand
TCCAAAACAGTCCAGTGGCACCTTTAAGACCAAGTTTTATTCAGGTACAAGCTCTCCCTCCTCTGTGAGGACAGATCTGCACCCCCCCCCCAATAGCTAGGAATCCAAAACAGTCCAGTGGAGCCTGAGTGGTGGGTGTTGCCTTCTGACACACTTCCGGTGATGTCAGAAGGTGTGGCATATGCAAATAAGTTATGCTAATGAGTTATGCTAATGCTAATGAGCTCCTGCACCTCTTTTTCTACAAAATGACCCCTGCTAAAAACACTTGGTGGGAACCAGAAAAGGGGTCAATGGGTGCCATGGGGCCCACGGGCACCTTGTTGGGGACCCCTGTCCTAGACCATTCCAGATCAAATCACAAACTAAGGACCAAACTGCCCACATTTTCTCCATGGATGTCCCCAGGTTAGGGGGCCAGGTATATTCTGAAGTTCCATGATTTCTAGGCACATGCAGGCCCCAAACTAATGATGTAGTCAAAAGAGATGAACTATGAAGTTTGAAACTCAAAACATAAAATGGTGAATACAATAGTATTTCGATAGAAGTAAGAACTATTGCATACTATAGGTAATACCTCAAAATTACAA
>NW_015162467.1:0-783 GCF_001447785.1 Gekko japonicus | reverse complement strand
TCATTGGTTTGCTGGATGAGAGGCCCCATCCTATATTTTATTGGAATATCGTCAACCACCTCTGAAGACCAACCTGAGGTATTCTCACCTGTTGGCATTGGCAGATTCGGCCTGGGTTCCGGCACAAAGGAGAAGACTCAGCGGGTAGCTAGTTCGATTTTCTCCAAGGGCGTCTCGCAAGATGTCAAAACTCAAGCAAGGAGCACCTGGGTTTGGGTGGAGAAAAAGAGAATCTGAATTACTTTCTACCACAATACTCTTATAGCCCCATAGTTAGATCTTGTCACTAATTCAGTCCCCTTTTAGACACTCCGAAGGCAACTTTAGAAAAGCGGTCAAAGGGCTTTAAAGGTAAAGGTTCCCTCGCTCGAAAGCCAGTCGAATCCGACTCTAGGGTTGCAGTGCTCATCTCCGTTTCAAAGCCGAAGAGCCAGCGCTGTCCGAAGACGTTTCCGTGGTCATGTGGCCGGCATGACTAAACACCAAGGCGCACGGAACGCTGTTACCTTCCCACCGAAGTGGTACCTATTAATCTACTTGCAATTTCTTGCTTTCAAACTGCTAGGTTGGCAGGAGCTGGAACTAAGGATGGGAGCTCACTCCATCATGCAGCACCCGGGTCTCGAACTGCTGAACTACCGACCTTCCACAGCCTGCAGTTCAGCGTCTTAACCACTTGAGCCACCGCAGCTCCAGACCAAAGGGCTTTAAGGGGCCACTTATCTGCTTCAAGTGATCACCTGCATACGCTCCAGGTCCTCCTAATCTTACCTAATCACTTTT
>NW_015162466.1:0-791 GCF_001447785.1 Gekko japonicus | reverse complement strand
TCCCAGATTAGAGTCCGTGCATTTAACACCAAACTGGCTCTAGTCAATACATGTTGCAATCTGCTCCTCTGTATACAGAAAACATATCCACTATGTTGGGAGGTGGGATCTGGGTCATATGGTGTAGTGGTTCACAAGTTGGGTCAGTCACAAGTTCTGTCAGAGCTGTTCTCTCAAGGACAGTTCTGAAAAGAGCTCTCTCAGCCCCGCCTACCTCACAGGGGGTCTGTTGTGGGGAGGGGAAGGGAAGGGAAAGGAGTTTGTAAGCCGCTCTGAGACTCCTTCAGGTAGTGAAGGGCGGGGTATAAATCCAATCTCCTCCTCTCCTTAGCGGAAAATGACTGAAAAGGATATGCATGTAGATCCATTTCAGACAAAGGCGACTCCCGATGTGAATGTCACATTCTAGGAACAACTCCTATGGGGCAGGGGGAGGATTTCAAAACATACTTTACAAAAGTTCAGAGAATCACTAAGTGATGAAGCGTGAAAGATCTGGTTATGGCAGGCTAAGGCTATAAAAATGGGCACACTTACTTAGAAGTAAGTCCCATTGGACTCAAAGGAGCTTATTTCTGAGTTAACAAGCGAAGGATATTCGGGGGTCATTTTCCCAAGAAGAATCCCCCCCCTTTTTTTTTTGCAGCATGGCGTACAGATAGGGAGGGCTGAGGGAGACTTTTTGTGTTTGGGCATTTAATCTACTTCCATTTTTTAAAAAAAACTTACTGAGGTTCGCGAATGTCTCTTTCTAACCTCGGCGGTGTCACTTCCGTATCTGATAGCTAACC
>NW_015162465.1:0-783 GCF_001447785.1 Gekko japonicus | reverse complement strand
TCCTTAGGCTTCCTGCCAGGCAATTCTCTCTCTCTCTCTCTGTGTTAGCTGCCATCAATCGCTTCTGACATATGGCAATCATTGAAATTCTCTCCTACGCTCCATTAACCAGCTCGAGTGCCTCATCTTTTTCTGAATCCAGCTTAAACATCTGGCGTTTCTCTTTCAATAATATGATAACAATCCTTGTTGTAAAATGGTGAGCATCACTTACTTGCATGTGGAATGAATGCGATGGTCCGATAGTTGCTACAGTCTTCTATGTCTCCAATTTTCAGAACTGGAATGTAAAGTTAGTTCTGGCCCCTGTGTTTAAAGCCACTCTGGTGGTGGAGTCAGGGATGAGGAGTCTGGGAGTGAGTCAGGATCCATCTCTTCGGCCCGTTCAGTTCCTTCTCTTACCCCTCTCCCTTGCTGTTGTTTCAGATGTGGGGAGGATCCATGAAGGCGGAAGCAACGTTCTCTGAGGCAGAAGGAGCTCCGTCAGAGGAAGGTCAGAGGGTGCAGGCCCAGGAGCATGCCCAAGATGCCCTGTCAAGCGGTAAGGGTGCCTCCTGCCCAGATGGGATCGGGGCACGTAGTGAAGCTGTTGGGCAGAAGGATCAGGACAGGAGAAAAGAGAGATAACTCTGCAGAGTACGTAAAATGGAGTTCTGGGAAATAGTGCCCTAGGATGTAGTGATGGCCGTTCCACTTTAAGGGGGAGTGTACTGATTCATGGAGATCAATTCCATCCTTTTTATAATATTGTAGTAATATAATTATTATATCACAATACATAAT
>NW_015162464.1:0-778 GCF_001447785.1 Gekko japonicus | reverse complement strand
CTTCCTGGCAACATCCTCCTCACCCTCTTCCTATGTGGAATGGTTGGTGACTTCTGTTTCAATCAGGGTTACCAGGAGTCCTATTTTTAGATGACATGTCCTCTCTTTTGTGGTGTCTGTCCTCTTTTGGGTTCTTTAAAAAAAACCTGATGAAAATGTCCTCTTTTGGGGTTGAAAGGTTAGGAATATTCCTAGTTGGCAGCTATTAAAGGTAAAGGTTCCCTTGCTCAAAAGCCAGTCGAGTCCGACTCTAGGGTTGCGGTGCTCATCTCCGTTTCAAAGACGAAGAGCCAGCGCTGTCCGAAGACGTTTCCGTGGTCATGTGGCCGGCATGACTAAACACCAAGGCGCACGGAACGTTGTTCCCTTCCCACCGAAGTGGTACCTATTTATCGACCTGCAATTTCTTGCTTTCGAACTGTTAAGTTGGCAGGAGCTGGAACTAGAGATATTAGAGACGGGAGCTCACTCCGTCATGCGGCAACCCGGGTCTTGAACTGCTGAACTACCGACCTTCCACAGCCTACAGTTCAGCATCTTAACCACTTGAGCCACCGCAGCTCCTTTGGCAGCTATTACCACAGCTTAAATAGTCAGGGTATTTAAAATGAGATTTGTCATAGTGATCACTTGTTTAAAGTAGTCAGTCAGGAAATATGTCCTCTTTTTTTGCTTTTCAAAATATGGAAGCCCTTGTTTCTGAGGAAGTGTGCATGCACATGAACATCTTATTCCCAGAACAAAACGTGGTTGGTCTTAAAAGTGCCACTGGGCTCAA
>NW_015162463.1:490-784 GCF_001447785.1 Gekko japonicus | reverse complement strand
TCATCATTACAATCTAAAGATAACATCAACATTTTGATCATGCTCAGTGTGTATTTGACCTTTGGGGGGGAGTTCGGTGGGGGTCTAATACTCTAAGCCGCGGTGGTTTAGAGGTCAAGACATTGATCTGCAGACTGGAAGGTCTGTAGTTCAGCAGTTCGAGACCCGAGTGCTGTGTGACAGAGTGAGCTCCCGTCTCTGGTCCCAGCTCCTGCCAACCTAGCAGTTCGAAAACAAGAAATTGCAAGTAGGTAAATAGGTACCGCTTCGGTGGGAAGGTAACAGCATTCCGTG
>NW_015162463.1:0-257 GCF_001447785.1 Gekko japonicus | reverse complement strand
GAAATCAAAATAAAATCTTCTCCAGACTGTCATCTTTCACATCCCCCCCCCCAAATGTTTATATCCACCCCCCCCCCAATGTTTCAGGTACCACATTTGTTTATTTAAAACTTAAACCTAAAAACTGGGACCCATATCCGATCTATGGAAGAGTTCATTGGCCAAACTCATGTTGGCGGGAATTTTCATTTAGAGCCCTATTTTGCTATTGGAGAAGAAGAGACTCCTCTGCTATCCCAGAATCAGCTAGAAGAGAA
>NW_015162462.1:530-786 GCF_001447785.1 Gekko japonicus | reverse complement strand
CCCTGCAGGCCACCTGCGCCTCAGGACAGACCCTGAGCACAGCGGGGGGGGCGCTTCCTCCCTCCTCGCTTCCTTCCCCACCCGCATCTGGGCACACTAGGCACCAGACTCGGGGTGAAAGAGATGGCGGCAGCGGTCCCCAGGCAGGGACTAGATGCATGCATGGCTTTGGGCGGGGGGTGGGTGGGTGCAGTTTGGCGCCCCTAAGGGTCGGCCTGCTCTAGGCGAACGCCTAGCTCGCCTTGTGAGGGAGCCG
>NW_015162462.1:0-458 GCF_001447785.1 Gekko japonicus | reverse complement strand
AGAATAGCTCTGACAGAACTATGGCTTGCTCAAGGTCATCCAGCAGCTACAAGTGGAGGATTGGGGAATCAAACCCGGTTCTCCCAGATTACAGTCCGCAGACTTAACCACTAGACTGAACTGCCCACCCAAAAAAATTATGAGGCAATACAGCGAAGGGGAGGGAAAACAACTTACATCTTCTTAAGGCCCTGCTTTTAAAAAATCCCTGGTACTTCAGAGAGGGGCATAGCGTATATCTAAGTGGGCACTGCCCTCCTATGCCCCCCTTGCACCTAAGGGCCCAGAAATGGCTGAATTAGTCAGTTAAGAAACAGAATTGCCTTTTTTTCAAGGCTTGACTAAAGACCAGCCATTCCCCCACAGTTAATCAAAACGAATGAGATTGCATCACCAATTGCTGATCATGGGAATGAATGGTCAACAAGCTTTATCTGTACACAGAAATGCTACCGCCC
>NW_015162461.1:510-787 GCF_001447785.1 Gekko japonicus | reverse complement strand
AAACCTAATAAAATAGTATTATACAAAATAAATAGGATAAATAAATAAATAAAATTGTGCTCCAACACCAAACATTCCCTGTGTCGATGCCCTTCTTTCTGGTTAGGGAAAGTAAGATCATGTGAGATGGGATTTTCCCAAAACCTCCAATAAGACTATACTAAGGAGAAAAAAATCAGTTCTGAAGGGAGAAAAAAAAAATCTTGCATGAATTTTCAAATATAAAAATTGAACACAGGAATCTACACAGGAACTTGCCCTCTGCCAGACTTCAAAT
>NW_015162461.1:0-486 GCF_001447785.1 Gekko japonicus | reverse complement strand
GGGGGGGGGGGGGGGGGGGGGGCAGCATGCTTCTTCCAGCCTCCAAATGATACTTCTGCATTCCTACCCACCCACCCTCTTCAGCCACAACCCGCTTCTCCACCCCACCCTAAGCCGAACGGCTGCTTGTCTAGTAACCTGCTGCCTCCTCAAAGGTGACCATGGCGCAGTCTGGAGACTCAGGTGCGAATTCAATGCTGGCAATTTCCCCTCCTCCATTGCGTGCTCGTTGAAAATGGACAGTCAGCTTGTCGACCACCCGCTCTGGTGGCAACTCAGTAGGGAATCCACGGACACACACGGTGCAGCCAGAGGTCATGGTGTCCGACCTGGAGGGAAAACCTGAGTGTGAATACAGGGTCTCCTTTGTGCTTGGCCCAATGAAGAACGCCCATATCCAAGCAGGAGTGCGGGCCTGGCCAGTGCAGCAGGGGTGGGGTGGGGCTCTTTTATTGTAGCTGGGGGACCCAGCCAGTGTTCCCTCTA
>NW_015162460.1:0-781 GCF_001447785.1 Gekko japonicus | reverse complement strand
GAGGCATGAATCAGAATATTGAATAGCAACACACTGTTCTGAGGCCTGTCTGCTCTTTGGGGAGGGGTGGTGGCTCACTGGCTGAAGATCTGCTTTGGCATGCGGATGGTCCCTGGTTCAAACCCTGGCAGCATCTCCATTTAAAACAATCAGGTGGGAGGAGATGTGAAAGAGCTCTGCCTGAGACCCTGGAGAGCCGCTTCCTGTGTTCCTGTGTGTGTCCTTGCCCAGGGGCCACTGAGGCTGCGGCCGGTGTTGTGGCCATCACCCCCGCCAGAGAAGGTGTCTCTGCCCCTGAGGCAAAGGTAGGATGAGAGGCTCCTGACGGGTGTCCAGCTGGAACCAGTGAAGAAAGAAAAAGCCCAGGGGGAAAGGACGCAAACAATGTATAATTAAACCAAATACATGCTGTGCATAACAACATAGAAGAAGAAGAGTTTGGATTTATACCCTGCCCTTCATTCGGAGTCTCAGAGCGGCTTACAAACTCCTTTCCCTTCCCCTCCCCACAACAGACACCCTGTGAGGTGGGTGGGGCTGAGAGAACTCTGACACAAACTGCTGTTTTTCAAGGACAGCTGTGCCAGAGCTTGTGACTGACCCAAGGTCACATCAGCAGGTGCAAGTGGAGGAGTGGGGAATCAAACCCGGTTCTCCCAGATTAGAGTCCGCACACTTAACCACTACACCAAACTGGCAAACAGGAGGCAAAAAGCATAAGCCATAACCGTTGTAGAATATTTTTACAATACTTTCTTCATATATAATTAATCATCTTAAT
>NW_015162459.1:0-797 GCF_001447785.1 Gekko japonicus | reverse complement strand
ATCTCGCCTCTTCTAGTTTTGTCTTTGTAAAAGAAGGATGTAGCCGATTATGCTCTGTTGTTATTTTCATCCCAGTTACCCTTCCCGTGCTAGAATTTAGTAAAAACTTTATATTTTAATCACACATTGAGTCTGAATTATTTTATTCCAGGACTGCAGGACCATCTTATCTCTGCTAAATACCATTTTTTCAATATCTCACTATCACCCAACAATAATCCAGCAAATGTTGGCAATTTGATCTCTAGTTCCTCTACCTCTTCGAAACCCAGCTTGTACTTCTGGCAGTTCTCTATCCATGTACTGCTGAAGCCTAGCTTGTAGGATCTTGAGCATGACCTTGCTAGCGTGTGAAATGAGGGCAATTGTGCGATAGTTTGAACATTCCTTGGCATTGCCCTTCTTTGGGACTGGAATGTATACTGACCTTTTCCAATCTTGTGGCCACTGTTGTGTTTTCCAAATTTGCTGGCAAATTGATTAGACAGATTCACGGAGGACAGGTCTACTTTGGCTATTAGCCGTGATGACTAAAGGGAACCTCCACATTCAGAGGCACTAAATCTCTGAGCACCAGAGCCAGAAGGCAACATTAGGAAAAGGCCTTGGTCCCTATGCCCTGTTGTTGGACCGCCAGAGGAACTGGCTGGCAGCTATGTGAAGACAGGATGCTAGACTAGGTGGACCACTGGTCTGATCCACTGGGTCTTCTCTTATGTTCTTATGTTAAGTAGGGCTCAATTTGAAGTGAGATCATAAGTGAGTGCCTAAACTCCCCACATTCTGAAAGCCAGAGC
>NW_015162458.1:658-791 GCF_001447785.1 Gekko japonicus | reverse complement strand
GTTGCGGGCCTCTGAAAACTGCCCCTCCCCCACCCAATTAACGTGTGAAAGCCACTGCCACAAGATGTGAGGGGGAAGTTTTGGGGGGGGGAACCCGTAGAGATGAAATATATTGTGAACAATCAAGCTTGCG
>NW_015162458.1:0-222 GCF_001447785.1 Gekko japonicus | reverse complement strand
ACCCTAATTAAGTTAATAACAATGTACCTACCTATATAGTTTAAGTTTTAAAAATTTGGCTCTCAAAATAAATTTCAATCGTTGTACTGTTGATATTTGGCTCTCTTGACTAATGAGTGTGCCCACCACTGATACCTGTTGCTCACCGCCCTGAGCCCTTTGGGGATGGGCGGTCTGTAAAGTTAATTAGATTATGATGACCAGGGGTCGTTTCGTAGAAAA
>NW_015162457.1:0-769 GCF_001447785.1 Gekko japonicus | reverse complement strand
GACCAGATATGCAATGCAGGTTGCAGCAACGGACAACTCCATCGTTTTTACTTTTAAACACATGCATTTTACTTTCAAACATAGTCTCTCTGACGCTGCGCCTCGCCAGTGAAAAATAGAAGATAACCCTAGGGTGCACCATGATCGGTGTGCACTAGTTGTATCGATTTTTTTTTTAATTTTACAAATCTTCATTCGGTTTTTCTTTTCTTTTCACCCTTTCCCCAACTTTGTGGTGCCCCCTTTGGCCCTGGTGCCCTAAGCGCGTGCTTAGTCTGCTTCATGGTTAATCCACCCCTAGGGGCAGGAGAGAATTATGCGGAGGAAGGGTTTCGGGTGTCCCTTAACCTGCCTCTTTCCTGTAAAAAGGGGGTGTGCTGGGGGTTAAGGGGGGGGGAGTCCTTAATGCTCCCCCTAAGCTGTGGAGCCTTGTGAGCAAAAATTCCACTTTGCGAGCTGCTACTGGTAACAGCGTTCCGTGCGCCTTGGTGTTTAGTCATGCCGGCCACATGACCACGGAAACGTCTTCGGACAGCGCTGGCTCTTCGGCTTTGAAACGGAGATGAGCACCGCAACCCTAGAGTCGGACTCGACTGGCTTTCGAGCAAGGGAACCTTTACCTTTACCTTTACTGGCATTCAAGTTGTGAGCGAGCGATTTTGGCTGCTGCATCCATTAGTGTGCTCTGTAATCGACAACATAACATACAGTTATCATGGTGGGGAAATGCACAACTAAAATCTAGATTTTCTAAGGATGCGAGGCAGGG
>NW_015162456.1:520-794 GCF_001447785.1 Gekko japonicus | reverse complement strand
AATTGTAGGGCATCTGGCACGAAATGCCTAACATTAGAGAATTCTTCCAAATAGGAAGCTTTCCTGCTGGCTTTGCTAGCTGGCATTGGAGTTGCGGTAGGGCTGTGTTATTGCTGCTTGGGCCTTCTTACCTTATTCATAGCCAGATCATAGCGAGTTGGGTTGTTGTTGTTCAGTCGCACAGTCGAGTCCTACTCTTCACGACCCCATGGATCAGATCACGCCAGGCCTTCCTGTCTTCCACCGTCCTCTGAAGTTTGCTCAATTTCATGTT
>NW_015162456.1:0-372 GCF_001447785.1 Gekko japonicus | reverse complement strand
AGCTTCAGTATCTGGCCTTCCAGGGAACAGTCAGGGTTGATTTGATTTGATTGACTGATTTGATCTCCTTGCAGTCCAAGGGACTCTCAAGAGTCTTCTCCAGCACCATAATTCAAAAGCATCTATTCTTTGGCACTCGGCCTTCCTTATGGTCCAACTCTTGCAGCCATACATTATTACTGGGAATACCATTGCTTTGACCATACGGACTTTTGTTGGCAGGGTGATGTCTCTACTTTTTATTATGCTGTCTAGGTTTGCCATCGCTTTCCTCCCAAGGAGCAGGCGTGTTTTGATTTCATGGCGGCAGCTGCCATCTGCAGCGATCTCGGATCCAAGGATCGTGAAGTCTGTCACAGGTGGCATACCTGG
>NW_015162455.1:0-787 GCF_001447785.1 Gekko japonicus | reverse complement strand
TATGGATTTGTATTTTCTGATCTATATTTCATCTGATCTCCTATTGTATGTATTTACGTATGCCAATAAAGGCTTGTAAAAGTTAAAAAAAAAACTTCAGGTGCAGCCTCACCAATGCAGTGTACAATGGGACTATGAGATATTGAGATTTGGATGTTATGCCTCTGTTGATACACCCCAAGATCACATTAGTCTTTTTTGTTGCTGCATCACACTGGCTGCTCAGATTTAACTTACGGTCCACTGTACCCAAGATCTTATTGACACACACCACTACCCAGAAGTGTATCCCCCATCCAGTATGTGTTTTCCTCATTTTTGTTACCCAGATTTAGAACTCGGCACTTATCCTTGTTAAATTCCATCTTCTTCACATCCACCCAGAATTCATTGAATTCTATCTCTTCTGGTGTGTTCGCTGCTCCAAGTGAACACACCAGAGACTAGGAATCGGGCAGGATCTAACCCTTGGTCCACTCCATTCCATCTCTTACCCATCTTCCTCGCTGCTCCCTGACCTGGATAGCCCAGGCTAGCTAGATCACATGAGATCTCGGAAGATGAACAGGTTCAGCCTTGTCTAATACTTGGATGGGAAATCCGTGACCCAGAGGCAGGCAATGGGAAACCACCTCTGAAAGGTCTCTTGCCTTAAAAACAAGTGTAGCTCGCCACCTAGTAGTGCATAACACTAAAAGAACTAGAACTTCTGGCTGCTAGATAGTCTTAGCATCTCCTGGCTATATCACACACACTGCTATACATTGGCTCCGGTCACACGGGCAGG
>NW_015162454.1:0-595 GCF_001447785.1 Gekko japonicus | reverse complement strand
CACCTGGTATTTTTGGCCACTGTGTGACAAGAGTGTTGGACTAGTTGGGCCATTGGCCTGATCCATCATTGGCTTCTCTTATGTTCTTAAGAAACTGTAAGTAGGAATATAGGTACCGCTTTGGTGGGAAGGTGACAGTGTTCCGTGCGCCTTGGCGTTTAGTCATACCGGCCACATGACCACGGAAACATCTTTGGACAGCGCTGGCTCTTCGGCTTGGAAACGGAGATGAGCACTGCCCCCTAGAGTCGGATTCGACTAGCTCTCGAGCAAGGGAAACCTTTACCTTTACTTTTATTCTTAGTTTTGACAAACCTATCTCTCTGCTTTTCCTTTCCCCCCTGGAGACCAGCAATCCTATATTGTGCACGTGGATCCTTGGCCAGCATTGAGCAACCTGGATTATATGCACAGTTACCAATGCTGCGTTTGCAATTGCATACACTCGTGTTAACATTGAAATCCGATAGAGATGTATAACCTAGGTGGTCCTGCGTGACACATTTCGGATCTGTATGAATGCAACACACCCACCCCAATCCCATGTACATCATGCACAGTGTGACACAGATGGGAAGACACCACTGTTGTAGAA
>NW_015162453.1:608-803 GCF_001447785.1 Gekko japonicus | reverse complement strand
CCATTTCGTCACACCTACCAACAGCCACTGAGGTGAAAATTAGTCCAGCGCAGGAGGCAAGCAAGAGAAGCACCCTCGTCAAGAGAGAAAGCTGTTTGTGAGTAATTCTGACAGAACACAGTGGCTGAAGGGGGAATGGGTGAGGAAGAGGAGCAGACCCAGCACCCAGCCAATGGCACGTGAGTACTCTTGTGA
>NW_015162453.1:0-586 GCF_001447785.1 Gekko japonicus | reverse complement strand
GAGGGAGCATATTGCACCGCCAATGGGAGAGCTGCAAAGTGCCACCACCAAAATACAATTATAGGGCCCCAGTCACACGAGCCGGATATCGCGGGGGGGGGGAGGTGTGGCTAATTGCCCCGGAGGAAACTAACGCATGGCTGCCCAAGCACACGTCCCGGTCAAGGTCCCGTGGTTCGGGGGAAATGCCGATCAGACGTGTATCCTGCAGAGCGGCACAGAAGCCGCGCGATCGCACTAGCAATCGCTTTTTGTGCGCATGCACTGTTTGGCGCTGTTGTGCAACCTGCGGAGATGAACAGCGGCGGGCACCGGATGCCACGTAAGTCTACTGGGAACGCAATCAGATGCCCACCCTTGGCCCACGGTTTCAGGAAACTAGTACCTCATAGGTACTAGTTTTTAACTCAGCGCCTTCGGTGGGGAGCCACGGGTTCGCCACGGGAGCACTGCACTTCCCAGATGTTGGGGTGAGATCGCACCCAGAAAATCCACTGGACTCCCACGCCTCTCTTTGCCATGTGACTGGGGCCTGTATAAGGAGAGACAGGTAATACCTGTTCATTCTCATGAACCACCATTATAA
>NW_015162452.1:409-804 GCF_001447785.1 Gekko japonicus | reverse complement strand
ACAGGGTTGTGGGGTTTTTTTAAACTAAAATGTGCGGATGCTCTGTTGGGTGCTTGTGCGCATCCATGGAGATTTTGGGGGGGGAACCTTTTTGCGAGGGGACATGGGCGGGCGCAGGAACTACCACCGGAAACGCAATCAGACGCCCGCCCTTGCCCCGCGGTTTCAGGAAACTAGTACCTCCGAGGTACTAGTTTTTTACCCCGCATCTTCGGTGGGAAGCCTCGGGTGCACCACGGGAGCTCTACGCTTCCCAGATGTGGTGGTGAGATCGCGCCCGGAAAATCCGCCTATCTTCCGTCTCTCTAGCGTGCCTAATGCTCCGTGTGACCGGGGCCAGTCTCTCTCTTCTGACTAGTAATATAAATGTGTTCTGTTTTGGAAGTTGATAGGTA
>NW_015162452.1:0-354 GCF_001447785.1 Gekko japonicus | reverse complement strand
TACTCAGGTACTTGCATGTTGGGTAGGAGACACCTGAAATACTCCCTACGCAATAGGTACACTCCTAACACACTGATACCCAGCAGCACAGGGCTAACACAAAACCCAAATACGGCCTTGCAGGGGCACGTCTGTACCCACTCCTTGGACTAGATGACCCTTGAGGTCCCTTCCAGCTCTATGTTTACTTCAAAACTTTTCTAGCAACCATTTCATCTGAAATTTCATATCCAACTGTGCTTCATGTGAAAGGCTAGTTTAATAAAAACCAGAGTTTATGTGTGCGAGAGAGAATGCTATTGCATATCATGAGAACTTCAGGCAGAAGTTCATTAATTGATGCACTCTGTCCTG
>NW_015162451.1:510-805 GCF_001447785.1 Gekko japonicus | reverse complement strand
GTAGAAGGCAGCTTCATGTGTTCGTGTGATGTGAACAGCAGCAGCAAAAATCCTGGTGGTGAAAAGTGCTACTGAGTTGTAGCCAAGTCACGGCGACCCTGTAGGGTTTTCAAGGCAAGGGATGGACAGAGATGGTTTACCGTGACCCGCTTCTGCGTAGCAAACCTAGACTTCCTTGGCGGTTTCCCGTCTGAGTACTAACCAGGGCCAGCCCTGCTTAGCTTCAGCCTGGGCCATTCAGGTCAGGGTGGCAACCCCCCCCCCCATTTAGAAACCTCCAGGAAGGGGTGGTGGC
>NW_015162451.1:0-404 GCF_001447785.1 Gekko japonicus | reverse complement strand
GCTCTGGGGCAAGTGATGCTCTGTCTTCTTGGTGCTTGGGGGGGTCAACAGTGGGAGGGCTTCTAATGTCCTGGCCCCACTGGTGGACCTCCTGATGGCACTGGTATTTCTGGCCACTGTGTGACACAGAGTGTTGGACTGGATGGGCCTTTGGCCTGATCCAACATTGGCATCTCTTATGTTCTTATGTAATTCCCAAACCTCTCCACTGGCAGAGATGGAGCACAAATGAACCTCCCTAGGCCCACATTTTGGCCATTACTGATGCCGCTCAGCCTGTATCGACATCCACTGTGCCTTCAGTAGTGGAGGAACATGGAACAAGAGGATCTTGGTGTACAGTAAGGCTCACATGGGAGAAGGTGTTTTTTTTTAAGAAGACCCTGATCATTGAGGAAGGTTAA
>NW_015162450.1:485-812 GCF_001447785.1 Gekko japonicus | reverse complement strand
TGTTTAAATATGTATGCTGAATGTTTTAAAATTGAATTCTTGTAGGTTTAATTGGTTTTAAAACTGTATTGAATTATGTCGTTGTCAAGGAGCTGCAGTGGCTCAAGTGGTTAAGACGCTGAACTGCAGGCTGTGGAAGGTCGGTAGTTCAGCAGTTCGAGGCCCAAATGTGCCGCATGATGGAGTGAGCTCCCGTCTCTAGTTCCAGCTCCTGCCAACCTAGCAGTTCGAAAGCAAGAAATTGAAAGTAGATAAATAGGTACCACTTCGGTGGGAAGGTAACAGCGTTCCGTGAACCTTGGTGTTTAGTCATGCCGGCCACATGAC
>NW_015162450.1:0-472 GCF_001447785.1 Gekko japonicus | reverse complement strand
GCCCGTCACAATCTTTCAGCCTAACCTATCCTCCTGATCATGTGAGGATTAAGTGGAGGATGAGGGAAGGATGCAAAAAGCTGCTTTGAGTCCTAATCAGGGAGAAAAGCTGGATATAAATGTAAAAATCTTGTATGCTGCTTTGGGTCCCTGATAGGGAGAAACATAAATGCCATCAAGCCACCATCAACTTATGGTGACCCCAGCAAGAGGCTTTCAAGGCAAACCATTGCTTTCCTCTGCAGAGTCTTCCTTGGTGGACTCCCTTCCAAGGACCAACCCTGCTCTGGATTCTGAGTTCTGACGAGATCAGGCTACACTATTCCATTCCGTATCCCTTTCCCGTTCTAGTTTTTTCTCAAAATGCAGAACTGTACTAGGGCTACGGTGAGGACTTCTGGCAGGTCAGTCACCAGCAGACCTACAAAGATGGAAAAGAATGTCATGGGCTCAGCACAGCCCCTATTTTGTA
>NW_015162449.1:449-813 GCF_001447785.1 Gekko japonicus | reverse complement strand
AGGCTGGAATAGGTTGCCTGCCCCTATCCGGGAACAAATCTGGGGTCTTCTGACAGCTCTTCTGATTTCTGTCGGCACCCCGTCCTGTTAGCCTTTTGTTTATGTGCCAGACTTAAATGAGGGAACTGCCCTGTGGTATGGCAGAGGCCCTGGGTGGAGGGCTGGAGAGTGTGTGCAGCAGGGTGTCTCGGGTGGTTTGCTGGAGCCAGGAGCATTGCAGGTGGAAGGTCATGACGACCGAGGGGTGACATGATTGAGGTTTATAAGATTATGCATGGGAAAGAGCAGGTAGAGAAAGAGGTACTTTTCTCCCTTTCTCACAATACAAGAACTCGTGGGCACTCCATGAAATTTCTGAGCGGTC
>NW_015162449.1:0-282 GCF_001447785.1 Gekko japonicus | reverse complement strand
GATAGGGACTCTGGGGCAAGTGATGCTCTGTCTTCTTGGTGCTTGGCGGGGGGGTCAACAGTGGGAGGGCTTCTAGTGTCCTGGCCCCACTGGTATTTCTGGCCACTGTGTGACACAGAGTGTTGGGCTGGATGGGCCTTTGGCCTGATCCAACATTGGCGTCTCTTATGTTCTTATGATCTCTTGCCCAGGTAGGGGAAGGAGGACTAATTCCTTGGAATAAGATCAGACCTGACTGATCCAGAGGCTTTGCGGTGCCGGCCTATCACATGGGTTGCTGTT
>NW_015162448.1:0-751 GCF_001447785.1 Gekko japonicus | reverse complement strand
CCACAGCTTAGAGGGAGCATTGCCCATGGTCCATCAAAATCAGTATAGTCTTCTCAGACTAGCAGCAGGTCTCCAGAGTCTCTGGTGGAGGTCTTTTCTATCACCTACCCTGTTTCCCCGAAAATAAGACCTACCCAAAAAATAAGCCCTAGCAGGATTTCTATGCATTTGTGGTATAAGCCCTAGTGTGTCTTCTTGAGAAAAAATAAATATAAGACAGTGTCTTATTTTCGGGGAAACACGGTACTGCCCGGTCCTCTTAACTGGAGATGCCGGGGATTGAACCTGGGACCTTCTGCATGCAAAGCCGATCCTCTACCACCAAGCCGCAGTCTCTCCTTGTGGCAACACAGCACTGGGTGCTTGCAGCTCTTAAAAGCTTCTTACTTTGTGCCTCCAGCACAAATGTGCAGGCTTCCCATAGCAGCCCCACAGTGAGATTTTTAAACAGTGCAGGAGTCCAGAGCAAAGTTCATCAGTGATCTCCATACGGGAGCTGAAACATTTACATCAATCCTCACTGAAACCTTGTGGGAGGGGCCATGGCTCAGTGCTAGAGCACTCCTCCACATGAAGCCAGCTGGGTGTCCTTGGGTCAGTCACAGTTCTGTCAGAACTCTCTCAGTCAAAAAAAACAGGTCTAGCTCACCACCTAGTGATGCATAATGCTAAAAGTGGTAGGACTTCCAGCTGTCAGACAATCTGAGGATTTCGTGGCTATACTACACACAACACCATACAATAATTAATT
>NW_015162447.1:0-818 GCF_001447785.1 Gekko japonicus | reverse complement strand
AGATTTATTGGCCATTTCTGCTTAAATAAGCATAATCTTCTTTGACTCAAAGGTACTTTGGTGAAGGTAAGATCATTCACACAAGTTCCAGTATCCCTTCTTAACCACTTGATAGGGATCATTCCCATTTAGAAGAAGAGAAGAAGAGACTGGATTTATACCCCGCCCTTCATTCAGAGTCTCACAGTGGCTTACAATCTCCTTTCCCTTTCCCTCCCCACAGCAGACACCCTGTGAGGTAGGTGGAGCTGAGAGAGCTCTTTTGAGAACTGCTCATGAGAGAACTGCTCTGAAAGAACTTATGACTGACCCAACATCACACCAGCAGCTGCATGTGGAGGAGTGGGGAATCAAATCTGGTTCAGATTAGAGTCCACACTTCTAACCACTACACCAAACTGGAAAGGCATGTGGGGGTTGTACAGTGGTGGTACTCCTCCTGGCCAGTGGTGACCCTCCTGGCCACATGCACCACAGAGTGTCATCAGGATAGGGTTGCAAGCCCCCTCTGACCACAGATGGGGTCGGGGTAGGCTTGCCAGCTCCAGATTGGGAAACTCCTGGAGATTTGGGCATGGGCTTGGATGGAGTTTGGGGGGTTACAGGGTCCTGAGTGGGGTATGATGTCACAGAGTCATCCAAAGCATCCATTTTATCCAGGGGAACTGATCTATGTAGTATTGGAGATGAGTTGTAATTCTGGGGGTTCCCCAGGCCCCACCTGGAGGCTGGCATCCCTACATCAGGGAAAGGCCTTGCAGGCAGAGCAGATGACTGTGAGCGATGGTGCCGGGAGTAGGGATGGGCACGAACGAAAC
>NW_015162446.1:635-814 GCF_001447785.1 Gekko japonicus | reverse complement strand
ACGGGATTCACGGCAAGGGCTTAGGGCAGCGTTAGTTGTTTAGTGGGTGCAGGTGCCTAAGAAGAGGCTTGACCCTTGCGGTGGCGGAGTTTTGTTAGGAAAAATTGTTGCGGCTTGGTAAGCACCTATCAGCAACCCTGGAGGGTGGAGGGGTCTGTCAGATCATCACTGCAGCCTTG
>NW_015162446.1:0-617 GCF_001447785.1 Gekko japonicus | reverse complement strand
GCCTTTTGGATTGCCTTTGATGGATACTCTACACCGGCCGTGCGGCTGTGGGTGAGGGATCGTCATGGCATATTCCAAGGCTGGGCTGCCCGGGTTCGAGCCGCTTATAGCGGGCTACGCACCGGGGGCCAGGTGCATTGCCCGTCTTATGGCAAGGGTGGGGTTTGAGTTTGAGTGACCCCAGGCCTTGGCCATGCCGCTTCATACTGTCAGCCCTTGCCATTGTTTTGTTAATAAATAAAGTGGCCTTTAGTTAACCCAACTACTGTTGTACGACTCTTCTTCCGTCTATGGGGGCAATAGGGTTGCCAATTCCAGTTTGGAAATTCCCGTAAATTTTGGGGTGGAGCCTGGGAAGAGCAAGGTTTGGGAAGTGGAGGGACCTCAATAGGGTATAATGCCATAGAGTCCACCCTCCAAAGCAGCTATTTTCTTCAGTGGATATGATCTCTGTCATGTGGAGATCAGTTGTACTTCTGGGAGAGCCGTCGCCCAACCTGGAGGTTGGCAACCATAACAGCAAGCTATGGGGTTGGTGAGCAGAGCCTCTAGTGCAGGTGTCCCCAACTTTTTTAATGAATTATCATTTATTTTTATAAATTATAAAAAATATAACA
>NW_015162445.1:0-839 GCF_001447785.1 Gekko japonicus | reverse complement strand
AGTGGCTTCCCACCCAAGTACCAAGCAGGGTCACCTTTGCTCAGCTTCTGAGAGCCGATGATATCCGGTTAGCCTGGACCATCCAGGCCAGGGCTTGGATTAATCAATAGTCACGATCAAGTCTTGCAAATCTTTTATTTGGTCGCTGTCCATTATCCAGATCTCTGTTGCTCCACAGTACACTTGGAGGTGGTGATCGAATCTCACAGCATCTGTCCACCATGGCTGGTGTTGCCAAGTGGATGTTGAACAGGGACAGGGGTGAATCGGATGTCCAGTTGATAGGATGAGCCAATGAAGCTACCCCAGCTTGGTGTCATGGTTAAGAGCACGGACTCTAATCTGAGAGAACTGGGTTTGATTCCTCACTCCTCCACATGCAGCTGCTGGTGTGACCTTGGGTCAGTCACAAGTTCTCTCAGGGCTGTTCTCTCGAGAGCAGTTCTCTCAGAGCTCTCTCAGCCCCACCTTGGGTCAGTCACAAGTTCTCTCAGAGCTGTTCTCTCAAGATCAGTTTTCTCAGAGCTCTCTCAGCCCCACCTTGGGTCTGTCTCAGATTCTCTTGGAGCAGTTCTTTCAGGAGCAGTTCTCGAGAGAGCTCTCTCAGCCCCACCTACCTCACAGGGTGTCTGTTGTGGGGAGGGGAAGGGAAAGGAGATTGTAAGCCACTCTGAGACTCTGAGTGAAGGGTCCAAACTCTTCTCTTCTTCCACTTCTATAAATCCAAACTCTTCTCTTCTTCCTCTTCTATAAATTCATTTAAATGACCAACAAAAATGCAAACCCCCCCACCTCCCTACAAATGAATTATATGACTGTTCTGAACGTCCTTTCATTCT
>NW_015162444.1:511-839 GCF_001447785.1 Gekko japonicus | reverse complement strand
TTTTCTATGAAACGACCCCTGCTTACAACCCATTTCTTCCTAAAATTTGTGTGAATTCGTGTTGGAGAATTCGCCTGAGTTAGTCGGAGAACATTCAACACTGAAATTCACAAATCTGCACTGTGTACAGTCTATAGATCTGGTAGCTGTGTTTTGGCATTTGAGATCTGATGCATCAGACTACTTCCAGGTGGATAGCCATGCTGGTCTGTAATAGAAAAGCAAGGTTCAAGTCACTGTTCCCTCTAAGCTGAGTTAGTGTGAGCTAGCTCACAGTTTTTTAGCCTCCGGCTCACACATTTTTGCCTCCGCTCAGGAAGGAGGGCTC
>NW_015162444.1:0-295 GCF_001447785.1 Gekko japonicus | reverse complement strand
CGGTGGGAAGGGAACAGCGTTCCGTGCGCCTTGGTGTTTAGTCATGCTGGCCACAGGACCACGGAAACGTCTTCGGACAGCGCTGGCTCTTCGGCTTGGAAACTGAGATGAGCACCGCAACCCTAGAGTCGGACTCGACTGGCTTTCGAGCAAGGGAGACCTTTACCTTTACCTAAGACATTACTGGGCTTGCAAAAAAAAAAATACTTTGAATAGACCCAAGGATGGCTTTGGTTCTGGGCCTGTTGAAATATGTTAATGGGTTGGCTGTTAAGGTACAAATTGTGTCATTTCT
>NW_015162443.1:0-844 GCF_001447785.1 Gekko japonicus | reverse complement strand
CTTCACTGGAGAGGAGGCGTTTCTTTCTGCGTGGAATCCCTCGTTTCTAACGGGAAAGGTTCATAGGAAAAGCTACAAAACAACAAAGGCTACATCTCTACAGAGCTACAAACAGACGGACCACACAGTCTCACACAGGGCTCTTTTTGTAGAAAAAGTCCAGCAGGAACTCATTAGCATAATAGGCCACACCCAACAGCAGAAACTCATTAGCATATTAGGTCACACTAGCACAGCTCATTAGCATATTAGGCCGCACCCCCATGTTGCCAGAAGTGTGGTCATCCAGCCACACCCACCTTTTGCTTCTTATTCTGTTTACCTTGTTTGTTGTCAAAACCCAGGGCCTTTTTTTGTAGCAGGGACTCCTTTGCATGTTAGGCCACACACCCCTACTGTAGCCAATCCTAATGAGTTTCTGCTGTTGGGTGTGGCCTATTATGCTAATGAGTTCCTGCTGGGCGTGGCCAACGCAGGAGCCAGCCGGAACTCCATTCCTGTGCGTTCCTGCCCAAAAATAGCCCTGCTCTCACAACAACAAAAACAACTGTAGTGGAGAGCCTCTTTCTTCTTGACCCCTAGAGGGAAATCACCTGATTACATTAACCAATCATTGTTACTAAACAGACTTCAGTTTCCCCAGGCTATCTTTCCATTGGCCCTGTGCCAGGTTTCCTTCCCGGTCAGGCTAAGCAGTAGCCCACAAGGTAAACAGACTAACCCTATAATGAGTGAATCGTAGATCTTGCAACTCACATATTTCCAACACATTCTAGGGGGCCCCAAGTCTGCAAGTGGGACCCTCTGAAGCATCAGTCCACACATTCAAAGACTTCTCTGCATT
>NW_015162442.1:363-844 GCF_001447785.1 Gekko japonicus | reverse complement strand
AAGCCTGCTACAGGCCTGCTGCATTCAGGAGAAAAGCCAAAAGCTTTGCTGGTACTACTCTAGATAAAGTGTGAAGAACGCTCACTTAATTTTCTCCAGATCAGCCCGATGGGTGTAGTGGTTAGGAGAGCTTAGGAGAGCAGACTCTCATCTGGGAGAACCAGGTTTGATTCCCCACTGCTTCACATGCAGCTGCTGGGTAACCTTGGGTGAGTTACAAGTTCTCTCAGAGCTCTCTCACCCCCACCTACCTCACAGGGTGTCTGTTGTGGGGAGAAGAGACTGTAAACCACTCTGAGACTCCGAGTGAAGGGTAGCAGCTAAGTTAGGAACACGACTGGAAGAAATATAATGAAATGGATGACACTAACTCAAGGCATTTTTATTTTGTTTTGGGTGGGGGGTTTTGCCCCAACTTGGATGGCCTAGGATAGTCATGGAGGCAGCTTGGTGTAGTGGTTAAGTGCACGGACTCTAATCT
>NW_015162442.1:0-282 GCF_001447785.1 Gekko japonicus | reverse complement strand
GAAAGGGCAGTTCTCTCAAAGCTCCCTCAGCCCCACCTACCTCACAGGGTGTCTGTTGTGGCGAGGGGAAGGGAAAGGAGTTTGTAAGCAGCTCTGAGTGAAGGGCGGGGTATAAATCCAATCTCCTCCTTCTCCTCCTCTTATCCTGGACGCTAAGTAAGGTCAGCTCTGGTATCCTTAGATTTTCAGCCCTGGTGATGGAAAGAGGGGAGAGTCTCCCAAAGGGGTGGAAGAGGGGAGGCGACATGGCATAGCCCCATCTTGTCAGATCTCGGAAGTTAA
>NW_015162441.1:595-846 GCF_001447785.1 Gekko japonicus | reverse complement strand
TTTCCTCCAGGGGAACTGATCTCTGTTGAAACTGTTAGATCGCCACTAACAAAGACTCGGAGAGTGATTTTAATCAAAGTGATCAGCTTTATTGCAGATACGAACAAGCGCTTGAATTCAATCATAAACAGAACAATTTAACATTGGGAGCTAGGCTCCTCTTAAACATTCCCAGGCTAACATAGCCACGCCTATTTACAGATAACAACCAATAAGATTGTGTAGTTAAAAACCAATGAGAGTCTTTCCCT
>NW_015162441.1:0-567 GCF_001447785.1 Gekko japonicus | reverse complement strand
CTGATTGGTCGCTGTTGTCGAGCGACCAATAGCACGTGAGTACGGAGGAGCCTTCGTCTGGCTCGAAGCTTAACATGGGAGGTGAATGAGGCGATTTCAGTAAGCTATTTCAATACATTACAGAAACGTACTGGGTTTGCCGCATGGAGGACTCAGACAACGACATGTGTTTGCACACGTTTATCGTACTTAACACTGAAACTGCAAAACGGCCCTGCAAGGCCAACTATATACACACCCACCCAGCACACCCACAGTCCCATTGGAGGGTTTGAATTTCCCGCCAAAGTTTCTATTGGTTCATGCTGGGGGAACTAGGATCCTAGGTTCCTATTGTCTAGAGCAGCTAAGCTCCTGACTGTGGCCGCGGACCCCTGGTGGCGGTCCGCGTGCGTAACATCTGTAGTCTGGAGACGAGCTGTAATTCCAGGGGATTGCCAGGCCCCACCTGGAGGCTGGCATCCCTACCCAATAGGAAGAGGTAGGAGAGGGCAACAATAAAAGGAAGCACCATAGATGGGGGGGGGAGAGGAGGAGACCAGGGATGTACCAGGGCAGACGGAAAAA
>NW_015162440.1:0-860 GCF_001447785.1 Gekko japonicus | reverse complement strand
CCTCCGCCTGAACAAGATG
The DNA here is from genome assembly GCF_001447785.1 of Gekko japonicus. Taxonomy (NCBI): domain Eukaryota; kingdom Metazoa; phylum Chordata; class Lepidosauria; order Squamata; family Gekkonidae; genus Gekko; species Gekko japonicus. The sequence goes on along the minus strand of NW_015162440.1, from coordinate 841 downwards.
GAGTCTCCAGACCCAGATAGTTGTACCTGCTTCACCAGCGACAGTCTCCACTGAAAATGTGTCTTCACCCAGGGCATACGACCCCGTTCCATACAAGAGGGGCCATGATCCGTCAAGGGAGTAGGAAACTCTGGGCAGGGAAAGTTCCTGTATGGACCCACGTCTTCCCACACACTGCAGCTGGACCTCCTCACCCCCCTCCCCTTTTGGTCCATGAATAATCACTCCTAAATTCTGATGTTCCTTCTTCATTTCAGTCTTTGGTTCTAAGCATTTCTTGGAGGAATTGCCTGGGGGGGGGGGCGGGGTTTCCATGTTCTTTTTAAAAGTCTCAGTAGCATTCAGAGTTCTGCCCTTTCAGATGCCCAGTAAAGGGAGATTCTTCGCTTGCCTATGGTTAGACGTCTTCCCCCAATTTGTCACTTTTTATTTATTATTTCTGAACCAGCTCAGTGCCTTTGAGTGTCAGACTACTGTACCAAAAAATGAACAGGAAGACGTCACCATGAGGTTTTCTGGGTGTTCTGGTTTTGATCACAGCCAGGATGAAATTCCAACTTAAATGACCATGGTGACCACCCGGCGTGGCCGCATCAAGAGGATTGGGTTCAAGGTGCTGCACTCCTGTTGTCCACGGGGAAAGGCTTTGTCTCTTTTGCAGGGGCAATGGCAGTGGGTCGTTTTGACCTGTGAGAAATAAATTTCCTTTCTGTTTTCCCTTGCCTTGGACATGATTGAATGTCACTGTGGATATTTTAATATCTTTCTTTCCTGTATGTGTCCAGCTTCGTGTGCGGCCCTGGAGTTGACCTGCCTGTGGCCGTGGCATTGGCCCTGGGAG
>NW_015162439.1:0-855 GCF_001447785.1 Gekko japonicus | reverse complement strand
AATGTTTGCAACACTTTGGTGTGATTTTTTAAAGGGTTTTTTGGTATTTTTCGTGTGTGTGTGTGCACGCATCTGTGTGCACCTAGAAGTCATGGCCACCTCTGTTGACTGACCCCTATTGGTAGCCTGGAGGATATTCAGAGAGGTGGCAGAATAAAGCCTGCCCCCGCCTCCCACCTCTGGTGTTTCAAGGAGGGCTCCCATCCAAGTACTTGCCAGAGTCGACCCTGCTTAGCTTCCAAGATCTGACGAGATCGGGCTTGCCTGGGCTGTCCAGATCAGGGCCTTGCAACAGGAAAAAAGCATTTTCAGTCTCCCTGGAGACCGTGGTTGCTTTCACACATGGATCAACATTGTTCTGTAGCAACCATCTCTATTGCCCAGGGTAGAGAAGTCAACGATTCCTAGAGTGCAATATCCAATGATGGGTGGATGCAGTCTTTATTTAAGAGCCAGTTTGGTGTAGTGGTTAGGAGCATGGACTCCAATCTGGGAGAACCGGGTTTGATTCCCCACTCCTCCATGTGCAGCAGCTGGTATGACCTTGGGTCAGTCATAAGTTCCTTCAGAGCTGTTCTCTCAAGGGCAGTTCTTGGGAGAGTTCTCTCAGCCCCACCTACCCCACAGGGTGTCTGCTGTGGGGAGGGAAAGGGAAAGGGATTGTAAGCCACTTTGAGACTCCTTTGGGTAGTGAAAGGCAGGGTATAAATCCAATCTCTTCTTCTCTCCTTCATTCTCTAAACTGAGAATTCTGGATTGAGAAAACAAGAATTGCACAAGGCACTCCAGGAGAAAAAAAATGATGAGCACAGAACATGTTTTGCCAATGAAGAAAACTTCAATAGAACATTTGCA
>NW_015162438.1:0-853 GCF_001447785.1 Gekko japonicus | reverse complement strand
TTTAAAGGAAATCCCATGGAGAGTGAGAGCGAAATGAATACATGGAACTTACAACTATTCTGAGAAATAATGACATTGCATACAGATGGCTACTTCCAGAAGGTATTCTTTTTTACTTATAAGCAGAGGTCATTTCGGGGGGGAATGCGGGGGAACACAGTTCCCCCAGGTGAGGTGCAGGGGGCGAGGCACATGATGAAGCCCCGCCCCCTGCTTCCGGCCGCCCCGCTTCCGGCCCTCATTCAGCCAGGAGGAGGCAGGAGAAGAGGGAGGGTAAGTTGCTTCCTCCCCACCTCTCCCCACCCCTGCCTGCCTGGGGCCAGGGATGGCCTTGGCGGGGCTTCCTTGCACTCCTGCTGGCCTTGCAGGTCCACCGCCGGGCCCCTGATGTCAGGGGGTGTGGCATATGCTAATGAGTTATGCTAATGAGTTCCCCTATCTCTTTTTCTACTAAATGACCCCTTCTTATAAGAACAAAAAATACAGAATTAATTTGATTTTCAAAGTAGATTTTATCAAAATTTATGGAGATGATTTGAAAACTTCTCCAAATAGAAGACAGTAATAAAAATTTTAAAGGAAAGAGGACAAGCAAGATTTACAAGGGGCATCAGGGACAACTAAAAAAACCAAGTAATGGAAGTTGTAAAAGGTAAGAAGTATCCCTTTAAGCAGTGTAAGGCTAGTCCAAGTGAGGTAAATAAACGGGAGCACAGGCTTTGGCAAATAAAATGCAAGTCAATGATCAGATAAGCAAAAAGGGACTCTGAAGAACATATTGCAAAAAACATAAAGACCAATAATAATAAATTTCTTCAAATACTTTAGTAGCAGGAAACCAGTCAGGGAGGCA
>NW_015162437.1:0-869 GCF_001447785.1 Gekko japonicus | reverse complement strand
TAGAAAGTCTCTGTGTATGGTCATGTCTGGTGTGTATTAAGTGCCATTACTTTTCCTCAGGGTCAGTTACTCAGAAGACAACCTTGTGTGACCCACTAAGGTCCTAATATCTGCAGGGAGAGTGGGCAGGTTCAGTCGGTTTTGACAGCGGAACTCCCACCTATGGTTATTAAGAATATGTAACTGCTGTTACTACACATGTACTTAAACACAGACATAAAAGAGGCAATACAACCAATGCACTTTAACATTTAAAATAAACTCTTTATATAAACAAAGCATGGAGGTTTTCATATAAATCCTCATTCACTCCTGGTTGGTTGCTATTACTTCATAGCAATGAATCTTCAGGATATTACTGAGTACAGATATCTTCAGCATCCACAAGGATGCACAGGACAGAAAAAATACTAAGCACATAAATAATACATATATTGTTGGTCCTTATGTTGTAAGCTCACAGATACTGGAACAGCATATGAGGTTTCCAGGCTGTACTTGGGATGCTGCAGCTCATCTCAGTTGACTCCAGGATTTACCTGCAATAATTCAAGGCAGGCCTTAACACAGCAAAGTCTATAAAGGCCTCTCCCCAAGATGTTGCCTCTTTCTGGGCCAGGCTGAACTGCTGGCTGCTGGGAATACCCAGCCTCCTTTAGGGAAGGCTACAAGCACTAGGTATAGAAGGGGGGAAAGGGAGTTAATTGCCACACCACCTATTGGCAAAAGCAGGCGTGCCTGATCCCTGTATGCTGTTAACAGCTACAAAACTACATGGGTTACACTTGCACACAAGTTGTCTTAAATGACAAAACTTGCGCACAAGAATATTGGTAGATCCATGTAAATTGAGGCAATTCTCTTTTCTC
>NW_015162436.1:0-873 GCF_001447785.1 Gekko japonicus | reverse complement strand
GAGATTAATGTCTTCTGACTTTTCCTTTCACAGTCTGTGGGGTTTTCGAGGCCAGAGACGTTCAGAGGTGGTTTGCCGTGGCCTGCCTCCACGTCACGACCCTGGTATTCCTTGGAGGGCTCCCATCCAAATTCTAGCCAGGGCTGACTCAGCTTAGCTTCCGAGATCTGATTAGATCGGGCTAGCCTGGGCTATCCAGATCAGGAGAATAGGACCACAGCCACAGAAAGAGGAGGAGGAGGAGGAGATTGGATTTATACCCCGCCCTTCCCTCGGATTCTCAGAGCGGCTTACAAACTCCTTTCCCTTCCCCTCCCCACAACGGACACCTTGTGAGGCAGGTGGGGCTGAGAGAGCTCTTGACAGAAACGACTCTTTTTCAAGAACAGCTCTTATCAGAACTACGACTTGCCCAAGGCCATCCAGCCAGGTGCGAGTGGAGGAGGAGTGGGGAATCAAACCCGGTTCTCCCAGGTTAGAGTCTGCACACTTAACCACTACACAGAAGAGGAGGAGGAGGAGGAGGATGGATTTCTACCCCACCCTTCACTACCCAAAGGAGTCCCAGAGACGCTTACAAACTCCTTCCCCTCCCCACAACAGACACCCTGTGAGGTCGGCGGGGCTGAGAGAGCTCTTTCAAGAACTGCCCTTTCAAGGACAGCTCTGACAGAACTACGACTTGCCCAAGGTCACCCAGCAGCTGCAAGTGGAGGAGTGGGGAATCAAACCTGGCTCTCCCAGATTAGAGTCCACACTCCTAACCACTACACCAAACTGGCTCAGAGATTGTTGGCTCTGGTTCACTACTGCGTGCCTTCACTGCCCCATGCGTGAGCCTCCGAATCTAGTGGCCTACCTTGCAAACCGTGG
>NW_015162435.1:529-866 GCF_001447785.1 Gekko japonicus | reverse complement strand
CTGTGAACCATTAGTTTCCTATTTACTGTCTTTTCTGGATAAGCAAATTACAGCACACACCTAAGCAAGCGATGCTCTGTATTCTTTGTGTTTGGAGGGGGCAACAGTGGGAGGGCTTCTAGTGTCCTGGCCACACTGCTGGACCTTCTGATGGCACCTAGTATTTTTGGCCACTGTGTGACAGAGTGTTGGACTAGATGGGCTATTGGCCTGATCCAACATTGGTTTCTCTTATGTTCTTAAGTACTCTGAATCCTACTCAAGTATATTTAAAGGAGCTTACTCCCAGGAAAGTGTTCTTAGGATTGCACTAGCAAGCAAAACATGAAACACTAGG
>NW_015162435.1:0-314 GCF_001447785.1 Gekko japonicus | reverse complement strand
GTACAAGGGAGAAATGAATGCCTACCAGGCACCCGAGCAGGGTGTGTTCATGGTGGGTTCTTCCTCAAGTCGATGGTGTCTCGGCGGGATCTTCTGGTAGCGACTCCTTCTGGGCGGACCTTCATAGTGCACGGCTCTGCAACGGTCGCAGCACTGGTTTCTGTCCTCATTGGCTCCGACCGTGCTGCGTTGCTGCGTCGTCACGCCTCCTCTTCGCCTTGGTCATTTGTTGCCCGACTTTGCCGTATCAACGTTTGTCCATTGCCTGTTGCCACCGCACGACTGCCACCGCTGCTACACACCATCCATGGAAG
>NW_015162434.1:503-870 GCF_001447785.1 Gekko japonicus | reverse complement strand
GGAGATGGCCATGGGGTGCTCCTCTCTGCCAGGTAATTACCCCTCAAAACAAAGTAACATAGGCATGTTGGTGATGTTGGGGTGGGTGGGTGATGCTCTGGTTTTGTGGCAAAACTCTATGGTATAATTAGCTTCTAATTACAGAGTGTTGCCCACCCCCCACTGACGTGCCTACGTCCAGGGGTCATTTCCTGCAGGAGCGCACAGGAGCAGAGCTACGGCAGTAAAGAGCCCAGGGGGCAGGCACATGCAACAAGCCCCACCCCCTGCTCCCAGCAGCCCTCAGTCAGAGCAAGAATCAGTCAGGTAAGTTGCAGAGCTCCCCCTAGCCCCCGGTCCAAAACAGTCCGGTGGCACCTTCAAGACC
>NW_015162434.1:0-391 GCF_001447785.1 Gekko japonicus | reverse complement strand
GATGGGTGTTGCCTTCTGACACACTTCTGGTGATGTCAGGGTGTGTGGCATATGCAAATAAGTTATGCTAATGAGATATGCTAATGAGCTCCTGCACCTCTTTTTCTACGAAATGACCCCTGCCTACGTCATTTCCGGATTATGTAGGTATGGCATGCCTGATGTCCCCAGTGTGCCTACAGTACCCAGAGGTGACATAGGAACGTTGCACTTCTTCACTCTCCTCTCCTGAAGCCTCCTTGTAAGTCCCCCTCCAGCTTGTTGGCCAGACATGGTAACCCCACCTGCTTCTCTACTGCTCACGCTGACAAAGGTTTTTAGAGACAAGCAGCACTTCGATCTCTGTTAATAGTTCTGTACCGTTTAAAATGATATATGGAAGAAGGATAGA
>NW_015162433.1:554-872 GCF_001447785.1 Gekko japonicus | reverse complement strand
CAGTCGCACAGTCAAGACCGACTCTTTGCAACCGCATGGCATCACGCCAGTCTCTCCTGTCTTCCGCCGTCCTCCAGCGTTTCCTTAATTTCATGTTCGTTGGATTGATAACACTGTCTAACCATCTCATCCTATGTCGTCCCCTTCTTCGTTAGCATTAAATCTTTCCCAGCATCAGGGTCTTCTCCAGTGAGGGCTCCCTTCTCATTTGGTGGCCAGAGTATCTGAGCTTCAGCTTCAGTATCTGGCCTTCCAGAGAACAGTCAGGGTTGATTTCTTTGAGGATTGACTGATTTGATCTCCTGGCAGTCCAAGGGA
>NW_015162433.1:0-516 GCF_001447785.1 Gekko japonicus | reverse complement strand
CCAGCACCATAATTCAAAAGCATCTATTCTTCGGCGCTCGGCCTTCCTTATGGTCCAACTCTCGCAGCCGTACATTACTACTGGGAATACCATTGCTTTGACCATACGGGACTTTTGTTGGCAGGGTGATGTCTCTACTTTTTATTATGTTCTCTAGGTTTGCCATCGCTTTCCTCCCAAGGAGTAGGCGTCTCTTAATTCATGGCTGCAGTCACCGTCTGCAGTGATCTTGGATCCCAGGAATGTGAAGTCTGTCACTGCTTCCGTGACTTCCCCTAGCCTTTGAGATACCTGAAGATTCTCTGTGTGTAACCTCCTCTTGAATCTAAGCATACCCGGTTCTTCAGCATTCTCTTATATTGTTTGGGCAGCATGGTATGCCAATCGTCGTTATTATGCAGAAGTAGATTCTGGTGTACTTTGTGATTACAGTATGTTCCCCTTCCTGTATAAAACCACACTCTTGGATGATTGTACTGGCTAATTCCTTATTCTATCCAGTGGGCTATAGCCAGG
>NW_015162432.1:536-876 GCF_001447785.1 Gekko japonicus | reverse complement strand
GCTTAGTGGAACTCCTTCACCTTTTCACACTCACTGACGGTCTAGCAAACCAAACATTCCATCAGACTTCTCAGGATGAATGCATGCCGATACATTAATGCACACAGTCCTGTTTTGTGGTCCGTTTTTCTTTTCTTTTTCTTTTCTGTGCTGTAGTTTTACCTAGCACCTCCTCCGTTTTCCACAACAGGACAGCTCAGACACCGTTTCAATGCTTTGTCAAGGCAGATCCTGCATAGAATGATTTCTCCAGGTTTTAATATTCCATTGTTATTCGTTATATGGACTCCCCGCTTGCTGCTGAATGCTGTCTTATTTATTAAACCACCAAGTAGTATCT
>NW_015162432.1:0-427 GCF_001447785.1 Gekko japonicus | reverse complement strand
ATATAACGAATAACAATGGAATATTAAAACCTGGAGAAATCATTCTATGCAGGATCTGCCTTGACAAAGCATTGAAACGGTGTCTGAGCTGTCCTGTTGTGGAAAACGGAGGAGGTGCTAGGTAAAACTACAGCACAGAAAAGAAAAAGAAAAGAAAAACGGACCACAAAACAGGACTGTGTGCATTAATGTATCGGCATGCATTCATCCTGAGAAGTCTGATGGAATGTTTGTAAACAGATACTTTTGTTGATTGTGAAAAGGTGAAGGAGTTCCACTAAGCTTTGATAATACAAAAATATAGTTCTTATATCACGGTTGTATTTTGTGATCTCTCTTCTCATCTAGAAGTTGGCAACTCCACACCCTCACCCAGTGTATTGTCTCTATGCGCGGTAAGACATGGAAGCAAGTCTTGGGCTTCTGT
>NW_015162431.1:0-879 GCF_001447785.1 Gekko japonicus | reverse complement strand
CCAGACTTACCTCAGCTCACCTTCATACAGATGCTAATAGGTCAGGATGGTCAAGTTCTCCCCCTGGCCTTCAAGCAGGGAACAGAGATTTGGAGATGTTAAATACAAGAGAAATTTCAAGAAGATTTGAGATTTATTTATTTGTTTGTTTGTTTATTCAGTTTTTATCCCACCCTCCCTGCCAAGGCAGGTTCAGGGTGGCTTACATTAAAAGGATTAAAAATGTATTAAAACACAAATGCCTATTAATACAATACAGCTTCATAAAACACATAAATATTACAAATCACAATACAAAACAGAATAAAGTGCTGGTGGCGGTAACATCCCAGGCCATAATAGGATGGTCCAAAGTATGGCCCCCATCAGTGTCCAGCATGACAGACTGTTGGTGTTAGCATAGAGGGCCTTGACAATTCAATTATTATTGTTAGCAGCTGCTCCTAATCGAAGGCCTGGTGGAAGAGCTCCATTTTACAGGCCCTGCGGAACTGTACAAGGTCCCACAGGGCCCTGATGTCTTCCGGGAGCTCATTCCATCAGTGTGGAACTGCTACTGAGAAGGCGCTGGCCCTGGTAGAGGCCAGTCTGGTGTCTTTTGGTCCAGTGAGGGCCAAACAGTTTTGAGACCCTGACCTCAGTGCTCTCTGGGGAACATGTGAGGAAAGGTGGTCCCTCAGGTAGGCAGGCCTCAGGCCATATAGGGCTTTAAAGGTCAAAAACAGCACCTTGAAGTGAATGCAGTATGCTATTGGCAGACAGTGCAATGGCTTTAGCACTGTCTGGATGTGCTCCCACATAGGGAGACCCATCAACAGCCTGGCCACTGCTTTTTGCACCGGCTGCAGCGTCCGGAGTTGCGACAAGGGCAGCCCCATG
>NW_015162430.1:268-889 GCF_001447785.1 Gekko japonicus | reverse complement strand
TTAATAAATGGAAAGTATTATTATTTACTAGTATTCTCTTATGATCTTATGAGGAGATTGAATAAACATAAGGAGCAGAGGTCCATCTGTGGCTTTTAAGGGAATAGAGGGAACACTGTCTGGGGCAAGTGATGCTCTGTATTCTTGGTGCTTGGGGGGGGCAAGAGTGGGAGGGCCTCTGGAGTTCTGGCCCTGCTGGTGGACCTCCTGGTGGCCCCTGGGTCTTGGCCGCTGTGTGACACAGAGTGTTGGACTGGGTGAGCCATTGGCCTGACCCAACATGGCTTCTCTTATGTTCTTATGAGGAGATTGCATAAACTTAAGGAGCAGAGGTCCATCTGTGGCTATTAGCTGCAAGGAATACATGGAATATTCTCTCTGTGGAGTGATGCTCTGTATTCTTGGTACTTGGGGGGCAAGAGTGGGAGGGCTTCTGGAGTTCTGGCCCTGCTGGTGGACCTCCTGGTGGCCCCTGGGTCTTGGCCAGTGTGTGACACAGAGTGTTGGACTTGATGGGCCACTGGCCAGATCCAACATGGCTTCTCCTTTCCTGCCTTCCCTCTCAAGGTCTCCCTAATTTAATAGACAATAAATAAAAGAACACAAATCTGTCCACAAACA
>NW_015162430.1:0-243 GCF_001447785.1 Gekko japonicus | reverse complement strand
TTAACAATCAAATGCCATGGAACTAGCTACAAAAAGAGCTCTGCCCAACATGTGTTCATGCTCTAGCACTGTGGTCTTCAGACCATGGGTGGGGGGACCTTTGAGTGGATCATGGAACCCTACATGCTGGGTTGTGCATCTCTACAGATCAGCCATTCTGTCATCTTTTGGAAAGACTCGCTGTGATTTATTATTTATTCAAATGTTTGTACCCGGCTTTAAGAACATCAGAAGAGCCCTGCT
>NW_015162429.1:560-890 GCF_001447785.1 Gekko japonicus | reverse complement strand
CCTGGAAGATGGCAACCCTACTCGGGCCGAGCATGCTCTCCCTTCCAATGTGGTCTTCACTCACAAAGCAAACGAGGTCCTCCTTCAAAACTCTCTTCACTCAGCTGCTAAGCTCGTATGCTGCCCCTAAATGTAAACACATTTGTGTGTTTGTGTGTGTAAGCACGGAGCTGAGTTGGCTCAAGTGGTTAAGACGCTGAACTGCAGGCTGTGGAAGGTCGGTAGTTCAGCAGTTCGAGACCCGGGTGCCGCAGGATGGAGTGAGCTCCCATCTCTAGTTCCAGCTCCTGCCAACCTAGCAGTTCGAAAGCAAGAAATTGCAAGTAGATA
>NW_015162429.1:0-213 GCF_001447785.1 Gekko japonicus | reverse complement strand
GCTTTCCCAGATTTTGATGGCTGGTGGAGGCCTGAGAATTCTTTCACCCACCCCGCCCCTGCTGCTGGAGGCTTCCATCATTCCTCCTCCTGACAGCTGTGGCAGAAGCCACCAAGCTAAGCATTGTCCACCAGCCATATATGATAGGTCTTTTAAAAAAGCACTGGCCACTTGAGTATTATTTTGGGCAGTAAGAATGGAACAAAAGCAGCA
>NW_015162428.1:672-892 GCF_001447785.1 Gekko japonicus | reverse complement strand
CTGAACATTCTTATTCCCTTCTTTGACTCTCTGGGCATCTGATGTGAAAAGTGTGAGGGCTGCTGAAACCTTCCTCCCACACCTGGTGCTTCTCTTCCTACAGATCCTCTTCCTCAGATGGTTACTACCAGTATTGTAGCGTAGCTAGGGGAAGGAAATCACTACTGGGGGCAGACTGTGGAGAGGTAAGCTGTAGGTGGGAGGCTGGGTTCCTCCCTAA
>NW_015162428.1:0-369 GCF_001447785.1 Gekko japonicus | reverse complement strand
GGTAGGTGGGGCTGAGAGAGCTCTTGAGAGAACTGCTTGTGAGAGAACAGCTCTGAAAGAACTCATGACTGACCCAAGGTCACACCAGCAGCTGCATGCGGAGGAATAGGGAATAAAACCTGGTTTTCCCAGATCAGAGTCCACACTCTTAACCACTACACCAACCTGACTCTTAGTGAGTGAGAAAGATTCTGCTCCTTCCCTTTATTTGTATTGCCTCATTGTGCTACTTGCAGGAAGTTTTGAACACTGGGAGGCACACACGAACACACATGGAGCTGCGGTGTGCTGGATCAGACCATCAGTCCATCAAGGTCAGTGTTGTTAGACTGGCAGGGGTTCTCCGGGGTCTCATGTGGAGGTCTTTCA
>NW_015162427.1:0-890 GCF_001447785.1 Gekko japonicus | reverse complement strand
GAGACCACATTCCGGGCATCACTTTGAGTTGCTGCGCCGAAATCGCCACTGCCGCCGGCATCGTGCGTTTGTCGAAGGCGCCGCTCATCGCACCGCTCCCAGCTCCGAGCATTGCACCGCTGACCCTGAGAGCACCGCACCACTCCTTCTCTATGCCCGCTAGTTCCCGCCGTTTGCTTCCACATTGAACTGTAAGATGGCTGCCGCATCAGAGAGTCTACCAGCTTTCAATATTTCCTAACCCTCGCAGTGGGAAACGTGGCTGGAGACCCTCGAGAGCCACTTCACCATCCATAACGTAGCGGACCCAGGTATGAAAAAGCGTACCTTCTGCACCACTGTGGCATGGAGGCCCATCTCCTGCTTAAAGACTTAATAGCACCCAGGCTGACAAAAAATGAGTCTTATGACTCTATGGTCAAGGCACTGACCGACCACCTGGCCCCCAAACCAACTAAGTTTGTGGAGCGCATTGACTTTTTTTGCAAAAGTCCAGGGCCCCGACGAGACCGCCTCGGATTTCTTGGCGGCTCTGCGTCGGGGCGCCACCAGGTGTTCCTTCTCCAACCTAGCTGAAGTTCTCCTCAACCAGTTCCTCTTGGGACTCAGGGAGCCTAAGCGCCGGAGGAGGCTGGTCAGCCAGGACGACCTGGACCTAGATAAAGTGATCCGGGAGGCAACCGCTTATGAGAAGGCCCATCAAGACCGCCGCGCCAAGGCGGTCCACTGCACCCAAGCAACTGTGGGCTCCGACGCCTTGGATGAGGAAGAGGTACTACAGGTCTGCCAGCAGTCATCTCAGTGCCCACATCACTCATCCTCCAACTCGGGCAAGGCATCTTCTACCACTTTGGCTCTGTATGCCAGCTGTGGGGAGGACCATGAACGCA
>NW_015162426.1:0-905 GCF_001447785.1 Gekko japonicus | reverse complement strand
CCTTTTGTCCCTGATGCATGGTACCTTCATGACTTGTTATTTTGTACTGTACATAGCACAGGCAAGAGACCTTTTTCAGGCTCCCTATTTTGAATAGGTAATCTGAAAAAGTACTGAAAAAACATTGCAGAAACCTTCTGATGAGGTTTCACTCAAAAGAGAGTTTGACAAGCAATTCATCTGTCTGCTATGTTTTTAAATCCTGTTGTAGTTCTTTGATGCATTCCACATTTATAGTATGGGTGCGCAAAGAGAAATTCCCAAGCTGGATATATACACGGAAATCATTGGTTCAGGTATTTACAGTGGTTTCCCAGAATGTGAAGACAATCTGTGGCTCTTGGGAATTGCAAACTACCTCCCCTGAACCATCTCTCTCTCTCTCTTCCAAATATTCAAGAATATGCTTTTGTTTTTCTTTGATTTGACTCATTTCCTGGGCAATGACATGTCTCCTGTCTTACAAGATCCTTGCAAGGGAGAAACACCCAGTGCTCCTTGCCAATCACTTTTGCAGACAAGGTGTAGAGTTTTCTTTCCCTCCCTCCTTTCTGGAGGTGGAGCCCTTCTTGTTGTTGCAAGGACAATTGCTGGGGGCAACTTCTGCAGAACCTATAGAATCGGACCCTATGAACACCTTTTGGGAATTTCTTAATGGATACGCAACATTAGCTCTGCTGCCATTTCGGTGTCATGTGGATGAAAATTATTCTTTCCACCTCCCCTAAAAAAGGTCCCTCCTTTCTCACTTTGTGATAGGAAACAAACAACAGGCCACACGGAAGGATGGCAAATGCACAATTATCAGCAGAATGCTAAAAGTCAGTCAGTGTAACAGTAGGGAAATAGAATGAATGAAGAAAGAGTTTTGCTTTGGTTTTTTAAATACTGGTGGCTAGGACCAT
>NW_015162425.1:0-913 GCF_001447785.1 Gekko japonicus | reverse complement strand
CTTAAAGGTGCCAATGGACTCAAACTTGGCTCTGCTGCTTCAGGCCAACACGGAGACCTACCGGAATCACACTGACCCCAGGTAGTTTAATCAAACCAAAGTTACAGGCGACATCTGAACTCTGAGCCAAATATTGTACTTTTTAAAATGTCGAAGAGGTTTATGTGTAGTTGGCCTAACTTGCCTAACTTTAGGGCTCAGGGTGTGGCTTACCAACAGAGCATCTGCTTTGCAGGCAGGAGGTTCCCGGTTCAATCCACGGCACCTCCAGTTTGAAACACCCACAGACCAAAAAACGGATCAGAGGACAGATGATGCAAAAGGTCTTAGCCTGAGACCCTGGAAAGCATTTGCCAGTCAGAGTAGATGCGAATAACATTAAGGGTTGCCACACCTGGCAACTGGTGGGAGTTTGGGGGCGGTACAACATGCACTCTGATGTCACTTCCGGTAAAACTATAGAGTTTCTGGCGATTCCTAGAGCTACCTGGCGTCAGTTCTGGCTTTTCCCTGGAAGTGACATGATAGTGCCTGCAATGCCTTTTTTTTAAAAAAACGTGTCACTGCTCAGAGCGGTGATGGGCAACATACGACGCTAGCATCCCGCCATAGGGAAAAGGCTGCCAACCAGTGTTCCCTCTAAGCTGAGCTAGTGTGAGCTAGCTCACAGTTTTTTAGCCTCTGGCTCACACAGTTTTGCCTTCGCTCAGGAAGGAGGGCTCCAGAGCAAACTAATCGATGCAGTAGCCAAATTGCTCACAACTTTAATGCCGGTAGCTCACAAAGTAGAATTTTTGCTCACAAGACTCCACAGCTGAGAGGTAACAGTTTCACCTGTTCATGTGCAGTTGACTTGAGCCAGCCACACTCATAAGAGCACGATCATAATCAATGTTCCCTCTAAGCCGTGGAG
>NW_015162424.1:569-922 GCF_001447785.1 Gekko japonicus | reverse complement strand
AGAGATGCCCGGCTCCTCTGCCAGAGAGGCACACAAACCAAGGGTTGCCCCCCCACTCCAGCGTGAGGGGGGTCTGACTGCTTTTACCCAGAATCTGTTCTTTGCAAGGGGTTCTGGGACATGCACATCTGTCGCCCTGTGTGTCCCTAAATGCACCCTCTACGCCTGAGAAGACTTTCACAGTCTTGAGTCTGAGCCAGTCTGGTGTAGTGTGCGGACTCTAATCTGGGAGAACCGGGTTTGATTCCCCACTCCTCCACTTGCACCCGGCTGGATGACCCTGGGCAAGCCGTAGTTCTGATAAGAGCTGTTCTTGAAAAAGAGCAGTTTCTGTCAAGAGCTCTCTCAGCCCC
>NW_015162424.1:0-318 GCF_001447785.1 Gekko japonicus | reverse complement strand
ACAGTTCTGGAAAGAGCTCTCTCAGCCCCACCTCCCTCCCAGGGTGTCTGTTGTGGGGAGGGGAAGGGAAAGGAGTTTGTGAGCCGCTCTGAGACACCTTTGGGTAGTGAAGGGCAGGGTATACATCCAATCTCTTCTTCTTCTTCCACAATTAGAAAAAAACACATTTAGGGTGCGTTCAGACGCGCCGTTTGATCTGGTGTCGTGACAGTTCAGAAACTTGACGAGAGCACAACTTCTGTGTAACTGATGTCAGCCATCCTGATCAGTCTTGACTGAGTCGCAGAATCTCCCATTTCAGACCCGGGGTCCTCCTCC
>NW_015162423.1:577-924 GCF_001447785.1 Gekko japonicus | reverse complement strand
CGCAGAAGGTCCCAGGTTCGATCCCCGGTGGCATCTTGAGTTAAAAAGGACCAGGCAGGAGGTGACGGGAAAGACGTCTGCCTGAGACCCTGCTGCCGGTCTGAGTAGACAAGATTGACCTTGATGGATCAGTGATCTGTTAATGTCTTATGCTGTTTGGGAAGGGCCCTGGCTCAGTGCCTGGCCTGCAGAAGGTCCCAGGTTCAATCCCCGGCAGCATCTCAAGTTAAAAAGCACCAGGCGGCAGGTGGTGGGAGAGACCTTTCCCATGAGACCCTGGAGAGCCGCTGCCCATAGAGAAGTTCAGGAGACAAGGCTGGAGGCCTGATTCAGTGCAAGGCAGCGTC
>NW_015162423.1:0-564 GCF_001447785.1 Gekko japonicus | reverse complement strand
CGTGTGTGTTCCTGCGTATGCATCTTTCAGCCTCTTGACTCGGAAGCAGAGCAGAAAGCGCCTTACCAGCCCCCAAATGCAGTGTGGTTGCAGTTCCAGGAAAGCATGTCTGTGCTGCACGGCCAGCTGTTCCTCCTGCATCGCTTCCCCTCCGCCGATCAATAACTCGCCCACTCTGTTTTGAGGAGAAGACCGTCTCTGTCTCCTCCCCCTCCCCTGCCAGCGTCTGAGAGCCCGGCCGTTCCGACCCTGCGCTCTGCATCCCACGGGGGCAAGGGGGAAAGGCAAGCCGGATTCTCCCTTTCCATTAGAAGCTGGCGCTGAGCCCTGTCTGTCTACCCCGCTGTGTGCGAGTGAGTGGCTGCAGTCTTATTCCCCCCCCACACCGCAAGCTTGTTAGGCTAAAGAGGGGGTGGCTGGGGGTGGGGGGGTGTCCTCTAGCCGCCTGCTGCCTGTCATGTTCTCTGCGCCCAGCCCAGAGATGGTTGCCTTGTCCATCTGTCTCCTGTTGTGTTGATGGAGGCGTAGCCGGATGCGGGAACAGGGTAGCTCGAGTGAAGATCC
>NW_015162422.1:585-936 GCF_001447785.1 Gekko japonicus | reverse complement strand
CCTTTTTTGGGTCTCCTGTAGTGTGCATAGTCAGGATCCGGGAACTTTTGCCTTCCTCTCCCCACCCCACCCCCAGTGGTGGACCTGTGCCCGAGACCCCCTTTTTTGGGTCTCCTGTAGTGTGCATAATCAGGATCCTGGCACCTCCGCATTCTCCCCACCCCCCACCCCCAGTGGTGGGCCAGCACCCGAGCCCCTGACTTCCCCCTGTTTGCCCTAGGGGAGGAGTGAGTGTATTTTCTCCCCCCCTTTGACAGATCCGGAATTAAGAAAGCCCCAGACACCAAGCCCAAGGAAGGAAAGACTTCGCTGACGATCAGGTGTGGATACTGGGGGGGGGGGGGCCGCAGG
>NW_015162422.1:0-232 GCF_001447785.1 Gekko japonicus | reverse complement strand
AGTGTGGGTCTTGGGAGGGTCTCCTGCCCCTCTGATCCCGGAGGGTCCCCAAACCTTCCCGGAAGGTGTTCCTGTCTGGAAACAGCCAGGGCGTGTGGGGTTTGTCACGTGCAGACCCATGGGCTGCAACTCTGAAGGGTGCCCCCCACAGGGACACCTTCACCCCCTATGGTGGGATCAAGCTTCCTCCTTGGAGTGGCGCATTTCCTGGCGTTCCCCTCCCCCCCCCCCA
>NW_015162421.1:0-930 GCF_001447785.1 Gekko japonicus | reverse complement strand
TTGAAGTAATTCATAAATAAAAGATTAAAACACTGTAACCAGGAAGGTTTAAATACTGAACAAATGCTTGTTGTATCACACAATCTTCTCCCTTACTGATAGGGATCCTTCAGGTAACTTTGTAACACTTTAACTCAAGTTTATATTAGTTCACTGTTTTTCTCCAGTTTATCAGGACATACAGCCTTTCCTATAATTTGTCTTCAATTTAACTTTCATTTACTTTTTCCTATTCTCTCAGAACAACCTCAGCTGTTCTTAACTGCTTCTCACTTCTTTCATACACAGAGCTTAACTCAGCTTTACGCTGTTAACTGTTTTTACACAGAACTTCTCTCCCTTCTTTCATACACAGAGCTTAACTGAATTCCTGCTTCTTTCACAGAACTCAGAACTTAACTTTCCACACAGGACTTAACTCTGCTCTAAGCTATTAACTGCTTTAACACAGAACTGCTTGTCTCTCCTCTCACACAGAACTTAACTGACTAACTGAACATGAACTGTCAAACCTAACTGAAACTCTAGACTGACACACATACTCATCCACTCAGAATCACTTCCAAAACCCCTCCCCCTCTCTGTCAACCACCAATCACACCACACTTGCTTCTCCCCACCACTCTAGTCTACTTACCCTCGTCATGCAACCAAACTTTTAAAGACAGACACACACACACACACACACACACACACACACACAACAAGGAATCGTTACAGACGCCTTTGGGGGTCAGCCATCTGTAAGGAATGCTGTTTGTTTGTAAAAATAGGATCAAGTCTTTATACTTCTTCCTCTTCTTCCTTATTTCGAATGGAATATCTTTTAAAATCCTGATGGTGTTACCTCCAAGTTTCAAGGGCGATCCTGTAGTTGCTTTCAGGACTTGGTCCTTCACACGTCTCTTCGAGAATCTAACCACTATCTCC
>NW_015162420.1:0-938 GCF_001447785.1 Gekko japonicus | reverse complement strand
GGGATGGGGGGACTTACCAGGAAAAAAAGGTCCAGGCCACATCACCGGTGTTGCACAGGAAGTGACATCATCACACTGCGACGTTACTGTGATGTTCTGATATTTGGACAAAAACTCTATGGGAAAAATGGCTTCTTACCATAGCTTTTGCCCAAGTATCACAACATTGCCGGGGGTGTTGCTGGTGTGATGACATCACTTCCTATGTGATGCCGGCGACATGGCCTGAGCCTTCCTCTTGTCCTGGTTAGTCCCCCCACCAGCCAGCCGATTGGTGGCAGGGGGTGGGGCCTGGCACCAGGGGACCCCCGCCTCCACCGAGGGGCTGACAACCCTATGCCTTGTTATTGAGACTGCTTGGGTCTGCCAAGGTGGCTGCCCCTTCCTTTCTTTCCCTAGGAGCACATTCTGCAATTGAAAATGCTACTGTCTGAAGCGCATGAAGTTTCCTTTTAGATAAGCCTCATTGGAGACTTCTGGTGAGAGCATACTGTCAGAATTAGGTTACTGTGTTGTGTGGCCTACCAACTATCCTGTTTGACTAATGTCAGGCATGGCTGGCTAGTGACACTGGAGGCTGTGAGAGGAGAAGGCATGCCCCTTGGCCTACAAGTGAGGAGTCAGGAAATTGGGGGGGGGGGCAGATGGACTAGTTACCCCAGTGTTCCCTCTAAGCCGAGTTAGTTTGAGCTAGCTCACAGTTTTCTAGCCTCTGGCTCACACATTTTTGTCTTCGTTCAGGGAGGACGGCTCCAGAGTAAACTAATTTATGCAGTAGCCAGATCACCTGCTCACAATTTTAATGCCCGTAGCTCACAAAGGAGGATTTTTGCTCACAGGACTCCATAGTTTAAGGCAGGCCGGCTTTGGGGGGGGGGGGTTAAAAGGCCTAGTGCACAGGAGCTGGGGTAGGGTTGCCAGCTCTGGGTGGAGAAGTA
>NW_015162419.1:362-940 GCF_001447785.1 Gekko japonicus | reverse complement strand
CCGAATGCTCCACAGTATGGAAAAAAAATTCTCTCTACAGAGGAAATGAGATGTCAGGGAGAAGGGCTCTGGCATACCGTGCTCCCCTGGTATTCACTTGTCTATGTGCAGAGATGTTCTTTTTTCCCAAGCGGGCTTGATATGGGGAATTAAATGAGCAGCAGTGAAGTTTTCTCCCGACCTGGATGGCCCAGGTGAGCCCGATCTCGTCAGATCTCAGAAGCTGAGCGGGATCGGCCCCCGTTAGCACTTTGATGGGAGACCACCGAGGAAGTCCAGGGTCGCCACCCAGAGCCAGGCGATGGCAAACCAACTCTGAATATCCCTTGCCTTGAAAACCTTATGGGGGTCACCCTGAGTCAGCTGTGGGTTGAGAGCCCTCCCCCCTCACCGGTGAAGCTTGACATGGGAGCCCCACCCGATGCGGCCCCTTCTCCCATCTGGGTCTTTCCCCTTAAAAAAAAATAATAAGAGGAAGGATCTGCTTGCATACAGGCGTTTTGGGGGGTGCGCCTGAGGTCTCTGTCTTTCAATGGACACTGGACAAGAACAACTCACCTGCATCAACAAGAAAAAAG
>NW_015162419.1:0-312 GCF_001447785.1 Gekko japonicus | reverse complement strand
AAACTTGGAGCGGGCTTACTGGAACCTCTCCCCAACATACCCACCAGGTTTCAAGACGATTGGACCAGGGGGTACAATTTTATAGACCCCCAAACAGGTTGCCCCAGATCAGCTTGCTGCAGTTTATTCCCGGTTTGCCGCCAAAATTCGGCGGCAATTCGGCCCCATTATATCCTATGGGCCTTTGAAGTCAATGGCGAAAACATAAGGTATATTCTGGGGGATGGAAGGGAGCGGGTTAGAGGGAGAGGGTCCAAACTTGCAGGATAGCTGCTAGACCCTTTCCCCAAGATACCCACCAAGTTTAAAAAA
>NW_015162418.1:0-951 GCF_001447785.1 Gekko japonicus | reverse complement strand
GTGGTGGCAAGAAGGTACAGAAACCTGCGCCTTCCCATCTGCATGGACCACAAACCCATTTTGAGTACGATCTTATTAGAAAGACTGCACCAAAGCACATTTGGAAAACCCAGAGGCCGGACAGCCTTATGTGTCGCGGTCCGCGCGGAATGCTGGCTGGCACGTTAGTGCCCAAGGGAGATAGAGAACCCACAAACACTGGAGTCAGGTACTTTGGTGCAACCACAGTGATTTATTTACACCAAGCCACCACCTATTTACAGTCCTGAGTGTCAATATGCTCCGCAGCAACTGATACATGGAGAAGGGGTAGAGTGCTGTACAAGCTGTACATTTATACATCTGCTGACCAATCAGCTCATGGCTGATGCAACCCTCAGCAATACCTTCAGTGCCAGGTTGCACTGCCTCAATCCGGTTCTGGCCAGCCTTGCTGCAGTCACATGCCTACCACAGTCACATGCTGACTGTCACTATACTGACACCTCGGATCAAACTCATCTAAGGCCAGTCTTACTATTTACAAGTGTATCACGACACTCCCCCTTAAGACTGCGCCTAAGATGCACAGTTTGCCAATCACTTTACAATATAAAACCATATTTACATTTTAGCAATCTGTTACATCCAACAGTCAGTAAAGTATACATGTATACATTGTTATTCAGATGTTCCATGGATTAGCTCCAGTAAGCCCTGTTCCACCACATCACACACAAACATTGGTACACTTTACAATTTAGTTACACAGTAAATAATACAGTTACACATAACCCTTATTCACTGTCCCATTTGTTACTTTACCCCCTGTATGTCAAGATACCTCAGGGCAACCTTTGTTAGTGCAAAAACTGTATTTTGCCATTTGAACCAAGCCTCTGACTTAGGCAGTTCCATACCTGCTCACACAGAGCCATCAGTTTTTCTCAAAAAACCATTGTTACAAAAACT
>NW_015162417.1:393-948 GCF_001447785.1 Gekko japonicus | reverse complement strand
GACAGCACAGGACAGAAATGTTGCACAGTGAATTACTCCTTGCCCTTACCTGGATAGCCCAGGTTAGCCTGATCTTGACAGATCCTGGAAGCTCAGCAGGGTCGGCCCTGGTCAGTGTTTGGATAGGAGACCATCAAGGAATACCAGGGTTGCTACACAGAGGCAGGCAACAGCAATCCCCCCCCTCTGGATCATCAACCTCCCGGTGGGGCCTGCACATCCCCAAAACCCTCCCTTCCCCAGGCCCACTCCCCAAATGTCCAGGAATTTCCCAACCTGCAGCTGGCAACCCTAAGTCCCCCCTCCCCCAACCCAAACTCTGCCCTCCTACGACTCCCCCCCAATCACCAGGAATTTCCCAACCCAAATTGGGCATCTCTACCAGGATAGGCGTATCTGGGGGGCCCAAGTTTGGGGTGGGGGGAGAGAAGGCAGGCCTGTCAGGCCTGTGGCCAGGAGTTTGTCATTTGGGGTGCCTTTAAATAAGTCGGGGGGGCACCGACGTCAGTTGGAGAAGCAAGCCATGCCTGGGGAAGGGGTCGCAGCAGCGGTAGC
>NW_015162417.1:0-327 GCF_001447785.1 Gekko japonicus | reverse complement strand
GGCTGGCGACCTGCGGCATGTCAAAGAATGACCTGGCGGGGGGGGGGGGCATGAGAGGAGTAGATCCAGGCAAAATAACACAAGTCTAGGGACCAGGCCACTCTCCTCGGCCACCTTGTTGGGACTAAGCTTCAGTTTGTTATCCCTCACCCATGCCAAAACTGCTTCCAGGCACACTTCCCACAGCCTCCCTGGAATCTGTTGGATGTCTGAGATATCTGAGATAAAGCAGAGTTTCCTCTGCATACTGATGGCAGCGCAGCCCAGATCTCCAAATGACCTCTCTCAGCGGCTTCACGTAGATGTTGAAAAGCAAGGGGGACAAGA
>NW_015162416.1:0-955 GCF_001447785.1 Gekko japonicus | reverse complement strand
CTTATGTTAAGCAAGTTCGGCCACCCCTGACGTAGTGGAATAAAACTGGTGCCTAACAGGGTTGTATGTGCACTCCTTCGGATTCATTGATGACTAAATCTCTCAGTTCTCACTTGTACTCAGAACTGAACTTTATTTGTCTCGCTAGGTGCCACCGGACTCACACCTTGTTCCCACATCTGTTTGTTAACTCTTGTGTTTGTATGCTGATTTACTGCATACTGCATACGCCAGTTTGGTGCAGTGGTTAAATGAGCAGACTCTAATCTGGGAGAGCCGGGTTTGATTCCCCACTCCTCCACTTGCACCTGGCTGGATGACCTTGGGCAAGCCATAGTTCTGATAAGAGCTGTCCTTGAAAAAGAGCAGTTTCTGTCAAGAGCTCTCTCAGCCCCGCCTACCTCACAGGGTGTCTGTTGTGGGGAGGGGAAGGGAAATGGAGTTTGTAAGCCGCTCTGAGACACCTTTGGGTAGTGAAGGGCGGGGTATCAATCCAATCTCTTCTTCTTCTTTTACCTCACAGGGTGCCTGTTGTGGGGAGGGGAGGGGAAAGGACTTTGTAAGCCGCTCTGAGACACCTTTGGGTAGTGAAGGGCGGGGTATAAATCCAATCTCCTCTTCTTCTTTCTTACATCCAATCTCAGCTATAATAACCCAGAACTTCTACATCTTGACTCTAAATGGACCTTCCTTACAACTCCCACACCTTATATGTAATGGTCAAGGAAATTCTGTTTCACTGTATCTGAGGAAGAGTGCTTTTACACAAAAGCTTATAATGTGAATAAAACTTTGTTGGTCTTAAAGGTGCAATTGGACTCAAAGTTTGTTGTGCTGCTTCAGACCAACAAGGCTACCCCACCTGAATCTCACTCCAAAGTAAACCTTCTCGAGATCCAGCTGCAAGATGACCCCTATTACTTGTGGGGTGGCCCCTCACTTTCCCTTGTATCCC
>NW_015162415.1:644-949 GCF_001447785.1 Gekko japonicus | reverse complement strand
ACTCACCCTCTGGGGTAGGTAATTTCTAGAAAAAAGTGCCAATCTTCCACCTAGGAGAGACCAGGACCTGGGAAACAAAATGGCTGCCAGAAAGTACTTACCATAGAGATTGGGAGAGGAGCATACCAGGGCTTCTTGCAGATCCACACAGCATTAACTGCCATTGCACACCCTTACTCTGCCTCATTTTTGAACCTGCCAGGACACAAGAGAGAGGCAGCTGGCTGCTGTTAGTACAGTTATGAGTCTTTGTGCTTAACTGGCTTGTTGGGGGGGGGGCTGGGGAGCAGCCTCCCCTCCCCTAG
>NW_015162415.1:0-494 GCF_001447785.1 Gekko japonicus | reverse complement strand
ACCCATGTTTCCTCCAAAGCTCCCTTCAGTGGGGGCTTCCCCATCCCTGTATCACCTCAGTCATCAATGTTCCCTCTAAGCTGTGGAGTCTTGTGAGCAAATATTCTACTTTGTGAGCTGCTGGCATTAAAGTTGTGAGCAAGTGATTTGGATACTGCATAAATTAGCTTGCTCTGGAGGCATCCTCCCTGAGCTAAAACAAAAATCTGTGAGCTGGAGGCTAAAAATCTGTGATCTAGCTCACACTAACTCAGTTTAGAGGGAACACTGGTCACCATCCAATTAGAATCCTTTAGGAAGCTCAGGATCTTCCTTCTCCCGGTCCCAGCCAATCCCTCTGCACTGGCTTGCTTCTCTGCACTCTTCTCAAGCACCCTCAGGGTTTCTAAAGGGATTATCTTTTAAACTGACAGGTCTCCTCCACATTTTTGGATATGATGTAATCAATTAATGAAATCCACATAAAAAAGAACTTCCTCAGGAAACAGGAAACC
>NW_015162414.1:0-958 GCF_001447785.1 Gekko japonicus | reverse complement strand
AGAGCCCTGAAATCCAATCTCTTCTTCTTCTAATCCCCAGTCCACCCCACATTGTTCAGACAGGTCTTTAAAAAATGATAGGAAGAACCGTCCACAAATCTCCCAGAGTCTCCTTTGCTGTGGCAAAAGGCCATGGACTCATTTTGAGTTTTCTATCAGCAGAACAACCTTTCCGTGTCGACTGCTTTCCCAAGCCCTCAGTGTCTCAGGGTCCCTTATGCATCGCAGTGGATGCTGCGATATATTGAAGGGTGGCTCAAGTGGTTAAGACGCTGAACTGCAGGCTGTGGAAGGTCAGTAGATCAGCAGTTCGAGACCCAGGGGTGCCGCATGACGGAGTGAGCTCCTGTCTCTAGTTCCAGCTCCTGCCAACCTAGCAGTTCGAAAGCAAGAAATTGCAAGTAGATAAATAGGGACCACTTCGGTGGGAAGGGAACAGCATTCCGTGCACCTCGGTGTTTAGTCATGCCGGCCACATGACCACGGAAACGTCTTCGGACAGCGCTGGCTCTTCGGCTTGGAAACGGAGATGAGCACCGCAACCCTAGAGTCGGATTCGACTGGCTTTCGAGCAAGGGAACCCTTACCTTTATTCTCTCTCAGTTCATTCTGAGCATCAGCCTAGGCATGTTGGATCCTGTCCCAACAAATGGAGACGGCGCGCCAAAATCCCCAGCACGACAGGGGACCTGGGGTGGCTAGCACTGTTACTGGGAACCTGATCTGTCCTCTGTGACCCTTGAATTGTGAAATCCCCCTTAGGGCTTCCAAAGAACTCCAAAGAACTCCTTGGAACGCAGTTTGCCAACGACTGGCCCCAAGAGCTTCTTCAAGAGCATGGTGACAAATCCCACCTCAGTCTTTGGAGTGCCACCAAACATTCTGCTTTTGTTCCATATCTAAAAAAACACATAGTGTGATTGTCAGGTGACATAATGCGTTGTTGAAACAGAGGGGC
>NW_015162413.1:295-966 GCF_001447785.1 Gekko japonicus | reverse complement strand
CTCTTATGTTCTTATGTTCTTATATTGCTGTCCCTCCCCTCGAAGGCTCCAGACAGCTTCTGACCAAATATGCCGCTGCCCACAGCAATAAAGTTCAGAACAAAAGCATCTCGTCAACAACAAGTCCCCAAACTCTCTAGCTGTGCTACTGAACAAGCTGAAACGCCCACTTTAATGGCCAGGAGGAGTCTCCGAAGCACAAGTTTCACTTCCTCTCCGTCAAGACACGGCAACCCATACAGCTTTGGACTTCCTTGCAGTAAGGGCCCTAATCCAGGGAGTCCCCAACACGGTGCCTGGGTGGAGCGGGGGCATGGTGCTCACTGATCCTGCTTTACACAGAGAGTGATTTGAATGTGGGATTCACTGCCAAAGGATGTAGTGATGGCCACAGGAATAAACTGCTTTAAAGGGGGATTAGAGAGATTCATGGAGGAGAAGTCTATCAATGGCTACTAGCCATGGTGATTGAAGGGAACCTCCACATTCAGAGGCAGTTATCCTCTGAATCCCAGAGCCAGGAGGCAACATCAGGGGAAGGCCTCGGCCTCTGTGCCCTGTTGTTGGCCCTCTAGAGGAACTGGTTGGCCACTGTGTGAGACAGAAGGCTGGACTAGATGAACCACTGGTCTGATCCAGCAGGACTCTTCCAATGTTCTTATGAAGGCCTC
>NW_015162413.1:0-260 GCF_001447785.1 Gekko japonicus | reverse complement strand
ACTGGCTGGCCACTGTGTGAGAGAGGATGCTGGACTAGATGGACCACTGGTCTGTTCCAGCAGGGGTCTTCTGGTGTTCTTAAGGGAAGGCCTCGGCTTCTATGCCCTGTTTTTGGCCATCCAGAGGAACTGGCTGGCCCCTGTGTGAGACAGGATGCTGGACTAGATGGACCACTGGTCTGTTCCAGCAGGGCTCTTCTGATGTTCTTATCAAGGCCTCGACTTCTATGCCCCATTCATAGAATCATAGAATGTTAGAG
>NW_015162412.1:402-960 GCF_001447785.1 Gekko japonicus | reverse complement strand
CTGCGGAACTGTCAGATCCCGCAGGGCCCAGATCTCAGCCAGAAGCATGTCACACCAGGCAGGAGCCAGGACTGTATAGGCCCTGGCTCGAATTGAGGACTGTTGGATACTCGTTGGGTCACGGATCCTCAGCAGATTTTGATCACTAGAACATAACACTCTTTTGGGGGGGGGTATACCAGGAGAGGTGGTCCCGAAGGTATACTGGTCCCAGACTCAAGAAACAGGAGCCATGGCTCAGTGGTAGAACATCTGCTTGACATGCAGACGGTCCCAGGTTCAATCCCCGGCATCTCCAGCTAAAAGTATCACGGAAGAGGTGATTCTGTCTGAGATCTGGAGAGCTGTTGCCAGTCTGAATGGACAATGTTGACCAGGATAAGGCAGCTTTACGTGTCAAGTATCACAGTAAAAGGGTTCATAAGAACATAAGAGACGCCAATGTTGGATCAGGCCAAAGGCCCATCCAGTCCAACACTCTGTATCACACAGTGGCCAGAAACACCAGTGCCATCAGGAGGTCCACCAGTGGGGCCAAGACATTAGAAGCCCTCCCAC
>NW_015162412.1:0-290 GCF_001447785.1 Gekko japonicus | reverse complement strand
CCTCCCACTCTTGCCCTGCTGCAGCTGCTTAGCAGCACCCTCCCCCATGTGACGGGACCTCAGCGGCTGCCCGGCGGTACCTCCCACAATGCCCGCCCGCCACCATCCGTCTTCATTCCTGGGCCAGAGCCAGTCTCCCTATCTGAGCGGCTGTGACCAGAACTGTGAAACTCAGGGTTTAACACTGATGTTTGTTTCCTGTGGATCTGTTCACTGTGGGCAAGGGAGAAACGGACTGTCCATAACCCAGAGAAAGTGACACAGGCCCTTTCTGCACTCGCCTTTTAATC
>NW_015162411.1:0-976 GCF_001447785.1 Gekko japonicus | reverse complement strand
TGGCCGTTTTCTTCAGGTGAACTGATCTCCAGACACTATCTAGTCTTTGGCGACTCTGTTCACTGCCCCTGCGGACAGAATTATATGACCCCAGCAAAAATGTCAAATAGTACCGTTGAACTTTCTAAGTACAAGAAATGCTGGTTCCCACCCTGGTTGGCAGCCATTCCACCGATGTTGCCACATTGCAGCCAAAGAGTGCCATGGACCCTGCAGACAATCATAGCTCCCTCAGGGCAGTGGCTATTGTGGTGCATTCGAAAAGACTTGCATGAATCGCCGCATTCACTCTCCATGATAAGCTCGAGCCAGAGGAAGGCTCCTCCGAGCCAACTTGCTATTGGTCGCTCCACAACAGTGACCAATCAGAACCGTGCCAATTCCCTGCGAGGGAAGGACTTTCATTGGACGTTATCCGCACAACCTCATTGGTTGTTTATTGTACAGAGGTGTGGCTACGTGAGCCCGGGAATGTTTAAAAGGAGCCTAGCTCCCAATGTTAAGTTGTTCTGGTTATGACTTCTTTCAAGTGCTTGTTCGTACTTACAAAAAAGCTGATCACTTTTGTTGAAATCACTCTCCAGATCTTTGCTGGCGGCGATCTAACAACTATAGCCTCATAAGGAGGACCCCCCGTGTCCTACATGGTAGCCTGGGCAGCATGGGAGAGTTTCTCCCCTGCCTCGTGCCCTCTAAATTTGGGGGGTGGCAAAGCGATGCTCCTCTCTTTCCACACAGCACACCAACGGATGCATTTAGGGTCGCTGCATGGTCCATCTGGCCGGCTGTCCCCATCCATCCAGTGCCCAGCTGGCCGATTAGCTGATCCAAATTCTCAGCTTTCATCGTCTTCACAAGAACAGGCCTGCTAGATGTGGAGGTGGAAGACAACGTGTGCCTATACATATACTTTTCTTCCCTGTTTTCTAGGCCAAGGAGGGAAGTCCGAGAATCTCGGGGGAATGCTTTACTTCCA
>NW_015162410.1:0-975 GCF_001447785.1 Gekko japonicus | reverse complement strand
GCAGTTTCATTGAGGGCCCACGAGTTCTTATATCGTGAGGAAGGGAGAAAAGTACTTATTTCTCGACCTGCTCTATCCCATGCATAATCTTGTAAACCTCGATCATGTCACCCCTCATTCATCATTTCTCCAGGCTAAAGAGCCCCAAGTGCTTTAACCTTTCTTCGTAGGGAATTTTTTTCAACCCTTGTATTCCTATCCATATTACTTTGGGTTATTTACTCAGTGATTTTTTTCTATTGTATATAGATTCCATATCTTGTTATGCCACATATTTATGGAAAGCCCTGCCTTGCCTCTCCATTTAGCAGCTATAGCTGTTTTTGCTGCAATCAATAATGTGGCTATTAATTCTTTAGTAGATTTTGGTTATATCTAGATCTGACCAGTAGTTTAGAAATAAGAGTTCTGGTTCCATAGTATGTTAAACCAGTCATAATACAAAGCTGATTTAAAACCCGTTCCCAAAATGCTGTGATAACCTTGCGGCTCTACCAGCAATGCTCAAACAAACCCATCTCAAAGCTTGGCTTTCTACAGCTCAGAAGTGTAGGATTTGATCTGGGACAATTCAGCTCTGAATGATGTGTTTGTGGCAAACATCAAATGTGGGGGGGAGTCAGCCACTGGAACCTGGTGGGACCCTCAGTTTGACACACATGGACGCACATTTCTTCCCAAATTTTGGAGTGCTGACTTCCTTTCTTTCAGAAGTGGAATTGATGTATCAGGGGTCCCCCATTGTCTTGTTTTCCATTTAGGAATTTTATACCAAGCACAGCGGCTCTGCCCCATAGGATTTACATGCATGTGTACATTGGTAGAACAATGCAACAGAATGGGTTTTGCTATGGTTACAAGGATGGCTGTAGCAAGACTCTTCTTGGGTAGTGTTCGATCCATGCGCAACAGCACGTGTGCCCATCAATGAAACACCATTTAAAGTAGTGGCAACCAGGGGTCGTTTCGTAGAAA
>NW_015162409.1:0-973 GCF_001447785.1 Gekko japonicus | reverse complement strand
CTGGGTTCAGAAATACCTGGAGATTTGAAAGAGGAGCCTGGGTGGGGTTTAGAGAGGGGCAGGACCTTGATGGGGTATAAAGCCACGCATACAGCCCGCCTTCCAACGCAGCCGTTTTGAAGAAGAAAAATATTTTGAAGAAGAAGAGGAGGAGGAGATGATTGGATCTATACCCCGCCGTTCACTACACAAAGGTGTCTCAGAGCGGCTTTCAAACTCCCTCCCCCCCCCACCACACACACTCTGCGAGGCAGGTGGGGCCGAGAGAGCTCTTTCCAGAACTGCCCTTTCAAGGACAGCTCTTGTCAGAACTATGGCTTGCCCAAGGTCATCCAGCAGCTGCAAGTGGAGGAGTGGGGAATCAAACCTGGCTCTCCCAGATTAGAGTCCACGCACTTCAGCGCTACACCAAACAAATCATAAACGAATAAGTGATTTCTGTAGTCTGGAGGCCAGTTGCAATTCTAGGAAATGCCCAGGGTTCCACCTGGAGGTTGGCAACCCTCTCTCCAGGGACTTCCCCAGCCACAGTTGGCCACCCTTCCCAGCCACAGGAATCCTGTCCTCTTTTGCTCCCAGCTCAGTTTGATGGTCCAGTAACACCCCCCGCCCGGATTTTATCACATGGGCTTCTGCCGCCGGCTCCCAAGGACCCCTAGGTTCAGCTGAAAGGTTGCCAAAAACGTGACATTTTTCCAGCATGAAGTTTTATGGGATCGGCTGTGGGCGTCTCATCCCTTCCAGAGGTTTGCGTGCACCAATGGGGACATCTAGTGGCCAATTTGGAAGATCTCAGCCTCGGAGGCAGATTTCCACAGTCTCTGCTCCATCCTGACTCACTCATGCAGCTGTTGCAGCCACGCTGAAAGGTAATAGCAGGGCGGGGGTTCCCCATCTTTTGAAGCTTGTGGGCACCTTTGGAGCTCCGACTCGGTGTGATGGGTACAGCTGCAAAATGGCTGCGGCAAAATGA
>NW_015162408.1:762-991 GCF_001447785.1 Gekko japonicus | reverse complement strand
TCAGGAAAAGAATGAAGTACTTTTTCAGAAAACCCTTTCCAACGCTAACGTTCTGTGATTCTATGAGTCACTGAAATGTGCGTGTTTGTGAACAAGCATGGTTTCCTTGACGTGTGAAGGAAAAATATGCCCTTTTAAACTAAGGATTACATTTACAGCACAGAATGTGACACCATGGAATCGAGGAAAGAAAACTCATTGGTCTATAAGCCACAAAAGCAGGCAGGCC
>NW_015162408.1:0-478 GCF_001447785.1 Gekko japonicus | reverse complement strand
CCCCCCGTCTTGGTGCTTGGGGGGTGGAGGCAACAGTGGGAGGGCTTCTGATGTCCTGGCCCCACTGCTGGACCTCCTGATGGCACCTCGGATTTTTGGCCACTGTGTGACACAGAGCGCTGGGGTGGATGGGCCTTTGGCCTGATTGTCAGGTTTCACTTGGAATCAACAGAGTCACTCATTCAGAAAGAGGTTACTTTACTGAAGCCATGGATCACTGAAAAGGTTTCTGTTTAGAATAACTTGAAAGTACAGGGACAGGTAGTATAAAGGAAATTCATAACGTCTATAGCCAATGAGTATTAATTCCCGACCGAGCATCAGAAGCACTTCTACCCACCAATTCCTTGGGAATCCAACGGCACGTCATTTCATAATAAAGCAGTTCACACAGTTCAGCTAATTACAACAAAAGCTCAGCCTCCTGTTATCTCACACCTGTGGCCTTGGGTTGAATGTTCCCTCTAAGCTGTGGAGT
>NW_015162407.1:0-1006 GCF_001447785.1 Gekko japonicus | reverse complement strand
CAATAATCTTAAAGCTACTTATGGTGATTTCAGATATGTTGCTACTCACCAGGAGGCCTGCTATAGCAGGGGAGGGTGTGTCAGAAATCTAGATGATGATGATTAGGAGGAGGAGGCGGAGGAAGTCAATAATAAGAATAATGTTGTATGGCCAAATTTCCTCTGCTGAATAGCAGGCCCCGTTGCCCACTTAGGGGGATTTTGGGTATTGGTAAATGTTTTTTCCTCTTTCCACCCATGGAAATCTTCCATGTGATGCAAGCCATTGAAGTCATGGCCATTAGTCATGACATGAATGGCAGCTCTGTGTTCAGAAACAGTCTGCCTTTGAGTGCCAGAAGCTGGGGGGTGAAGGCCAGGCAAGGGGGACTTTGCATGTCTTCTAAAATCAGCAGGCAGGCCCTTTTCCAAGGAGGAAGCCGTGCAAAGGGGCCCTTAGCTTTTGCCGACAGGGAACTTGGGTCACCAGTCTCCAAGGGGTGTGTGTGTATCTCCTGGCATTACAAGAACCAGTTTCTAGACTACAGAAATCAGTTCTCCTGGAGAAAAGAGCTGCCTAGGAGGAAGGAAGAATCCCCTTACCTTTAGTGGTCTCCGGGTCCTCCTCAAAGATGATGTCCTCCACTATCCACCTCATGGTCTCCTTCACTGGCCTTCCGCAAAACTGTGCAAGGATATTTTTATCTCTGATGAACTTGCATTGCATGTGCTACCTATGTCTTGGATGAGCCTTAATTTTTAATACTTTAAAAACCAATTATGATTATGTTGTTACTCGTGAGGAGGCCTGCTGTAGCAGGGGAGGGTGAGTCAGAAATCCTAACAGAGATGATGAGGAGGGTGAGGAGGAGGGTGATGATGGTGGTGGCAATAATAAGAGTAATGGTGCCTGGCCAAATTTTCTCCGACGAATGGGAGGCCCTGTTGCCCGCTTACCAGTGGCGTAGGGGGTTTGGATGTCTGCAGGTGGATATTGGGTATTGGTGAATGTTTTCTTTCTCTTTCC
>NW_015162406.1:0-1011 GCF_001447785.1 Gekko japonicus | reverse complement strand
TATTTGAAGCTCGGCTGGTCACCTGGCTGTCAGTGATTAGCCCCCCCGGTCCCCCCCACCTGGCTCTGCCTTTGGCGAGACCATTGTTGGGCTGTTGTGGAGCATGCTGTCCAATCTGGCATCGCCACTGGTTAGGGTTGCCAAGTCGGGTGTTGCTCCGTAGCGGGGGACTCCCGGCTAGCGTCTGGAGCGCACGCGCCGCACGCACGTCACCGTGACGTGACGATGCCGGGCATGCTGGGGGCGGGGCCACGGCCATCCGAGGGAAAACCATAGAGTTTTCCCTCGGATGATCGTGGCCCCCACCCCAGCGTGCCCGGTGTGTGGTCGCGTCACTTCCGGGTGACGCGCACGTCGGGGTGGGGCTCCCCCCGGGGCCCGATCCGCTGGCGACGGGGAACGGGACTCTGGGGCGGGGCTTTCCCCGCCCCCCAGGGAGACTTGGCAAGCCTACCGCTAGTCAGTAGCTGTCCTTTTTTGAGTGCCGCCTCACGACAATCTACCAAGTTATGGGAAGCAGAGTCTTACGGACTTCTAGAAAGACTGTTTCAGAGGGCGGCCATGTTGGTTTGCAGTAGAACGGCCAGATTTGAGTCCAGCGGCACATTAGAGACCAGCGAGATTTCCGAGGTACGAAATTTCGAGAGTCAAACGAAGGGAGCTTTGACTCTTGAAAGCTTATACTCCGAAAATCTCGTTGGTCTCGAAGGTTCTGCTGGACTGGAATGTAGCTGTTCTGGGAAAGATCAATGTTGGTAGCGGGATCTTGGGCAGCCCTTCAACTCACCGAGAATTCTCTGGGTTCCCCCCCTCCCCCTTTTCTTTTCAGCCTGCCTTGATGGTGGAGAAGTGCACCTACGTGGGACTGGATTTTCTCCAGGGAATACCTCAGTCACCATCTGCGGCGCCCTCTGCAAAATACTGGACAGCGTCACCACAACGGATCTGAGATGCGTAGCCCAGCCCTTGCATGGTTGGTCCATTTACTTAGCATCAGGGCTTTTTGTGTGG
>NW_015162405.1:0-1024 GCF_001447785.1 Gekko japonicus | reverse complement strand
GCTACAGCCCCACTTCATGGCTCTTCAGGCTGAGGTCTTCCACATCACCTCTTGCCTGGTCCTTTTCACTGGAGATACTGGAGATTGAACCTGGGACCTTCTGCGTGCCAAGCAGGTGCTCTACCACTGAGCTACAGCCCCACTTCATGGCTTTCCAGGGTCTCAGGCAGAGGTCTCTCCCATCACCTACTGGCTGGTCCTTTTTGCTGGAGATGCTGGGGATTGAACCTGGGACCTTCTGCGTGCCAAGCAGGTGCTCTACCACTGAGCTACAGCCCCACTTCATGGCTCTCCAGGGTCTCAGGCTGAGGACTTTCCCATCACCTACTGCCTGGGCCTTTTAACTGGAGATGGCAAGGATTGAACCTGGGACCTTCTGCATGCCAAGCAGAGGCTCTACCACTGAGCCATGGACCCTCCTCTGAATGGGACTCTCACAAGTAGCTGTCTTCCACTGATTCAGTCGTTTGTCCTATCAAGTTTGGTATTGCCTACTCTGCCTGACGGCAGCTCTCCAGGGTCTCAGGCTGAGGTCTTCCACATCACCTGCCGCCTGGTCCTTTTTAACTGGAGATGCCGGGGACTGAACCAGGGACCTTCTGCATGCCAAGCAAATGCTCTACCACTGAGCCATGACACCTCCCCTCTCTCTCTCTCCTTGTACTGACTCAGTTGCTTGGTCCATCCAGTTCGGTATTGTCTACTCAGACTGGCAGCGGCTCTCCAGGGTCTCAGGCAGAGGTCTTTCATATCACCTACTACCATTTCCTTTGAACTAGAGATGTCGGGGATTGAACCTAGGACCTTCTGTATGCCAAGCACAGGCTCTTCCACTGAAGTACGGCCCAGAAAAGGGCAAATAAATAAATAAATACATAATGCAGCATAGCTCCTTTCTCCTATGAACTGAGACACAGGCCAAAGGCCTCTTGAACTCCTCCCCACCCAAATGCAACAGAGACATTGGGTTCAGCTGCTGATTTTCGGGGCTGAGCCGAGACACAAACAACATATATAGGTGTGT
>NW_015162404.1:0-1087 GCF_001447785.1 Gekko japonicus | reverse complement strand
AATGCCTGGTGGAAGAGCTCCATATTTCAAGCTCTGTGGAATTGAAGTAAGTTAGAATGTTCTTGTTGCTTCATTGTAAGTATGCCATCACTGTCTCTCTGGCTGACTTAGCCTCCGCTTCATCATCCGCTGCTTCAGGGTAACCATGGAGCCTGCCTACCAAGGGGGCACAGAAGGCATCGGGGAGCGATCTCGTTGATGGCTGCAGAGAGTCAGGTATGTCAGTCCTCCACCAGCTCATCCAATGAGCCACCAGGGGGCATAAAATCCTGCAGGGCTGCTTGAAGCCACATTTGGCTCTGTGGGTGAACTAAAATACACTTGCCGCCCAAACAAGGTTGGGGTAGGACATTCATACAGGCCTTCAAAGCAAAGTGATCTGATCATGGCACCACTGTAGCAGTGATCCAGTCCACCGTAACTCCAGCCACAAAGATCAAATCCAGCATGTGCCCCTCCCAGTGAGTGGGAGCTGTTACATATTGGGATAGTTCTAGCGCTGCCATGAATGACACTAGGTCCGCTGCCTGTATGAATGCTGCATCATCAGTATGGACATTGAAGTAATCCAAGACTATCAGCCTAGGGTGCTCCAACGCCCAGCCAGACACGGCCTCCAACAGGGACAGCAGGGTATTTGCTGGTGCATTGGGCAGTTGGTACACTAGCCAAATAGCCAAACTCTCCCCAGCCTCCCACACCAGGCCAATGCACTGTATGCCGTCTATCCTTGGTGGTAGGAGTTCCCTGAAGGAGTAAGCCTTCTGAATGAACAGATCTACTCCTCCCCCCCCCCCAGTCCGGGATTGGGGAAGGAATGAAAGCCTGGAAGGAGCAAATTGGGAGAGAGCAACTGTTTCCCTTTCTCAAACCCAGGTCTCTGTCCACATCCTGCTCCTGCTAATGCACAAGACGTCTCCCCCCCCCCCCCCAGTCCGTGATTGGTGAAGGAATGCAAGCCTGGAAGGAGCTAATTGGGAGAGAGCAACTGTTTCCCTTTCTCAAACCCAGGTCTCTGTCCACATCCTGCTCCTGCAAGAAGTCCTGGAGGATCATGATCTTGTTATTTATGGACCTGGCATTACAC
>NW_015162403.1:660-1038 GCF_001447785.1 Gekko japonicus | reverse complement strand
TCTCACCACAATCCTGAGAGGTAAGGTTAGCTGAAACAGAGTGATGATGGGCACAAGATCGCCTAGAGCAAGGGTCCTCAGCATTGTGCCCTTGGGCTCACGCACCCACTGACAACTTTCCTGGAACCCACCAAGTGTTTTTGGAAAATGGGGGAGACCAGGCAGAATGTTTGCCTGGCTGGGCTTGCGATTGGTGGGTTTTAAAAAAGTTGCTTCAGCAGCAGCTGCCACCACAGCACAAGGTGCTTCACAACATGATTGAACATAGAATCATAGAATGTTAGAGTTGGAAGGGACCTTGCAGGTCATCTAGTCCAACCCCCTGCACTCTGCAGGAGCATAGCTGAAAGAGAGCCCTACAACATACCCGAAAGATGG
>NW_015162403.1:0-346 GCF_001447785.1 Gekko japonicus | reverse complement strand
CTCACCACCCTGGTTGCCCTCTTCTGGACACGCTTGAGCTTGTCAACATCCTTCCTAAAATGTGGTGGCCAAAACATAAGCCGAGTATATGCAAGTAAATGTTTTTAAAACAACATGTTCATTTCCCAAGGTATCCTGTTAAACAGAGCTTCTGCCTGAAGTGCTGAAGCGTTCCTGTTAGAGTTACACATGAACTCACATTTTGTGGTTGGCTCCACCTCCCACAGCAGCCATTTTGTGTTTACGCTCACCATCTTGTGTCAGAATTCAAAAGGTGCATGCAGGCGCCAAAAAGGTTGCAGACTGTTGAGGGTCACCCAGCTTTAGCTGAGGATCACTCAGCTGA
>NW_015162402.1:679-1066 GCF_001447785.1 Gekko japonicus | reverse complement strand
TTGGTTTTTAAAATATTTTGAATTTCTTCTTGTATATTTTTCTTTTGGTTTTGATGCGAGTCCAGCACATATGATAAAAGGTGCCAACTTTTTTACTTTTCCAGCAAGCCTTATAGGGTTCTTAAGGCAAGAGACGTTCAGATGTGGTTTGCCATTGCCTGCCTCTAGAAAGCGACCCTGGTATTCTTTGGTGGTCTCCCATCCGAATACTGACCAGGGCTGGAGAATTGGAATGGCTTTTTCTGGATAATGTCGTCTCCTAACCAGTGTTC
Organism: Gekko japonicus; assembly: GCF_001447785.1. Taxonomy (NCBI): domain Eukaryota; kingdom Metazoa; phylum Chordata; class Lepidosauria; order Squamata; family Gekkonidae; genus Gekko; species Gekko japonicus. Next base: position 794 of record NW_015162402.1, on the reverse strand, counting down.
CCTCTAAGCTGAGTCAGTGTGAGCTAGCTCACAGTTTTTTAGCCTCCGGCTCACACATTTTTGCTTTAGCTCAGGAAGGATGGCTCCAGAGCAAACTAATGTATGCAGTAGCCAA
>NW_015162402.1:0-482 GCF_001447785.1 Gekko japonicus | reverse complement strand
CCAAGAAGACAGAGCATCACTCGCCCCAGACTGAGAGTTCCTATCTGTACATTGTGGCTAAGAGCCACTGATGGACCTCTGCTCCAATAGTCCCTTCAACGCTTTCCTGGGTGAGTGAAGATCTGATATCAGGGGGTCCAGCTTAGTACCAGGTTCAGCGTCTCCAGGCTTCTGGCTTTACCATATGATTATGGCCTGATGAAGGGTCGAAACAGAGATTTACCAGGGACAGCCGTTGCCGTAGGTAATGCGATGTGCATAACCTCGTGTATTGTGGCTTCATATGTTTAAATTCAACTTGTACCTGTACTGCATCTTTAAAGAATAGTTAATAAGAGGGTTTTTTGTAATTTCAAAAAAAAAACCACTACCACACCAAATACTGACTAGGACCAATCCTGCTGAGCTTCCCAAGCCCTGATGATATTGGGCTACCAGTTTGATGATATAGGGCTACCAGTTTGAGAGCCAGTTTGGTGTAG
>NW_015162401.1:0-1059 GCF_001447785.1 Gekko japonicus | reverse complement strand
GGAAATTCCTGGAGATTGGGGGGTGGAGTTTGGGCACAGGAGGGCGCTCGAGCAGGGATGCGATGCCACAGAGTCCACGCTTTAAAGCTGCCATTTTCTCTGGGGAAACTGATGTCTGTCCTTTGGAGATCAGTTGTTATCCCAGGGAGAGCTCCAGACCCCACCTGGCAGTTGGTAAGCCTCAGGGGTCATTTCGTAGAAAAAGAGGTGCAGGAGCTCATTAGCATAACTTATTTGCATATGCCACACCCCGACATCACCGGAAGTGTGTCAGAAGGCAACACCCACTGCTCAGGCTCCACTGGACTGCAGATCTGCCCTCACAGAGGAGGGAGAGCTTGTACCTGAAGACGGGCCGGGGGGGGGCTCTGCAACTTACCTGGCTGCTTCTTGCTCTGACTGAGGGCTGCTGGGAGCAGGGGGTGGGGCTTGTTGCATGTGCCAGAGCTCTGCTCCTGTGCGCTTCCGCAGGAAATGACCAACTGATGGCTTGTGCTGTACCATAGTCGACTCATTAACTATATCTAATCATTAGGGGGAGGCGGGGCCTTCCTGCTTGCAGAAAAGGTACAGAAAAGGGCTGAAATGATTAAGGAGATGGAACACTTTCCCTGTGAAGAAAGGTTAGGCTCTTTAGCTTGGAGAAATGACAGCTGCGGGGTGACATGGCAGAGGTTTACTATATCATGCATGGGATGGAGCAGGTAGAGAAAGAAGTCCTTTTCTCCCTTTCTCACCATGCAAGAACTCGTGGGCACTCCCATGAAACTGATGAGTAGTAGGCTTAGAACAGATAGAAGGAAGTCCTTCTTTCCCCAAACAGTAATGGACATGTGGAATTCACTGCCACAGGAAGTGGCAGCGGCTACCAGCATAGACAGCTTCAAGAGGGGACTGGAGAAACATATGGAGCAGAGGTCCTTCAGTGGCTATTAGCCACAAGGTATAGATGGAACACACGGTCTTGGGCAGTGATGCACTGTCTTCTTTGTTTGTTTGTTTATCAGATTTATACCTTGCCCTCCCAGCTAAAGCCAGCTCAGGGTGCTTGGGGGGGGG
>NW_015162400.1:585-1068 GCF_001447785.1 Gekko japonicus | reverse complement strand
TGGGCTCTCCTTCAGGGGATTGCCCACCTTAAGTGAGCACTTGGTACATCTAGTCTACTCAGTGTTGGTTGACATCGCCATGGGATGTCTCCTGCGCTGGAACGTGTGGGCTGCGTGCTTGGGCTTTGCCACCCCGCTTTCCTCTGCAGCTGTCTTCTCTCTGTAGCCTTGTTATCTCTCCATGACCTTGAGCGCCTGGATTCTCCCTCTTGCCTCCGTTTCCAGCCTCCCGCCCTCAGTGGGTCCGTTAGCTTTTCCCCGCGCTTGCAGGTGTTTTGCTCATTGGCCTCTCCTCATCAGGGGGTGTTATACGAACGGGGTATAACCGTTTAGCCCGCGCATCTTATGTTATTCCTAACACGGGCCCCGGTCACATTGGCCAGAAAATGCAGGGGGGAGGTGTGGCTAATTGCCCCCAAGGAAAATAACCCAAGGCAGCCCGATCAGAAGTCCTTTCGAGGTCCCGTGGGTAGGCGTCAGGTG
>NW_015162400.1:0-377 GCF_001447785.1 Gekko japonicus | reverse complement strand
ACCTTGCCCCGCAGTTTCCGGAAACTAGTACCTCGTAGGTACTAGTTTTTAACTCCGCACCTTCGGCGAGAAGCCACGGGTTTGCCACGGGAGCACTGCGCTTCCCAGATGTTGGGGTGTGATCGCGCCCGGAAAATCTGCGGGACTCCCGTGCCTCTCTCGTGGCAACTTTGCCGTGTGACCGGGGCCACGGAAGTTTATGGAGTGTCCTCTACTCTGATCAAGAAACTGAGCCTACTTAAGTCCCGTGTGTTGTTACTGAGTTATTGGAGTACCTTACCCTCAGAATCCAACCTAATCCTTTGTCCCTAGAAGATATTCTTAAGATTGCATTGATGGTGTGTAACTTTTTTTTTTTTTTGCTGTTGCAGTGATGT
>NW_015162399.1:200-1075 GCF_001447785.1 Gekko japonicus | reverse complement strand
TGTTTAGGGCAACAATTTAAAAAGAGTAGTGTTTTTTAAAAAAACCAGGGTTTTTGTCCTTTAAGGGTTTTTTTGGTATTTTTCATATGTGTGTGTACATGCCTGTGTGTTTGCACCTGGAAGTCACGTTGACCTCTGGTGACTGACCCCTACTGGGAGCCTGGAGGATATTCAGAGAGGTGGCTGAATAAAGCCTGCCTCTGTCCTCCCGACTTGGTATTCCAAGGGAGTCTCCCATCCAAGGACTAACCACAGTCAACCCTGCTTAGCTTCCGAGGGGCTTGCCTGGGCTATCCAGGTCAGGGCTTTTAGTTAATTATTTTAGAGCTAACAAAGACTGATCTCGAACTAGGGAAACTTCAGGTGGAATCTTCACCTCTGCTTTGAACTCAATAGGTGACCTTGACAGAGCTATTCTCTCTCAGCCTCAACCCCTGGTATGTAATATGGGGTATGCAATACTGGCCTACTTTACTACACTGCTATGAGGCTAGCTGAGAAAATCCATATGTAGCACTTTAGTGGTCTGAGTTATAGAAGGTAGCCATGCTGGTGCACAGTAGAAGGGCTGGATTCACGTCCGGTAGCACCTTAGAGACCAACAAATCCCCCCCCCCCAGCTTTCACCGTTGTGCTCATGACCAATCCTGAGCTGAATACATTCAACGCATGAACGTTCAAGTGCACATATATAGACTCCAGCACTTGGTTGTATGTCAATGGGTCATTTTGTTCGCTGTTCAGTGAAAAAACACTCCCAAAAAAAGGGAGTACAGCACGTCCAAGTGGAGGTGGTGATTTGGCCATGCACATATGTGCATGCGCAAAGGGAAAAAAAACACTCATGAGCCTGGAGCCTAATCGTGCGATGCAAG
>NW_015162399.1:0-181 GCF_001447785.1 Gekko japonicus | reverse complement strand
CAGGGAGGGATTGTGTAATCATCCCAACCCACAAAAAAATACCCCCGATCAAATATACAGCAGGAACAAACCGTGGTAAGCTTGCCGTGTGACCACAGCCTCAGTCGTTATCTTCCAGCACTGTCCCTGCATGCTGTGCTTTCTCCTCACTCGTACTCTTCTTCTGAGTCATCTAGTAGAA
>NW_015162398.1:0-1173 GCF_001447785.1 Gekko japonicus | reverse complement strand
TGTCGCTCTGACGATAAATATCCAAATGATATTTAGAAGAAATAGATGGATAAAATAAACTTGAAGTTAAAAGGCTAAAAGTCAAACGTCGATGCATAAAATTTGAATAAATAGAATAAATAGATAGATAAAAGATTAATAAGAAATAAAAATAGAAAGAGAGTTGAAAGATAGTAGACCCCGGCATCTATGTACAACCCCATCCACTATTAGCAGGAGAGAGGAGTGGGGAAAGGAGTTGTTTTCCCTGGCAAGCTAACAAATCCAGCCAAGGCTAAAAGATGCTGATAAGATCAAAGGAGAGCTGCTAAAACCCAATATACCTTTTTAAAAAAAAAAAGTTAAGGGGAAAGGATAAAATAAACTAAAACAAAATTTCTGGGTAGCGGAGCACAGCCTTGGGCGTTTGTACTCTTGCCAGAAGGGTACCTGGATAGCCCGGGCTAGCCCAGTCTCATCAGATCTTGGAAGCTAAGCAGGGTTGGCCATGGTTAGTATTCGGAGACCACCAGGGCTATTTTTGGGCAGGAACTCAGAGGAACGGAGTTACGGCTGGCTCCCAAGTTGGCCACACCCAGCAGGAACTCATTAGCATAATAGGCCACACCCAACAGCAGAAACTCATTAGGATTGGCTACATTAGGGGTGTGTGGCCTAACATGCAAAGGAGTTCCTGCTACAAAAAAAGCCCTGGGTTTTGACAACAAACAAGGTAAACAGAATAACAAGCAAAAGGTGGGTGTGGCTGGATGACCACACTTCTGGTAACATGGGGAAGTGGCCTCATATGCTAATGAGCTGTGTTGTCATGGGTGTGGCCTAATATGCTAATGAGTTCCTGCTGTTGGGTATGGCCTATTATGCTAATGAGTTCCTGCTGGGCTTTTTCTACAAAAAAAGCCCTGGAGACCACTGGGCAAGCCGTAGTTCTGATAAGAGCTGTTCTTGGAAAAGAGCAGTTTCTGTCAAGAGCTCTCTCAGCCCCACCTACCTCACAGGGTATCTGTTGTGGGGAGGGGAAAGGGAAGAAGTTTGTAAACCACTCTGAGACACCTTTGGGTAGTGAAGGGCGGGGTACCAATCCAATCTGTTCTTCTTCATCAAAAGGTGATTATGACTTAACGGCAAGAAAGGCTATTTTCCCTATTGGGGGTTATTCCATTTCAGCTAAAG
>NW_015162397.1:0-1182 GCF_001447785.1 Gekko japonicus | reverse complement strand
ACGACACAGTTTTTTTGTCTAGCTGCTATGTTTTTCATTCATCATTTTATAATCCTCCTCTATCTTTTGATCTCGTGGGCGATAACAAACTCCCAGTGTTAAGTTTCCTTTTGGCCCCGCTATTTCAACCCATAGAATTTCCAGAAGCGAATCCAATTCTCTTAGCCTCTCAATCTTTCTGGACTTTATACCCTCTCTGACATACAGAACCACCCCACCTCCAACCCTTCCTCCCCTATCCTTCCAATGTAATATATAACCGGGAATCACCGTATCCCACTGATTTTCCTCATCCCACCAAGTTTCTGAAATACCCACAATGTCTATTTTTCCCTCCAACACCAAGCACTCCAACTCCCCGATTTTACCTCGGACACTTCTAGCATTTGTATAGAAACAGCTATAATTTCCCATACAAGTTAAGCCTGCCACCTTCCTCTTGCTATCTGGAGACCTTGTCAGGCAGTCCATGTCACTAGCCATGGTCTCAGTGGACAATTTCAATCCACTTCCCTGTAGAAAAGCAACAGGTACCCCCTCATGTCTCTGAAGGGCAGGGTATAAATCCAATCTCTTCTTCAACTTCACACGTGAAGCTGCCTTGTACCAGATCAGACCATCCATCGAGTTCAGTCATATCTGCTCAAAGCGGCTCTCCAGGGTCTCAGCTCAGAGGTCTTTCACTTCACCTCCTGCCTGCTCCTTTAGGCGGAGCCTATTGTCGACTGCTGGACCTTCTGCCTGCTAAACAGATGCTCTGCTACTGATATAAGTAGTAGAATTTTCAGTGTTTAAGAACATAAGAGATGCCAATGTTGGATCAGGCCAAAGGCCCATCCAGTCCAACACTCTGTATCACACAGTAGCCAAAAATACCAGGTGCCATCAGGAGGTCCAGCAGTGCGGCCAGGACACTAGAAGCCCTCCCACTGTTCCCCCCCCCCAAGCACCAAGAATACATTGCATCACTTGCCCCAGGGTCCCTATCTATACCTTGTGGCTAATAGCCACTGATGGACCTCTGCTCCATATGCCTACCATTACTTTGGCTCTGCTGACTTTGATCCTGGACGCATTTCTGCCAATGAACGTGCCAAAGGAGTGGATAGTTTGAAGTAGTAGATGTCCCCCTGTGAGCTGAGCAAGTACCCTTTGTGTTAGAATCATAGAATGTTAGAGTTG
>NW_015162396.1:1003-1179 GCF_001447785.1 Gekko japonicus | reverse complement strand
TATGCCCCAAAGAAAACACACCCACACACTCCCCACACCCGTGAATGGTCTATTTACACTGATTAGATTATTTCTGGGGAGCCTAGGTTCCCGATTGGCTGGGAACTAGGATCCGAACGTCTATTGTGTTTGGTAGCGAAGCTCAGGTACCTCACCTGACCGCATGTGGAACCGGC
>NW_015162396.1:0-918 GCF_001447785.1 Gekko japonicus | reverse complement strand
AGTTTAATCACTCACATGCAGTCCTCTAACCACTTGCTGTTTAATGTTCTGCTAACCCAATTTCGTCAGATCTCAGGCAGCTAAGCAGGGTCGGTTGTGGCTAGTACTTGAATGGGAGACCACCAAGAAGTCCAGAGTTGCTATGCAGACCACCTGTGAATGTCTCTTGCCTTGAAAACCCTATGGGGCTGCCATAAATTGGTTGCAACTTGATGATACTTTTCACCACCATTTAGACACATCAAGACAGATAAATTTAGGTGCAGATTTATTGACTAGATTTTATAGATCATTTATACACACCAGTGTGTTTCCTCTAAGCTGAGTTAGCGTGAGCTAGCTCACAGTTTTTTAGCCCCCAGCTCACACATTTTTGTCTCAGCTCAGGAAGGATGGCTCCAGAGCAAACTAATTTATGCAGGAGCCAAATCGCTCACTCACAACTTTAATGCCAGTAGCTCACAAAGTAGAATTTTTGCTCACAAGACCCCACAGCTTAGAGGGAACAATACTACTCTTGTGTGTATATTTGTGTCGGATCGATCTTTGGCTTTTCCTGTCTGTTCTTCTGTGGCAGATAGTATTGGTTTTAGTGGACAGTATTCCTCCACATCAGCGGCCTGAAGCACAGACTTGGTAACAGAGACTGGAACACGCACGAGGAAGTCTGCATGAACACCTCTTGCACTCAGTGCAGCACTTAGGCCTCTCATTTACCTGTCCAGAGTGGGGAGTTATCAGCACCCCTCTCCAATCTCCTGGCCCCCAAAGAAATGAGGAGCAGGAGAAAAAAATTGCCTCCACATAGCAACACTCTAGGAATTTTCCCTAGTCTCAGTGGTCAAGACCACAGAGACAGAGAGAGGTAGCCTAGCCTGTTAGTATCACCTGCAAGCTGTGTTCCCTCTAAGCTGAGTT
>NW_015162395.1:0-1194 GCF_001447785.1 Gekko japonicus | reverse complement strand
TTTTCCCATCCACATCTGTGTGTAACTATATCTGTTGAAGTGGAAAAGAGTAAGAGTCCAGTAGCGCCTTAAAGACTAACAAAATTTGTGGTAGGGTATGAGCTGTCATGAGTCACTGCTCAATTCTTCAGATGCAGCTAGAATGTGAGTCCATCTGTCCTCTGTATTGGAAAGTGATTTCAGATGGCAAATGACATTAGCAGGAAAATGACACTAGCAGTTGTGATTGTATTAGGTGTGATATGCGGAGAGGTAGTAGGCATGAAGAAATCAGCATTGGTAATGAGATGGGAAACCTAAGTCTTGATTCAGTCCAGGAGGACACATTGTCTTGAGCTTCATTATCAGTTGCAATTCAGCAGTCTCTCTAATCTCCCTCTGAAATTCCTTTGTAAAATAACTGCTACTTTTAGGTCCACAACTGAATGCCCTGGAAGGTTAAAATGTCCCCCCACTGGTTTTTGAATGTTGTGGTTTCTGATGTCAGACTTATGTTCATTAATTCTCTGTCGAGGGGACTGGCCTTTTTGTCCAATGTAGAGGGTGGAAGGGCATTGCTGACATGTGAGGACATAAATCATATTTGAGGATGAGCAGGAGTATGACCCTGAGATGTTATGGCTGATGTTGTTGGGTCCACCAATGGTGGTGCTAGGATCTATGTGAGAGCAGAGTTGGCATCTTGGTTTGTTGCAGGCCTTGGTACCATACTTCAAGTTATTCCTAAGTAGTTTGTTATTGTGGATGAGAATTTGTTTTAAGTTAGCAGGCTGTCTACAAGCAAAACATGATCGACTCACAAGTGGGAGAACATTTTAACCTTCCAGGTCATTTAGTTGCTGACCTAAAAGTCCTCAATCCTGCAAAGACAAAATTCATATAAACAAAAGAGGAACATAGATATGCTGGCAGGTGAGGAGTCTGTTAGCTGGCTACCAGCAATTGAATAAGAGCTGACTCAGTTAGTTTTCCCTCTGCTCAAACCTGAGATCAAGTGAAAGAGTTCATGCAGTTGGGCTCTTAGTAGGGATGCTATGTGCCCAGTGATATGTCCCACCTCCCAGCGGTCTTGCCCAATAGCAGCCAGCAGAAAAAGGAGGAAAAAATTAAAATCACCGTCAGCAAGGGCATGACATCATATCTCTCTAAGAATCATGAGAATCTCGATGATAAAACCATAGAGCTTTTGGAGAT
>NW_015162394.1:843-1199 GCF_001447785.1 Gekko japonicus | reverse complement strand
ATACAGGACTATAATAAAAGATCCAGCTAACCCAGCTCTCTGCCTCCAACAGCGTCTAAGCCAGGGCTCTTTTTGTAGAAAAAGTCCAGCAGGAACTTATTAGCATAATAGGCCACACCCAAGAGCAGAAACTCATTAGCATATTAGGCCACACCCCTGACAGCACAGCTCATTACCACATAAGGCCGCACCCCCCATGTTACCAGAAGTGTGGTCATCCAGCCACACCCACCTTTTGCTTCTTATTGTTTACCTTGTTTGTTGTCAAAACCCAGGGCCTTTTTTGTAGCAGGAACTCCTTTGCATGTTAGGCCACACACCCCTAATGTAGCTAATCCTAATGAGTTTCTGCTGTT
>NW_015162394.1:0-265 GCF_001447785.1 Gekko japonicus | reverse complement strand
TCCGAGGCCAGGGTCATCTTCCTTGCAGGTGATGCAGCCACCCAGGGTTCCACCCTTGAGCCAGTAGCTAATGGGGGGGGGAGTGCCCTCCTCCCTCACTTCTGCAGTCTAACAGGCAAAACGGAAGGAAAGCAAATTGCTTCTGGGAACAAGGCAGTCTTCCTTCGTTGTGAGGGTAATGTTGACTTCTTATACATTGTCTTATAGACACTAAATATTATTGTTCTTACTGGTGATGGAAAGTGCCGTTAAGTCACAGCTGACT
>NW_015162393.1:869-1201 GCF_001447785.1 Gekko japonicus | reverse complement strand
CTCTGCAGAGGAAGGCAATTGCAAGCCACTTCTCAGATCTCAGAAGCGAAGCAAGATGGGTACTGGGATGGGTGACCACCAAGAGAGACTCTGCAGAGGAAGGTAATGGCAAGCCACTTCTCAGGGGGAGAACACGCAGATCTGCCCTCACAGAGGAGGGACAGCTTGTACCCCCCTGATGGGGGGGGGGCTCTGCAACTTACCTAGCTGCTTCTTGCTCCTCGTGGCCCAACTGAGGGATGCTGGGAGCAGGGGGGGGGGCTTGTGGCATGTGCCTGCCCCCTGGGCTCCTTACTGCCAGAGCTCCGCTCCTGTGCGCTCCCGCAGGAAAT
>NW_015162393.1:0-853 GCF_001447785.1 Gekko japonicus | reverse complement strand
CCCTGATATTTTGTGGCTGGCTCCACCTCTTGCAGCAGCCATCTTGTGGTTGGCTCCACCTCTTAGGGCAGCCATCTTGTGGTTGGCTCCACCTCATAGGGTGGCCATTTTGTGGTTGTGCCCATTGCACTGTATCAGAATTCCAAGGGTGCCTGCAGGCTCAACAAGGTTGGGGGACACCTGATTTATTATGGATATGTATATTTTGTTCCAGAAATGTCATCAGGGCACCATTCAGTGCTTTGGGAATTTCTCTGCGCTCTATGGTTTTTACCGTAGAGATTGGGGCAATTCCTAGAGCGTCGCACCATGTAGTGACGTTACGTCATGGCACTCCCCCAGAAGTGATGTCAAAGCGTTGTGCAATGGCATTTTTGACAGTCTCCACCCCACAACCTCCTGGCAACCCTAGCAGAATGCCAGCTTGGCACGCACCACAAGCGAGGGTCTCACGAGGGGGCGACAGGGCCCGTCTGGTTACAGAGGCATTTGCTCCCGATGCATCTGGTTTTAAATTAGATCCTGCTTCACAATCTGGACTGGGGACATTTGGCGTTGTAGACAAAAGCTTGTTGAATCCAGGTTTCAAAGCCATGACAGCTGCCAAGGAAGAAAGCGACAAGGAATGGCTTTCTATGCTGCACGCCGTCGCCCATTCGAAGCAATGACCTTCAGTTAGTGGAATGCAATCCTTTCTTTCCAGAATCAAGTACGGCCTCATAAAAACCCATTGTGCACAATTGTTTCCTATTTCACGCAGAAGGGAGACTGGCAGAGAGGAGAAGTAGCAAGGGAGCACACGCCTTGGTGTTCCTACCCTTGGGGAAAAAAGAAAAGCCTCAGGTGATGCTAG
>NW_015162392.1:402-1201 GCF_001447785.1 Gekko japonicus | reverse complement strand
ATATTCCACCTGAAACCTGGATTCTTCATGTATCACGATAATCCTACCCCCTCCTCTATGTCTACAATTTTTAGTGACCTGCCAAGTTGGCCCCCAGTTTCCCCCAAAGAGATTTCAGCACTGATAGGCCAACTAAAAAGAGGAAAGGCCCCCGGCCTTGATGGAATCCCTCCTGAATTTTTGAAGGAAAATATAAATTGGTGGGCACCTTTTTTAGCACACCTATTTACCTACATTGATATAACAGGGAGGGTTCCAAGTGACTGGGGGGAGGTGGTGGTTGTTCCTTTTTATAAAAAAGGTAATCAAAAAGATCCTACAAATTACAGGCCTATTAGCTTACTAAGTGTCATTAGCAAACTATATGCTAAACATCTTCTAGAAAAATTTACACTCTGGCTGGAGCAAGAGGATATAATGATTCAGGAGCAAGCTGGGTTTAGGCAGGGTAGGTCATCAATGGATCACTGCCTTCTGCTACGGCATCTTATTGAAAAATACTCTGGCAACGGCCCCGTGTCTCTATATGCAGCCTTTATTGATCTTAAAGCGGCCTTTGACTCCATCTCTAGACCTGTACTATGGAGAAAACTGGAAGCTTCCACAATAGACAGGAGACTTCTAGCTCTCATTCGTGCCCTACATGAACAAACATCTTTGAGGGTCAGATATACCAGGTTGGGGCACTTGATAGATAAAATTTCCACCCTAAAGGGAGTTAGGCAAAGGTGTATGTTAGCTCCTGCTCTTTTTAACTTTTACCTCAATGATGTTGCTGGATATCTAAATGATGTAGATT
>NW_015162392.1:0-139 GCF_001447785.1 Gekko japonicus | reverse complement strand
CAACCAAGCCTCTGGCTCTAAGACCGCCCATAGCCAGGCAGCAGCATGCTCGGGTGAAAAATCCACCCAAGGTATACTTAAGTTTTTCCGCTCCCAAGGGGGTTATTTTGTACCAGTTTGAGAGCCAGTTTGGTGTGGT
>NW_015162391.1:0-1248 GCF_001447785.1 Gekko japonicus | reverse complement strand
TCAGCTGGATGCTAAATTTCGTTCACGTGTTTCGTAACATGGAAATGGCACACCTGAAAAATGGGACCCTTGTCAGAGCACCAACCTCCCGGTGGGCCCTGGGTTGCCAGCCTCCAGGTAGCTCAGCAGTTCGAGACCCAAGTGCCACATGACGGAGTGAGCTCCCGTCTCTGGCCCCGGCTCCTGCCAACTTAGCAGTTCGAAAGCAAGAAATTGCAAGTAGATAAATAGGTACTGCTTCGGTGGGAAGGTAACAGCGTTCCATGCGCCTCGGCATCTAGTTATGCTGGCCACATAACCACGGAAACGACTTTGGACAGCGCTGGCTCTTCGGCTTGGAAATGGAGATCCCTAGAGTCGGATTCGACTGGCTTTCGAGCAAAGGAAACCTTTACCTTTACTAAGTGAGGAGTTAGGTGATGTTATGTATTACGTCTGAAACATTCCAGGACTATCTACCAGAGAGTGGCTGAGCTTGGAGCTCTAGAACAATATCCCACCAGGACTCTGGAAGTGACCATTTGGAAACTTTTGTAAATCGCTTATCCTTGGGAGTTGGGTGTGTTTGGGTGTGGTCTTTGCATGCTATTTAAACTGGGCTGTTTCCCTGGTGTTTCAGTCTTGTTCCTGAAATCACTTAATAAATTTGAGCTGGTCACTGCAATGCGTCTTGAACCCAGTATTTAACAGGTGAGGAGTTAATTTAAAAAACGAATAATGGGGAAATGTGATCTCATCAAGGTCGGAGGACCGCTGAGCGCAGAGACTTTTCTCCAGAATCCTCTGTGCTGTCAGAAGTCAGCTCACTGTGGGGCCCGCAGCGTTCCCTCTAAGCTGAGTGAGCGTGAGCTAGCTCACAATTTTTTAGCCTCCAGCTCACTGTTTTTTTGTCTTCGCTTGGGAAGGATGGGGCTCCAGAGCAAACTAATGTATGCAGCAGCCACATCGTTCACTCTCAACTTTAATGCCTGTCGCTCACAGAGTAGAATTTGTGCTCACAAGACTCCATAGCTTAGAGGGAGCGATGCGTGGGGGGGGGACAATTCGCAATTCTTCGCCTTTCCTCCAGGGTTGCCAGCCTAATGCTTCTCCTAACCATTTTGAATTTCGGTTGAAATGGTTTCCCTTCTTAGAAACAGTTTTTAATAACGATAATTTACCTTGTTGTTCTGTACCAAAGAAATATTATGAGGTTCTTCATATTCTGCAACTCGAACAGCATCAGTTTACTAGCTCTTTGTTATTATG
>NW_015162390.1:1000-1231 GCF_001447785.1 Gekko japonicus | reverse complement strand
TGGGCTTACATAGTGCTTAGGGGTGCTGTGATTGGCTGCAGATTTAGTTAGTATCTTAGGCTGTTTCATGGCTATTTAGCCTTTTTGGGAGTATTTTGTTTGTTTTTTCCACTGAGTACACTGGTGGTCAGGGGTCATTTTGTAGAAAAAAGAGGCGCAGGAGCTCAATAGCATAACTCATTAGCATAACTCATTTGCATATGCCACACCCACTAACATCGCAGGAAGTGT
>NW_015162390.1:0-547 GCF_001447785.1 Gekko japonicus | reverse complement strand
AGCTGTTCTGGAATCAGGCTTGTGTGGCATTAATGGGGTACTACCTAAGTGTAGCTCCAGTATGCTGCTGGATCTCCAAGTTAACCAGCAGATTTATTATCTGGTGTGCTGCTTAGTTGCTCTCCTAAGCAGTTTATAGGTGATTTCAGTATTGTACCACTAGTGAACTAGGCCAATAGTAAGGATTCATGAACCTGGCCTTTATTTGACATTTAGCTGCACTATAATCTGCACATTTAAAATACCGTACATCTTGAGCATACAATTTTTCATCCCTTGGATCCTCTCCTTTTAGCACCGTTTCTATAATTTATATTCCAAATGTAAGCTTCACCCTCTGAAAATCCAATAGACAGCAATGGATATAAAATACAGAAAGAAATTCTAAATTTTGAGAAGTGGTGGAATGTTCATGTGTTGTTGAATTCCCAGGGTGAAAAGACAGTACAATCCTCTGACAACTTTTTATTTTTACTGCATTTTTGTTTCCATAAAGAATGCAACATGAGGCTATCTTGCTGTCAGAGTCCCACAGCAATCAGTTCTC
>NW_015162389.1:367-1346 GCF_001447785.1 Gekko japonicus | reverse complement strand
ATCCATAATTTCGCCCAAATTGCGCTGCCGCTGACTGATTTGCTTAAAACCAAGGGAAAGGGGTTCGACGCCACGAAACCTGGTGCTCCGCTCAAATGGTCCCCTGCTTGTGCGGAGGCTTTTAACAGACTTAAGCAAATGTTCACTTCGGAGCCGGTCTTGGCGCAGCCTGATGAGACTAAAAAATTCATCGTCCAAACCGATGCCTCGGATGTGGCTATGGGGGCTGCGATCCTGCAAGAAGGGGATGATGGCCGTCTGCACCCTCTTGCATTTGTTTCCAAAAAATTCTCTGAGGCTGAACGCAATTGGGGGATATGGGAAAAGGAGGCGTCGGCTATCCGGCTTGCCCTCTCCTCTTGGAGGCAATGGTTGGAGGGGGCCCAACTGCCATTTGAGGTTTGGACTGATCATAAGAACCTCGAAATGCTTAAATCGCCCCGTTCTCTCAATGCTAAGCAGCTCCGGTGGGCTGATTTCTTCGCTAAGTTTCGTTTCACTCTTCGTCATTTTCCGGGGGCGGCTAATTCGCTCGCGGATGCACTCTCACGCCTCCCACAACATGACAGCCAACGTGAGGTCATCATGGACTCTGTTTTCTCGCCCTCCCACTTGGGGGGGGGCGTGGTGACTCGCGCACAAGCGCGCAACAATTCACGGACTGACGACACGTTTCCCTCCCCGCTCTCAGCGGCGGGGGGGGCTTGGGTTCACAAGTATGTTTCTGCTTTCTCCAAAGAGGACGATGACTTTATTTTATCCTTGCCTGATTGCATTCACAGCCCTGAGGGCTTGGTCTATTCAGGTGATAAACTGTATGTACCTGCTTCTCTCCGCAAGGAGGTGATGGACTCTGCTCATGGTTCCAAGCTTGCAGGCCACTGGTGTTTTGTTAAATCTCTGCAACTCATACGCAGACAGTTTTGGTGGCCCCACATGCGCAAGGACTTATTGAACTTTGTGCACACTTGTCAAACCT
>NW_015162389.1:0-355 GCF_001447785.1 Gekko japonicus | reverse complement strand
GCGCATTGACGAAGCCGAGAGGGGGGAAGCCTCCTGGTCTTTTACATCCCCTGCCTACCCCTTCCAGACCATGGGAAGTGGTCTCTATGGACTTTATAACTGACCTCCCTGTGAGCAAGGGTAACACTGTTATTTGGGTGGTGGTGGATCTGTTTTCTAAACAGGCTCATTTCGTTCCTTTTCCTTCTTTGCCAACGGCGCAGAAGTTGGCTAGGGCGTTCATGTCTCATGTGGTGAAAATTCATCAATTGCCTGCTAAATTAATTTCGGACCGTGGGTCCCAATTCGTTTCTAAGTTTTGGAGAGAACTCCTCAGTATTTTGGGAGTGGAGCAAGGGCTCAGCAGCTCGTACCA
>NW_015162388.1:0-1337 GCF_001447785.1 Gekko japonicus | reverse complement strand
AGAACTGCCAAAAGTACAAGCTGGGTTTAAAAGTTTAAACAAAATAAGATCATGGCATCTGGCTCCATCACTCCTTGGCAAATAGAAGGGGAAGTCATGGAAGCAGTGACGGACTTCACGTTCCTGGGATCCAAGATCGCTGCAGACAGTGACTGCAGCCATGAAATTAGAAGACGCCTGCTCCTTGGGAGGAAAGCGATGGCAAACCTAGACAGCATAATAAAAAGTAGAGACATCACCCTGCCAACAAAAGTCCATATGGTCAAAGCAATGGTATTCCCAGTAGTAATGTATGGCTGCGAGAGTTGGACTATAAGGAAAGTCGAGCTCCAAAGAATCGATTATTTTGAATTATGATGCTGGAGAAGACTCTTGAGAGTCCCTTGGATTGCAAGGAGATCAAATCAGTCAATCCTAAAAGAAATCAACCCTGGGAGAGGAGGGGTGATGGGGTAGCAAGGTGGTTGAGTGCCCAAGTGTTCTGGGTCTCGCCAGCTTTTGGAGTCTTTTTAGGAGACCTGTTTCTTTTCTGCTGTTTTTATATTGATATAAAATAGAATAATAATAGTATAGTATTGATAAAATGTTATATAGTAGATAGAATATTGTTGAATTAGTTTTATAAAGGGAATAGATACTTGGTTTAATAGTGCATGTTATTGAATACAAATTAAAACAAGGGGGGAATGGGAATCTGTATGCAAATATGATGATGTGAGTGAGATATTGGCTAGCTATTTTAAAATATATGGCTCTTTTCTATGTAACTTGTTAAAAAATAATAAACTTTGCCCAATCTGGGCAAGTAAAAAAAGAAAGAAAAAGAAATCAACCCTGGAAGGCCAGATACTGAAGCTGAAGCTCAAATACTTTGGCCACCAAATGAGAAGGGAGCACTCACTGGAGAAGACCCTGATGATGGGAAAGATTGAAGGAAAATGAAGAAGGGGACAGCAAAAGATGAGATGGTTAGACAGTGTTATCAATGCAACGAACATGAAATTAAGCAAACTCCAGAGCAGAACAGAAGACAGGAGGGCCTGGTGTGAGGTGGTCAACCGTGCAACTGAACAACAAAATGGATATGAACCAGGAAAAAAAAATCAATACTTTTCAGATCCAGATTTTATTGCCAGTATTTCATTGTCAGTATTCTGGATTACTTGTGTCTCCAATACGAGTTCCGTATTTGGCTTTGGGGTTTTTTTGTTTTTTGTTTGCAAGGGGGGGATTCAAAATTAAGCAGGTCAATTTTTCTATATAGGGAAATATATCCAGGTGACTGGAGGGGCAGGGTTTTTTTACCAAATGACACGAAAATTGCAGTGAATCTGATA
>NW_015162387.1:0-1378 GCF_001447785.1 Gekko japonicus | reverse complement strand
GTGAATCCTGACCCAATTCCAGGTTCCTCCCAGCTGCGTCAACCAGCAGAGCTGGTTCCCCCACAGGGGGAAGAATCAGGAACACAGGTTCACCCACGGGGACAAGAAATATCTGGCAGGGAAGTCTTAGAATAAGGTCCTCGCTTGAACTGAATGAATGAAACTCCCTCACCTGTTCCGCCCGCGGCTTCTCCTCTGCCTGACTCAGGAGGAAGCCTTCGGCCAGGGCCACTGCCTGGGAACTGGTCTCCGGCCCACATCCTCTGACCCAGCCCTGCATTTCCTGGGGCAGGATGGTCAGGAACTGGTCCAGGATCACCAGGTCCAGCATCTGCTGCTTGGTGCGCCTCTCCGGCTCCAGCCAGTGGCTGCAAAGTCCGTGGAGCCGGCTGCAGACCTCTCGCAAACCTTCTGCCTCAGAGAACTTAGTTTCCATCTTCATGGCTGGCCCCCGCATCTGAAAGAGCAGCAAAGGAGAAGGGTAAGAGATGGAATGGAACAGGACGAAGAGATGGATCCTGCCCTGCTCCCAGACTCTTCATCCCTGCACCGACCAGCAGAGCTGGTTCAACCACAGGGGCAAAAATTAGGGTTGAGTATTCTTCCCAGTCTAGTGAACTCTCCAGAGGTGGAGGTATCTGGCAGGGAAGCCTTAGTAAGCTTGAGGGAAGCTTGAGATGAGCAAAGGGAACCCACTCACCTGCTCTGCCTGCTTCTTCTCCTCTTCCTGGCTGAGGGGGAAGCCTTCGGCCAGGGCCACCGCTTGGGAACTGGTCTCCGGCCCACATCCTCTGACCCAGCCCTGCATTTCCTGGGGCAAGATGGCCAGGAACTGCTCTAGAATCACCAGGTACAGGATCTGCTTCTTGGTGTGCCTCTCTGGCTCCAGCCAGTGGTTGCAAAGTCCATGGAGCCGGCTGCAGACCTCTTGGGGCCCGTCGGCCTCGTGATATAACCGCTGCCTGCGTACATCTGTGGTCTTAGTGTCCTGAGCCATGATCTCTGGAGCAGCTCTTTCCCAAAATTCAACACCACTCCCTGTTTGGATGGGATGGAGACCTTTCCTTGATCTCTTGCCTATTCCAGGTCCACCTCTTCCATCTCCTTCCCCATCTGTTGGGTCACCTCCAACTATGGAAAGATACGTTTACTGAACGGGCTACGAAGAAGGAGAGGGGAAGATATCAAAAGGGCAGAAAGTAACCAAAGAGAACGGAGGTACGCCACCGACCCCAGTCAAGAGACATCGAAGGCTTGCTCTGGTGGATCAGAAGGAGCGTCCTTGTTGTGTAGTTTCCACGTCAGGATTGATGTCATTGTGCTAGCTTACATATCAAGTGTTGAAGAGGTATGCCCTTTTGGTCCTTCAGGAAAATAA
>NW_015162386.1:1102-1377 GCF_001447785.1 Gekko japonicus | reverse complement strand
TGAGGTCCCTCCCATCCCAAAACCCTGCCTTATCCAAGCTGCACCCTCAAATCTACAGGAATTTCCCAACCTGTAGTTGGCAGCCCTATGGTTATATTTTTATTTATTTAGCAAATTTATATACCACCTCTCCAGAAGAGGCTGAAGGTGGTTCCCAGTTCCCAGCTCCTTATTCGTACCTTATTTGTGACTTATTAATGGATTCAGCCAAAAAAACATTGAGGAACGTAGGGGTGTATGATGTATATTGGTCCAACTTTATTTTAGGGTTCAGA
>NW_015162386.1:0-886 GCF_001447785.1 Gekko japonicus | reverse complement strand
TCTTGGTGCTTGGGGGGGTCAACAGTGGGAGGGCTTCTAATGTCCTGGCCCCACTGGTGGACCTCCTGATGGCACTGGTATTTCTGGCCACTGTGTGACACAGAGTGTTGGATGGGATGGGCCTTTGGCCTGATCCAACATTGGCGTCTCTTATGTTCTTAAGGTGTCCCGATTTTCACCGGTGAATATTAGAGGGGTGCCCAGAGGGGCTATAGGCTCACTGTGGTCCCAGCAGCCAGTTCTTGGCAGGAACACCAGAGAGGCATAGGAGGGCTTTAATGGCATCTGCTCATTTCTTTCTCAGCTGTCCCATCACCAAGAACTGAAACTGGAGCCATATTCCAACTGAAGCTCAAGATGTGGTGGGCTCTCCTTCTTTGGAGGTTTTTAAACAGAGGCTAGATGGCCATTTGACAGTAATACTGATTCTGTGAACTTAGGCAGATCATGAGAGGGAGGGCAGGAAGGGCTGCATCAGTTCTCGTGGCCCTTTCTTACACACCCAGGGAAATGCTGATCGTTCTTTCTACTATCCTGTCTCCAGGCTTCTAGAAGCTCAAGCCTGTTACAGTAAGTAGTCCAAACGTATCAGTCTAATGGTTTTACATCATTTTATTAGCTCGCCATGCTTCCAAGGTTCAGTAACTTACATTAGGGCTGCTGGGTGAATGAAGGAGTCCATACTCATGAAGCATCCATGAATCAGACCAATGATAGAAAGAGACTAGTTCTGTCCCTCTTGTCTTGCCGCTTGTAAAGTTCAGACGAAGGAAGGGAATAGCCTCAATAAACATTTTTCCCACGAGCTCATGCTGGCACCAGGAAATAGCCCTATCTAGCCAATGGGGGAAGCTACCGTCAGAGTATCTAACTACTAACTACATTT
>NW_015162385.1:1100-1383 GCF_001447785.1 Gekko japonicus | reverse complement strand
AAAGAAAGGAAAGAAAGGAAAGAAAGAAGAGGAGGGGGAGGGAGGAGAAGGAGAAGAAGAGGAGGAGGAGGAGGAGTTTGGATTTATACCCCGCCCTTCACCATCCAAAGGTGTCTCAGAGCGGCTTACAAACTTCTTTCCCTCCCCCTCCCCACAACAGACACCCTGTGAGGTAGGTGGGGCTGAGACAGCTCTTGAGAGTTAGACAGATGCACGGAGAAGAGGTCTATCACTGGCTACTAGCCATGGTGACTGAGGGGAACCTCCACCTTCAGAGGCAGTC
>NW_015162385.1:0-923 GCF_001447785.1 Gekko japonicus | reverse complement strand
TGTTGGCCCTCCAGAGGAACTGGTTGAGGCCACTGTGTGGGACAGGATGCTGGACTGGATGGACCCTCACTGGTCTGATCCAGCAGGGCTCTTCTGACACTCTTATCAGTGGAAGGCCTTGGTCTATATGCCCTGTTGTTGGCCCTCCAGAGGAACTGGTTGAGGCCACTGTGTGGGACAGGATGCTGGACTGGATGGACCCTCACTGGTCTGATCCAGCAGGGCTCTTCTTAACGTTCTCCCATACTGACCTAAATCTCTTGTGTGAATGGGTAGGTGCATCTTGTGCACATGGACAAAAATGTACAAGCATGAACACTAATGCGCCAGGTGATGTGCAGCCTGGTCTTCCATAGGCCTCACCTGCTAAGTATACGTTGAATTCTCAATAACATTCCAGAGGCCAGGTCTGTTTTTTTCCCTTCAAATATAGTTTATCGGAAGAACAATCACCTGCTTGACTATTATGTCAGTTGATGATAGGTTACAGTAGAGCAAATGAACACAGCAGGAAGAGTGGAGCCTTCAGCAATGTGGAAGAAGGGGTGTGCAGGCAGAGGTGTTGGGCAACAACTCTGGATACGAGTCCCTGCTGAAATGTTAGAGAGGCTGTGCAAAGTAGGATGCAAATATTTGAAATGAGTTATAGTGGTGCAGCACGGATGTTAGCACGACACCTAAAGAGAACCTCCATGTCCAGAGGCAGCATACCCCTGAATAGCTGTTGTTTGGAATGAAACAGCAGGAGACAGCTTGTATGTATTGCACAGATAGCTGAATGGCCTAGGGTTGCCAACTTGTGGTGGGGAAATTCTAGGAGATTTGGGAGGCAGAGCTTGGGAAGGTGGAGTTTGAGAAGGGAGCAGGGATGTAATGCCATAAGGTCTGCCCTCCGAACTTGCCATTTTCTCCAGGGGAACTGG
>NW_015162384.1:0-1236 GCF_001447785.1 Gekko japonicus | reverse complement strand
ATTAGCCAGTTTTTGATCCATAAAAGCACCTGAAAGGCGGACAAGATTTGTGGCAGGGGAGGAATGTTCGGGAGTCACTGGTTGCCTTCTTCAGATACAGAGCCGTTGTTAATTCCAGGAGATCCCCAGGCCCCATCTGGAGGAGGTTGTCAACCCTGAAGCAGGGTACTGTAATTACCTTTTGTGGTGTGTGTGTGTGTGCAGGTGATAAGCTATTATTTCATGGGGAACCTCTTTTTACACAGCTTTGTGTCGCAAGGAAACAGCTTATCATTTAAAAAAAACAAGGTCAAGGTAAAGGTTCCCTTGCTCGAAAGCCAGTGTGATCCGACTCTAGGGATGCGGTGTGAGTTCTCTGCTGTGGCCTGTCCGTCTTGGGTGGCCCTCCACGGCATAGCCCACAGCCTCATCGAACCACGCAAGCCCCCTTGCCATGGTTCCCCTTGCCATGGTGATCCATGAGGGGGCGTATCTATTTAGCCACTTGCAATTTCTTGCTATCGAACTGCTAGGTTGGCAGGAGCTGGGGCCAGAGATGGGAGCTCACTCCGGCATGCGGCATGCTAGTACTAAGTGACCTCAAAAGCAGGGACTGGGTCTGAAACTTGGCGGGGGCGTTGCGCACTCCAGAGGGCGATGCCTATTCTCCCTTCCTGCGCCGAGACGATCCTGGGCATTAACTTTCTCCTTTTTCTCTCGCAGGTTTGCCGGTTCCAGCTAGTGGACTAGACCTGTGCCACCATGGTGAGTGCCAGGGGCCATTTCATAGAAAAAGAGGTGCAGGAGCTCATTAGCATAACTTATTAGCATAACTTGTTTGCATATGCCACACCCCTGACATCACCAGAAGTGGGTCAGAAGGCAACACATGCCGCTCAGGCTCCATTGGAATGTTTTGGATTGCTAGCTATTGGGGGGGGGGGGGAAAGTGGGAGGTCGGCCCCTTCACAGAGGAGGGAGAGCTTGTACCTGAAGGCTCTGCAATTTACCTGGCTGCTTCTTGCTCCTGGTGGCCCAACTGAGGGCTGCTGGGAGCAGGGGCGGGGCTTGTTGCATGTGCCCGCCCCCTGGGCTCCTTACTGCCGGAGCTCTGCTCCTGTGCGCTCCCTCAGGACATGACCCCTGCTTGGATGGGGGACACAGAAGCAGGCAATGGCAAACCACATCTGTTCATCTCTTGCCTTGACTTGGAGGGCCCAGACCGAGCTAATTCCTTTCATTTATTAGCTTCATTGA
>NW_015162383.1:0-1399 GCF_001447785.1 Gekko japonicus | reverse complement strand
GCCCAAACTGAGAGAGAGAGGAAAAAACAACACCGCGTGTGGACGGAGGGGAGCAATGTGGCTGCGCAGCGATCCGGAGCAAGGAAGTGAGTGTGATCGCGATTCTCCAGGTTAAAAAAAACACACGCATGGAGCTGGAGCAGTTTAACCCGCTCCCAGCACCTCAGAGCGGCTTACAAACTCCTTTCCCTTCCCTTCCCCCCACAACAGACACCCTGTGAGGTCGGTGGGGCTGAGAGAGCTCTGACAGAAACTGCTCTTCTTTCAAGAACAGCTCTGACAGAACTATGGCTTGCCCAAGGTCATCCAGCAGCTGCAAGTGGAGGCATGGGGAGTCGAACCCGGTTCTCCCAGATTAGAGTCTGTGCACTTAACCACGACACTACACTGGTGTACTCTTGGTCTCCAGAATAAGGCAGCTTCAGGAGTGTTCATGCGTCCCCCTTCCCAAAGAGATCTGGAGATGGAGCCCCGGAAGGGAGGGGTTTGGGGAGGGACCTCAGCAGGATATTTGTGCCATAGAGTCCACCTTCCATAGCAATCGTTTTCTCCAGGGGAGCTCACCTCTGCTGTCTGGAGTTCCATTGTAATTCCAGGAGAACTCCAGGTCCCACCTGGGGGTTGGGAAGTCTACCCTCCAAATGTACTTTTAAGGCTCCAGAGCCTGTGACTATTTACTGCTGCAGGATTATTTCCTTACCTGCTGGTTTATTAGGAAGCACTTATGAGCAGAAAGTAGTAACCAAGTGCTCGTAGAACAAGTATAACACATGTCGGAGCAAGATTGTATACATTCAGATAAGATTGTATTCAGTTTTCACATAAGTCATATTGCGTTTAAAAATATAATAAGTTCTTAAGATGTTCATTCTTTGGTATAATTTCGGTTTCAGCTAAATATTGGACTACTGGGAACCAGAGTGACTGTAGGTTTTTTGCATCACTCCAAATGTACTTTTAAGGCTCGGGAGCCTGTGATTATTTACAGCTGCAGGATTATTTCCTTAAAGTAAAGGCAAAGGTTCCCTTGCTCGAAAGCCAGTCGAGTCCAACTCTAGGGTTGCGGTGCTCATCTCCGTTTCAAAGCCGAAGAGCCAGCGCTGTCCGAAGACGTTTCCGTGGTCATGTGGCCGGCATGACTAAACACCAAGGCGCACGGAACGCTGTTACCTTCCCACCAAAGTGGTACCTATTTATCTACTTGCAATTTCTTGCTTTCGAACGGCTAGGTTGGCAGGAGCTGGAACTAGAGACGGGAGCTCACTCCATCATGCGGCACACTCGGGTCTTGAACTGCTGAACGACCGACCTTCCACAGCCTGCAGTTCAGCGTCTTAACCTGCTGGTTTATTAGGAAGTACTTAAGAGCATCTGGACCAGTGTTCCCTCTAAGATGAGT
>NW_015162382.1:0-1405 GCF_001447785.1 Gekko japonicus | reverse complement strand
ATTGAAACATACATGATGATAATTAGCTTTCTAAATTACAGCATCTATCTTCTTGTTTTAATCTGATAATACAGTTGATTAACTGATAAAATATACATTGGAGCCCAGAAAACCATTGGGTCTATGGAAGCTTATAATATAAGCTAGGGGAGAGCCTTCTCCCCCACCCCATGTCCTACAATATGGGAGCACATACCTGTCTGCTCCTCAGGCCTCCCAGCTCCCCAAACTTTATATATATTGAGCTAATAAATAATAATAAATAATAAATAATAATAATAAATAATAAATAAAGCTTGCTATTGTGATAGAACATTACGAAATTACATTATATCAAGCTCTATTTCACCGTCCTCTGTTTCTTCAGAAACATGAAGCTTGCTGTTTTTAACTGGCGTCAACGATGAATGAGTCTTCCTTTTTACAGCTCGAATTTCAGCTTGCTCTAATTGAGGCAAACCTAATGCAGATAACAAAGCTGATCTGGAAACAGTCATATGCAATATATTGAGTTTGCTGATATTCCACAAACATTTTACCTGACCGCAACTAATAGTATTTTATACCTGCTGCCTGGAGTTTAGAAGTAATAGGTTTTAAGTCTCTTCGGATCTTAAGCATTTCTGGGGGAAGGTCCGGAAATACAAGTATTTTGCTTCCTTGAAAATCCAAGCCACTCTGCTGCCGTGTTTCCATCCAGATTTTTCTTTTAGTCTGATAGTCTGCCAGCTCCACCACAATGTCTCTGCCAGAAGGGGCAGCCTAGGAAGAATCTGTTGTTTTACTTACTCTGTAAGCTTGCAGTATCAGTGGAGTCACACCCTCCTCTAATTTTAAAGAGGCAGCCAGGTAGGATGCCATGAAAGTAGAAAGGTCAGTTGTTGCTTCGGCATTTGATGAAAAACCACGAAATTTCAAGTTTGTGTCTCTTATGCGAGACTCCAAAATCATGGTTTTTTCTCTAGACCAACTGTCTTGAGAGGTGGTTCCAAGCTTTTTTTTCCAGGGAGGCAACTTTCTTTAATGCTGCTTCTGCTTTTTGAGCTGTTTGCTTATATTGAGACTCCAATTCCTCCATGCGTTGGGCTAGAGGTGATATCATACAGCAAGCTTCAAGGGAGCGGTGGCACAGGCAGTTAAATGCCTGCATATAACATCTACAAACGGCTGCGGCAGCTGTTCGATTCCCACCGCGGCCAGAATGAGCACCTGGCCCCAGTCCCAGCTCCCACCAACCCAGCGGTTCAAAAGCACGATGTAACACCAAATGTGCGAGTAGATCAATGGGTACCTACCTTAGATGGTAGGGGCACCCGCCCCCCGTCGAGGGGGGTTCGTGGAGTAGTGACAAGAGGTGAGGCGGCGGACAGCGAGCGGCGGAAAAATGGCGACAGAGGACAACATC
>NW_015162381.1:1289-1403 GCF_001447785.1 Gekko japonicus | reverse complement strand
ACAGGTTTTATTTGTGTTTCAATTCTTTGCTCAATCCTTTGGAATACTGTGTGCAATTCTGGTCACCACACCTTAAAAAGGATATTATAGCTTTGGAAAAAGTGCAGAAAAGGG
>NW_015162381.1:0-844 GCF_001447785.1 Gekko japonicus | reverse complement strand
GCTTCTAATGTCCTGGCCCCACTGGTGGACCTCCTGATGGCACTGGTAGTTCTGGCCACTGTGTGATACAGAGTGTTGGACTGGATGGGCCTTTGGCCTGATCCAACATTGGCATCTCTTATGTTGTTATGTTTTTATGTTTCCATTTCTGGCAGTAGTTACTTTGCCCCCCCTCCCCTCAATTTGGATGGCATTCATTGGGTCAGTATTGCTCACCGGATAATCTACCCTCGCCATATTTCAGACAGAGAGAAGGGCTTCCTGATTCGGGGGCAATTAGAATTTGCACTTACGCAGCAAGCAGAGAGAGGTGTGAATTCCTGTGTAAGCTTTCCCTCCTTTTTTGGATTCTCAAGTAGAGGACTTTTTTCTTTTCTTTTCTTAATTTGGCAATTTGTATTTAGTACAACCAACAAAAACACAAGCATGAAACAAAGAAATAGCATAACAAACAACAAAGACAACTAGATGAGAAAGTAAATAAGCAATACCAGACATCAGATCTTGCAACTTACAAACATCCTTAATATGGCATTTTAGTTAAGTACTTCAATTTTGGGGGGACCACTCCCATCTACATCAAGTAGTTCAATGTCATTGGCCACACTTCTACAAAATCTGAGGAAGGAGCATTATTTTCAAACTGATTCCTCTTATACGTAATTCTTTCCATTATGTTCATCTCCCGTACCTTACGTTACCATATATGAAGCATAGGTACATTTGGGTATTTCCAATTAGCCACTATAAATTGGTTTGCTCCTAACAGGCATTGAAATGTATCAAGAGGCTGACACCTTGCTATATGATAGGACTACTCCTGAGGAAGACTGGGATGAAATGA
>NW_015162380.1:0-1408 GCF_001447785.1 Gekko japonicus | reverse complement strand
GAGGATTGGGGAATCAAACCCGTCTTCCCATGGGTCCAGGATTCCTTCAGTCCTTCTGAAGGGCCAGACTGCGGGGCCCTCTGTCGCCACTGTGGTGGTGGTTGCACCTGACCTGTGGCTGACCCTGTAGGGTTTTCAAGCAAGAGGTGAACAGAGGTGGTCTTGCCCTTGCCTGCCTCTGCATCGCGACCCTGAGCTTCCTGGGTGGTCTCCCGCCCAAGTACTAACCAGGGCTCACCCTGCTTAGCTTCCCAGATTGGATGAGATCAGGCAAGATCTTTACAGTCAGAATTGTGCCACAGTGGGATCGGCTGCCTCGGGAGGTGGTGAGCGCCCCCTCCCTGGCAGTCTTGAAGGCGCGGCTGGACGAACCCTTGTCAGGGATCCTCTAGGCCAGTGGTGGCGAACCTTTTAGAGACCGAGTGCCCAAACGGCGACCCAAAACCCACTTATTTATCGCAAAGTGCCAACGCGGCAATCTAACCTGAATACTGAGGTTTTACTTGAGAAAAAAATACTCATACGTTAACTTAAGATGATCCAAACAAAGTAAGGAAAGCAATCCCAAATGCTGTCATTTACTTAAAATCATTTGGCAGAGAATTCGACACTTTAATAATGGGCTGGGCCTGGCTGGGGCGATGGCATGCATGCCCTCAGAGAGGGCTCTGAGTGCCGCCTCTGGCCCCCGTGCCGTAGGTTCACCACCACTGCTCTAGGCTGATCCTGCGTTGAGCGGGGGGTGGGGGTTTGGACTAGATGGCCTGTAGGACCCCTTCCAACTCTGGGATTCTAGGTTCCTATGAAGCCTGGGCCATCCAGGGCAGGGCAAAAGACAGACAGAGGTGTTTTGCCACTCTGCATAGTGACTTCCTCGGTGGCCGTCCACCCATCACCATACCAGACCCGGAAGCTGTGGCTCCCTTTGTGCTCTGCCTCCTCCTGTGAGGGGCCCCCCCCCCCCGCCGGCTCCTTTTCTCTGCCTTACCTCCTCAACCTCGCACCCAGCCCCCTCTGCCGGTATTTCTCCTGCCAGCTCCTTGGTGCGTCTTGCTTTTAAAAAAATAAAAATAAAAAACGTGTCACCGTTGAGTTATCTCGCAGCCGAAGTGAGCCAGGGAAGACGGGCTTGCCTCCTCTTGTATCCGAAGCACCCCAGAAAGGGGGCTGGCGTTTTACTCTCTGTATCGCAGGCCTTTAAGGACATTCGCAAGTGAAATTTGGGGGCAGAGTTTTCTCCCCCTCCCCCCCGCTGCAATTCAGGGTGCCGCAGAATGTCTCGTGTGCCAGTTTGGGCTTTTCGGCTCTGCTCTGTCGGCTCTCCCAGACGCCCCTCGGGTGCCTTTCGGTCTCTGGCCCTTTTCTGATCGGTACATCAGGGGTCTCTGGCAATGTTCCCTCTAAGCTG
>NW_015162379.1:1062-1412 GCF_001447785.1 Gekko japonicus | reverse complement strand
TATTCTGCAGCTACAATTTTAAAAAAATAAATCACTTTTTAAAATCGTGGAGGAACATCACTTGTGATGTGTGGGAAGTGGTGTACAAAGTGTTTTTAAAATTTATACAATCTAACTATCGCAGCTGCACAGTAAGGTCCAGCAAGTGCCTTCCATTTAAATCCTTGTGGTTCAGATTTTGCACATGCATTTTAGCATCAGTTGATTGAATGAAAGGGAACATAAATGAACACAGGCTGGGGGGGAGGGAGGAACCAATGTTGAAATTGACAAGACTTTTTTTTTTTAGTCTGACAAGCAGCTGTGAATTCCCATTTTCAACACTGCAGAGTGCCAGGGGATTCTCTGCG
>NW_015162379.1:0-258 GCF_001447785.1 Gekko japonicus | reverse complement strand
TTTTTTGCTCACAGGACTCTACAGCTTAGAGGGAACATTGCTAGCAACCATGTCATATTACTGGACTCATGCCACTTGTAAATTAAAAATTTTAAAATGAGGGGGAAATGGAGCTTGTATACCAATGATGGGGGAAGATGGTGGAAGGTGCAGAGTGGGTGGAACAACCTCATTTTAGGTGGGGAGTGACCTTAGAGAGGTGGCAAAATGGTAGGGGGGAATACAAGGCAATCTATATGTTTTTAAATTACCTTCAGC
>NW_015162378.1:420-1423 GCF_001447785.1 Gekko japonicus | reverse complement strand
CCGCAGCTCCTTAAATAAACATACAAATATAGAAAAACGTGCATGGGGACATTGAGATACAGATTTTTCAGCAGAGGAAAAAATGTGGTCTCAATAGAGACACAGGGTGTGCCTGCAAGACAAAATAATTTCAGGAAGCAAATTATATCCCACCATTTCTGCCTTTCCGCATAGTATAAGGGTCCTCTAACCCCTTAACCATTTATTTTATTTACCGCATTTATTGTATGCCTTTCTCACTGAGACTCAGAGCAGAGCACACATAGTAAATTGCTAACAATCCATACAAAGAGACACGTTAAGTACAGTGTAGGCCAATACAATCAATATGAGGAGACCTCAAATGAGCAATGGAATCAGGGGTAGCAGAGTTGTACTCTTCAGAAGAGAAAAATGCATAGCCTACTTACCTACTTTTTTGCACAGCATTCTTTCTCCTTATCCTGACTGGTGTCTCATCTCCTCCTGTATTCTATCTATGGGGACATTGGATAGACTATATTGCTGAAATGGCTAGGAAAAGTAGAAGGCAGCAGGAAGAGAGGAAGACCCAACTGGAGACAGATTGACCCAGTCAAGGAAGCCACGAGGGCCCTCCGGCTGTTAGGAATAGGACATTTTGGAGGTCGTTCATGCACAGCGTCTCCATAAATTGGAAGTGACTTGACAGCACTTAACACACAGAGACACACTCACGCATACTGTTCGGATAGCATGCCTTCAGACCAGAGGTCATTTCGGGGGGGAACGCGGGGGAACGCAGATCCCCCGGGTGAGGTGCAGGCGGCAGGACACATGAAAAAGCCCCGCCCCCTGCTTCCGGCCGCCCCACTTCCAGCCCTCATTCAGCCAGGAGGAGGCAAGAGAAGAGGGAGGGTAAGTTGCTTCCTCCCTGCCTCTCCCCACCCCTGCCTGCCTGGGGCCAGGGAGGGCCTTGGTGGGGCTTCCTTGCACTCCCACCGGCCTTGCAGGTCCACCGCCGGGCCCCTGATGTCAGGGGGTG
>NW_015162378.1:0-228 GCF_001447785.1 Gekko japonicus | reverse complement strand
AATCTCTCGCTCCTTGGACATACAGATGATATTTTTTGCTTTTTTAAGAGCAACGGTTTTAACAGTGGTTGTAATTAGACTGACTCCCTTCCTTCTTACCTTTCGAACCAGGAGAAGGGACATTATTTAGGTGCCATCTGTAAACTGTGGGGGTTTTTTGGTTCTGAATTAATGTATTTACATTGGTCTGTGGAAATGCTGTAACCCACCCTGAGCCCTGTTCTAGGG
>NW_015162377.1:1006-1585 GCF_001447785.1 Gekko japonicus | reverse complement strand
TTTACAGATCTAAATGAATTGTGTGTGTGGGGGGGGAGGTTAAAATAACATGTATTTAAAATACAGGGCCGCGGTGGCTCAGAGGTTAAGAGGCTGAGCTGCAGATTGGAAGGTCTGTAGTTCCAAAGGGACCTTCGTTGGTATACAACGCCATAGAGTTTGCCCTCTGCAGCTGCCGTTTTCTCCAAGGGGACGGATCTCTGTGGTCTGGAGGTTGGCTGGAATTCTGGGAGATGCGTAGGCCCCACCTGGGAGAGGGTAACCGTAGAGATGGCCCTCTCTCCCCCCATGCTGTGGTCTTCAGCTGAACCAGGCCCCCTGGGCACCTCCACAGTGCCGGCTTGTCCCAAAGCGTAACCTGTAGTTTGTCTTTTGAAACGCCATTGTGTCCAGTGTTCCCTCTAAGCTGAGTTAGTGTGAGCTAGCTCACAGTTTTTTAGCCTCTGGCTCACACAGTTTTGTCATAGCTCAGGAATTCCCTCCTTTCATCCTTCCTTCCTTTCTGCACAAATCTGTGCAACCCCCCCCCCATAGATAGCAATCCAAAACAGTCCAGTGGCACCTTTAAGGCCAAGGTTT
>NW_015162377.1:0-987 GCF_001447785.1 Gekko japonicus | reverse complement strand
AAAGCAAGAAGTCGCAAGTAGATAAATAGGTACCTCTTCAGTGGGAAGGTAACAGCGTTCCGTGCGCCTCAACGTTTGGTCATGCCGGCCACATGACCACGGAAATGTCTTCTGACAGTGCTGACTCTTTGGCTTGGAAACAGATGAGCGCCACCCGCTAGAGTTGGATTCAACTGGCTTTTGGGCAAGGGAAACCTTTACCTTTGCAGTGGGGGGGAGGTACATGTGACACTTCATTTCTCTACACTAGTCAGATTGACCAGTTCCTGAGCAAATGAAAAACATCTACCATGTTTCCTCCAGGATGACTGTACAAAGGTGGGAGATGGATGAATCAATGAAAGGGTAGCTACTGGAGCTAGGGACTTGAAAGATTAGCAGTGCAAATATGGGTGGGGTCATAGAAGAAACAAAAACTACTGCGACAGACTCAGCATGGGTTCTGTAAGGGAATATCTTGTTTCACTAACCTGTTAGTGTTCTTTGAGGGGGTGAACAAACATGTGGACAAGGGGGATCCAATAGATGTTGTTTACCTTGACTTCCAGAAAGCTTTTGATAACGTTCCTCATCAAAGGCTCCTAAGTAAGCTCAATAGTCATGGGATAAAAGGACAAGTCCTTTTATGGATCAAAAACTGGCTAATTAGTAGAAAACAGAGAGTGAGTATAAATGGGCAATTTTCTCAGTGGAGGGTGGTAAGCAGTGGGGTACCGCAGGGATCAGCACTGGGTCCGATACTTTTTAACTTGTTCATTAAAGATTTGGAGTTGGGAGAAAGCAGTGAAGTGGCTAAATTTGTGGATGACACTAAATTGTTCGTGAGAACCAGGGAGGATTGTGAGGCACTCTCCACAGGGATCTGTCGAGGATGGGCGAGTGGGCGTCAACGTGGGAAATGGGGTTCAATGTGGCCAAGTGCAAAGTGATGCATATTGGGACCCACGTTGATGGGGTCCGAACTAGTGGAGACTGACCAAGAGAGAG
>NW_015162376.1:0-1428 GCF_001447785.1 Gekko japonicus | reverse complement strand
TCTCCAGGGTCTCAGGCTGAGGTCCTTCAGATCACCTGCTGCGTGGTCTTCTTTTAACTGGAGATGCTGCTGGGGACTGAACCTGGGACCATCTGCATGCCAAGCAGAGGCCCTGCCACTGAGCCACAGCCCCCTCTCCAGGGTCTCAGGCTAAGGTCTTTCCCATCACCTACTGCCTGGTCCTTTTTACCTGGAGATGTCGGGGATTGAACCTGGGACCTTCTCCATGCCAAGCAGAGGCTCTACCACTGAGCCACATCCCCTGTCTATGTCTCTCTAGGGTCTCAGGCTGAGGTCTTTCCCATCACCTCCTGCCTGGTCCTTTTATCTGGAGATGCTGCTGGGGACTGAACCTGGGACCTTCTGCATGCCAAGTAGAGGCTCTGCCACTGAGCCACAGCCCCTGTCTATGTCTCTCCAGGGTCTCAGGCTAAGGTCTTTCCCATCACCTCCTGCCTGGTCCTTTTTACCTGGTTACTGTGTCCCTCTCCATGCCCAGTATGAGGCTCTCCCACTGAGCCACAGCCCCTGTCTATGTCCCTCTAGGGTCTCAGGCCGAGGTCTTTCCCATCACTTACTGCCTGGTCCTTTTTACCTGGAGATGCCGGGGATTGAATCCCCGGCATCTCCAGTTCAAAGGGCCAGGCAGTAGGTGATGGGAAAGACCTCCCCACTAAGACCCTGGAGACCCACTACCAGTCTGAGTAGACATTACTGACCTTGATGGACCAAGGGTCTGATTCAGTAAAAGGCAGCTTCATATGTGTTCATGTATTATAGGGAAGGGGCCGTGACTCAGTGGTAGAGCATGTGCTTTGCACGCGGAAGGTCCCAGGTTCAGTCCCCGGCATCTCCAGTTGAAAAGGACCAGGCAGTAGGCGATGTGAAAGACCTCAGCCTAAGATCCTGGAGAGCGGCTGCCAGTCTGAGTAGACAATACGGGCTTTGATGGACCGAGGGTCTGATTCAGTGGAAGGGGGCTCCGTGTGTGTCCAAATGGGTTCCCTACAGAAGTGGGAGGATCATCCCAAGGAAGCTCTAAAGGCTTTCCGTGGCTGAGTCCATTTGCCAGACGTGGCAGGGGAGTGCAGCGTCCTCGTCAGGTAGACGGTGGTTGCTTGAGCCAACGTGGCCAGCGTAGGAATACCTTGTATTAAAGGAAGCCAGAAGCAGAGTTTTTTGCATTAGGGATATGGTAGTGACTTGAGCGGCCCTTGGAAACCGGCGTCTCTTCTAATCGACCTGTGTGTTTCTGTGCAGTGCGTCGACCACCTGACCAGGATCCAGGCCGAACTGCAAGAGACGGTGAAAGATCTGGCCAAGGGCAAGAAGAAGTACTTTGAGACGGAGCAGATGGCTCACGCCGTCCGTGAGAAAGCCGATATCGAGGCCAAGTACGTTGTACCAAGTCTGCATGCAAATTGTTTT
>NW_015162375.1:0-1662 GCF_001447785.1 Gekko japonicus | reverse complement strand
TAAGAACCTAAGAAGAGCCCTGCTGAAGCTCTTCTTCTAGTCAAACAGAGTACAAGATCCATCTGTAAAACTTCTGGAGCACCTGAAAATGGAGGTGAAGTCCATCAGTGTCCTGGGACTTTTCATTACATTGGGATGTTTTATGTCAACGTTCAAGGTAGAGAAAGTGGAGACAAAGGTGTTATTTCTCTCTCTTGCAGAACTGTACAACTGCAGGTCACAAAACTGATGGGCAGAAGATACGAGCAAGATGAAGTCCTTCACACAGCACATCTTTAACTTGTGACACGACAAAAGTGTTACATTCACAAGAGTCTTATTTTGGCTGCCGGAAACCAACACAGCTACCTTCCTGTGATTAAATTATGGAATTCAGTGTCACAGGATGTAGTCCTGGCCATTATCTTGGATGGTTTTTAAGGGGATACCAGACAAACTCATGGAAGTCAAGGTCGTCCATTGCTGTTTGCCATAAGAGCTAAATGAAACCGCCATGAAGAAGAAGATAAGACATTGGATTTATACCCCACCCTTTACTACCCAAAGGTGTCTCAGAGTGGCTTACAAACTCCTTCCCCTTCCCCTCAACAGACACCCTGTGAGGTAGGCGGGGCTGAGAGAGCTCTGACAGAAACTGCTCTTTTTCAAGAACAGCTCTTATCAGAACTACGGCTTGCTCAAGGTCATCCAGCGGCTGCAAGTGGAGGAGTGGGGAATCAAACCCGGTTCTCCCAGATTAGAGTCCGCGCACTTAACCACTACACCAAACTGGCTGCAGACCCATTCTTATGCAGACTTGAGCACCCCCGATTTCAGCAGGACTGTTTTGGGAATTAGTCAGAATAAATGTCTGCAGCCTTTGGGGTCCAAAGAGGCCCACCTCTTTAAGCCTTTCCTCTCCCGTAAGAATCCACGCCTGCTTCTCAGCTCTCCTCCAAGCGCTCTCCAGTTTCCCCACATCCCACTTTTGGAAAATGCAGTGACCACAAACAGGCACAACACCCCCCCCCGGAAGCCCAAACACTGCATCGGCACCACTCCTGCCAAAGCACTCTCTCGCGCAAAGTGGTTGCATGCGTCAGCAACCGTGAGAACATCCAGGAAGGATGTGGGGACGGGGATGAGCCAGGTCCCAGAGACAGGGCCCTCACAAACAGCCCCCCTCAGTCAGAAAGACGGGAGCTATGGAAGGCCCCCCCCCCAATGTCTCTTCCCTCCCCAGGCAAGGAGGTGTCGATGCCACAGGGAAACCTGCTCCCGTAACCGACATTTCCCCCCCACAGTGCATCACCCAAAGCCTTCACAAAAGCAAGCCGTTCTTTCACACACAGATATCTTTATTGGCATGACAGCACAAATCCAAATAGAATACACTGGGATCTGTGGTCAGAAAGAACATCTCCTAGAGGCCCGGTAGAGGAATTTTGCTACGGTTTCAATGATTTCGCTCTTATTTGAGGCTAAAAGTATAAAGGTCTTACGATCCTCGGACTGACCCTTATAAAGGTCTTATAGTCCTCGGATCGACCCTCCAAAGGTAGCAGGAAAGGCTTTAAAAATACAGCACGTAGATCATTGCAAAACTTGCAGTGCAAAATAACATGATTGTTGTCTTCAATCTCGCTCATCCCGTATGGACACAACCTACCTGTATATGGAATT
>NW_015162374.1:0-1701 GCF_001447785.1 Gekko japonicus | reverse complement strand
CCCCCCCCCACAAAAAAAGGACTAGCTATGGGGCTGGTTACATTGTCATTACTGCATTATCTCATTTCGTAATCCAGTTTTAATGCATTGTTTGTTGTATGGACCACACTGTTTTAAATTGTGCGATCCACCTTGAGCCTCAGCAAGAGGCAGACTATAAATCACGTAAGTATAGAATATGAAGCAATGAGATAACGTGCAGTCGAGCTCACCTGCTGACACGAGCTGCTCATCCATAATATTATCAATGCGCAATGAAATATAAAACGTCTTTTTAACATCTCAGAGCTCCATGAAAACAACCACCGCCACCAAAAAGAGCGTGATGACTAGCAGAGGTTAAAGAGGAGCTGTGTCTTTTTGGGGTTTGATGAAAGACCAAAGAGTAAATTACCAGAGCTGATTGTATATTCTTAGTTCATTCTGCAGGGAATTATGCACTTAACTCCCATTAATGCTCTTTGGGCACGGAGATGGTACTATACCTCTTCATCTCAATCACTGTCAGTGGAGTCCCTGCAGGGAGATGATAGGTCTGCATAAAAGAAAGCAGGCAAACTGAAGAGGGGAAGCCTTTTGTATCTAGAGAGAGACATGAAAGGGGAAGCGGGAGGGGAGAGCTCAGAGAGGGAGTCGGAGCATCCTCCGCTATACAGATCCCAAAGAAGCACCACTTGTCATGCCTCTACATTAAACATGTCGTACATCCTTCTTTTGAGAGACAACTGAACGTTAGCGACTAATACCATCAAAGGGAAATGGATGGGATAAATGCTGTTCAAGGGTCAAGCAACTCCCGCAGGAATGAACTTGACTGCTGGGACGGCACCATCCCCCCCCCCTTCCTGTTGCAATAGCTTGGGCTGTCTTCCCAGGTCACCCTTTTAAAGTGCCAGCAAGACACTCCCACCGCTCTGTTTACCATTTATAAGCAAAAGGTCAACAATTGTGACAAGGGTTTTTTTTGGGGGGGGGAACAGAAGGACAGTTCACATAGTGTAGACCCTACAGAATACATGCAATGGATTCACACGTGCTCTGCATACAAATATAGGTTGTGTTCCTCTGCAAGGGGGACCCACTCAGTAAAGAATGCCCCCCCATCAGGGATGGAGGTTAAGAATTTTTAATCCTATTATGGCAGCCGGTCCCTAAGGATGCTTGAGGATTCCCCCTTGAGCAAGAACGTCAGCCATTCTTTCACCCCTCCAGGCAGCTGCTGGGAAGGTATTGGAACTGGTAGTTTAACCTCCCTTTGAGGAAACTAAACCGAGGAGAGGAGAATGAGGTAAGCGACTTTGGGTCCCCACTGGAGAGAAAGGTGGGGTATAAACACAGTAAGTAAATAAATAACTTCTTGGGAGGTAGCAGGTTGTGGTCTTTCCGCAACAGTCCTTCCAACTCTAGTCCGAGAATTCGGCATTTGGAACTCCAAACCATTTCTCGTTTGCAAATGCGAATGTGGTGCAGGTGAGGGAGCATTTAACCCTTTGCCCTGAGCTGTTTTCCCGGCCTGAAAAGCCCTACAGAGCAGCTGTTTGCTCCATAGTGGCAAAAATATTCTGTCTTACTAAAGACACTAATGGCTACTGGAAAATGAGCTTCACTTTTGTGAAGAGGCTGTGGCTCAGTAGAAGAGCCTCGGCTTTGCACGCAAAAGATTCCAGGATCAAATCCCCAGCATCTCCAGTTAAAAAGAAC
>NW_015162373.1:0-1741 GCF_001447785.1 Gekko japonicus | reverse complement strand
AGAGCATCACTTGCCCCAGAGACAGTGTTCCATCACACCAGTGGAGACCATCAGTGGACATCTGACTCGCATGGCTCTTTTTGTAGCAGGATGCTGTTGGACCTGTCGGCTGCGTTTGACATGGTCTATCACCAGCTGCTGACCCACCGCCTTGCTGTCGTGGGGGTACGTGGGTTTGCCTTGCAGTGGCTTACTTCCTTTCTCCAGGGTCGGGGACAAAGGGTGGTGCTAGGGGAACTGCAGTTCAGGAGACACCTGCTTGAGTGCACTATGCCTCAGGGGGCTGTGCTTTCCCCAATGTTATGTAACATCTACATGTGCCCCCTTTCCCAGATTGCCCGGAGGTATGGGCTTGGGGTGTCACCAGTACGCTGATGACACCCAGCTCTATCTGATGTTGGGTGGCCGGTCGGACTCTGCCCCGGAAGATCTGGATTGGGCGTTAAAAGCCATGGCTGGTTGGTTTAGGCTGAGTTGGCTGAAACTAAACCTGGCAAATATGGAGGCCCTGTGCCTGAGTCGGGGCGGTTTGGGGATGGGGGTCCCACTTCCGGCCTTCGACGGGGCACCAGTGCTGGAGGTTAGGAGTTTGGGAGGCCCAGGTGGCAGCCACTGCCAAGTCAGCCTTTTACCACCTTCAGCTGATACGATAGTTGGCCCCTTTCCTCGACAACCTGGCTACAGTGATCCATGTGATGGTCACCTCGAAATTACTGTAACACCCTCTACATGGGGCTGCCCTTGTTGCAAATCCGGAAGCTGCAGCTAGTGCAGAATGCCATGGCCAGGCTTCTGATGGGCCTTACTAGATGGAAGCACATCCGGCCTGCGCTGAAGGCACTGCACTGGCTGCCAATAGCATACTGAATAGTAATAGTATTATACTTTATTGTCATTGTACATAGTACAATGAAATTAAGATGTACCAGCACCTTCGCTTCAAGGTGCTGGTACTTACCTTTAAAGCCCTATATGGCCAGGGTCCGACATACCTGAGGGACCACCTTTCCCCATATATACCCCAGAGAACACTACGGTCGGGGTTACAACATCGACTAACTATTCCAGGCCCTAGGGATGCCAGGCTCACTGTCACCAGGTAAAGGTAAAGGTTCCCTTGCTCGAAAGCCAGTCGAATCCGACTCTAGGGTTGCGGTGCTCATCTCCGTTTCAAAGCCGAAGAGCCAGCGCTGTCCGAAGACGTTTCCATGGTCATGTGGCCGGCATGACTAAACACCAAGGCGCACGGAACGCTGTTACCTTCCCACCGAAGTGGTCCCTATTTATCTACTTGCAATTTCTTGCTTTCAAACTGCTAGGTTGGCAGGAGCTGGAACTAGAGATGGGAGCTCACTCCGTCATGCGGCACCTGGGTCTTGAACTGCTGAACTACTGACCTTCCACAGCCTGCAGTTCAGCGTCTTAACCACTTGAGCCACCGCAGCTCCATACTGGTGGAATGAGCTCCTGGGAGAGATCAGAGCCCTGCTGGATTTTCTACAGTTCCGCAGGGCCTGCAAGACGGAGCTCTTCCACCAGGCTTTCAACTAGGAACCGCCACTACTACCACTACTACTACCAACACCTGCGGTAAAGGGCTGGTCCCAGCTTGGAGATCGAGCCATACTATCGCGTGATGCTGGAAGATCGCTGAATCGGAAATTTGCTTATTACATCGTATAGCACGCCATCTTAATTAACGAAGGAATGTGTATTACTGTGAGCATTTTATCTGATTGTT
>NW_015162372.1:909-1739 GCF_001447785.1 Gekko japonicus | reverse complement strand
TACCCTGCCCTCCCTGTCGAAGCAGGCTCCAAGTAGCTTACATAAAAATTTATTAAACAGATAAAACAAGTCGAGATAAAAATATAATTATAAAACACTACGCAAAGTGCTAGTACATAGCGTATGACGATGGCGAGGTGTTGGTAGCATCAGCATAATAGAAGTACAGTCAGCTGGTATCTCAGTCTGGGTCATATTGGCAGAGCGCGGCTGTCAGTGGTGGTATTGGTCTTGGGGGCAGGGCCTTAGTTTGTTAAGTGCGGCAACAGATACAAGTTGGCAATCCTCCCTGTATTTACATTCTAGCCTCAGACTAGGAACTTCCTGGTTTAAGCCCCAATTCCTTTGACATCCCACAGTAGACAGGTAACAACATTCGTTCAGCTTCCCTTTCAGAATTTGCCCTTCAGCCTAGTTGTTCATAAATCCCCAGGTCAGTTCAGTGCAAAATAAAATAGCATATATATTTTACATAAGAACATAAGAGAAGCCAATGTTTGATCAGGCCAATGGCCCATCTAGTCCAACACTCTGTCACACAGTGGCCAAAAATACCAGGTGCCATCAGGAGGTCCAACAGTGGGGCCAGGGGTCGTTTTGTTGAAAAAGAGCTAGGGGAACTCATTAGCATAACTCATTAGCATATGCCACACACCCTGACATCACCGGAAGTGTGTCATAAGGCCACACCCACCACTCAGTCTTAGCCTTAAAGGTTAGTCTTAAAGGTGCTATTTGTTAGTCTTAAAGGTGCTATTTGTTAGTCTTAAAGGTGCTGTTTGAACTCTTGAAGTATTTTTCAGCAACAGACTAACACAGCTACCTTGGGG
>NW_015162372.1:0-696 GCF_001447785.1 Gekko japonicus | reverse complement strand
GAAATGACCTCTGAGTGGGGCCAGGACACTAGAAGCCCTCCCACTGTTTCCCCCTGCACCAAGCACCAAGAATACAGAGCATCACTTACCCCAGACCGAGAGCTCCTATCTATACCTTGTGGCTAATAGCCACTGATGGACCAATTATCCAGTTTTCATAAGAAAGTTCTCAAAAATGCTTAAAAGGCTTTAAAAATTAATTTGGGAACAGTGACAGTGTTTGTCTTACCCTGTAGGTCTAGTTGGGTTGCCAGAACCTCCAGTGAAGGTGGGAATCCCATGCCGCCAACTCCACACACACACCTCGGCTGCCAATCAGGTGGCCGGTGGAGGGGACTTACTAGAAGGTGTAGGTGATGTCACCAGCAACATCACAACATCACTTCCGGCATGCACAGGAAGTGGAATCATCACGTTGGAGGCATCCTGGCGATGCTCTGGTATTTGGGGGGGAAACTCTATGGTAGAAGCCATTTTTACCATAGAGTTTTTGCTCAAATACCAGAGCATCACCGTGATATCGCAGTGTGATGATGCCACTTCCAGTGCATACTGAAAGTAATGTATCCACATTGCTGGCAACATCATCTGGGCCTGCCTCCCTCTCCTGGTAAGTCCCCTCCCTTCCCCCGCCAGTCGCCAGGAGGAACTGGGCAACCCTGACTTCTAAATACCTGCCCAGACTTGCAAGAATAA
>NW_015162371.1:0-1960 GCF_001447785.1 Gekko japonicus | reverse complement strand
CTTCGTTGGTCTCTCCCTGAACTTGCTGAGTATTTATGCAGCCGCTCCACTCTCCCTCCCTCCCTCCTTCCACTCATCCGTTTCCAATTTGGATGCGCTCCTGATATTATAGCGGTATTTTCACCCCACCTGAGGGATGCATTTGGCACGTTATTATTGTAAGCCCGACGGCCGTTACTGTACACAGGATGCCCATCACTCCTGCTCTTTGGACAGCTTAACGGTATCTGAGCTGGGCAGGTTTCCGTCAGAAATATTGGAGGGGAAGAGCTGGGTTATTGCTCTTTTGTCTGTAAAGAAAAGCACCACTCAAGGCGAGTCGAAGCCGTTATTAGGGAAGGGGATCCCTCGGGGGCCTCATCGGGGCACGGCGGTGCAAGATCCCGGGTGCAAAGTTCCACGGAGATCGTGTCTCCCGCCTGGTTCTGGGATTAGGGTTGCCCCAGGTGGGACCTGGTCATCTCCTGCTATTACAATTGATCACCAAATGACGAAGGTCTGTTCCCTTGGAGAAAATGACCGTTTTGGAGGGTGTTGTCATGGCGTTAGATCCCGTTGAGGCTCCTCCCCTCCCAGACCCCGCCCTCCCTAGACTCCACCCCCAAATCTCCAGGTATTTCCCAGAGCAGAGCTGGCAACACTACTTTGGGTTAGGAGCCAGTTTGGTGTGGTGGTTAAGTGCGCGGACTCTAATCTGGGAGAACCGGGTTGGATTCCCCACCCCTCCACATGCAGCTGGCTGGATGACCTTGGGCAAGCCGTAGTTCTGATAAGAGCTGTCCTTGAAAAAGAGCAGTTTCTGTCAAGAGCTCTCTCAGCCCCACCTTCCTCGCAGGGTGTCTGTTGTAGGGAGGGGAAGGGAAAGGAGTTCGTCAGCCGCTCTGAGACTCCTTTGGGGAGTGAAGGACGGGGTCTAAATCCAATCTCTTCAATTCTTCTTCTTCTTATATAACTCTTCCAGTGTTTCTCTCTTTTATTTTGAACATCTCTTGAGCCAGTTTGGTGTAGTGGTCAGGAGCATGGACTCTAATCTGGGAGAATCGGGTTGGATTCCCCACTCCTCCACCACATGCAGCTGCTGGTGTGACCTTGGGTCAGTCATAAAGTTCTCTTAGAGCTGTCCTCTCAGGAGCCATTCTTGAATGAGCTCTCTCAGCCCCGCCTGTCTGTTGTGGAGAGGGGAAGGGAAAGGAGATTGTAAGACGCTCTGAGACTCCTCTGGGTGGTGAAGGGCGGGGTATAAATCCAATCTCCTCCTCCTCCTCCTCTAGAGGAAGCCCAACTGAAGGAGAGAAGAGCAGTAATTTAAAAATACACTGGGAAAGAGGGGTGAGAGAGGATAAAATGAACACTGTGGTAGCAGTTGCTGCTGAAATGATTTTTTAAAAATCTGCATCATAAGAACATAAGAAACGCCAATGTTGGATCAAGCCAAAGGCCCATCTAGTCCAACACTCTGTGTCATACAGTGGCCAGAAATACCAGTGCCATCAGGAGGTCCAGCAGTGGGGCCAGGACACTAGGAGCCCACCCACTGTTGCCCCCACCACCACCAAGAAGACAGAGCATCACTTGCCCCAGAGTCCCTATCTATACCTTGTGGCTAATAGCCACTGATGGACCTCTGCTCCAGATGCTTATCTCATTCCCTTTTGAAGCCGTCCATGCTTGTAGCCGTCACCACTTCCTGTGGCAGTGAGTTCCAAGTGTTAATCTCTCTTTGGGTGAAGGAGGACTTCCTTTTTTCCGTTCTAACTCGACCGCTCAGCAATTTCATGGAGTGCCCACGCGTTCTTGTATTGTGGGAAAGGGAGAAAAGTACCTCTTTCTCTACCTGCTCTATCCCATGCATAATCTTATAAACCTCAATCATGTCACCCCTCAGTTGTCATTTCTCCAAGCTAAAGAGCCCTATCGCCAATCACTTCTTCAGAGACGGGATGCTGGACTAGATGGACCA
>NW_015162370.1:0-1840 GCF_001447785.1 Gekko japonicus | reverse complement strand
TAAATCTATGTAGAAGGTACCATAAAGTCCAATGAACAAAGGAAGCGAAAGTGACACGGAGTGTGGAGGCTACCATAAAATCCAGTGCCCAAAGGAAGCGGTGGCAGCATGCAATGCAGAGGGGAATTTCTGTTCCAACGTGGGTTGGCTAAAACAACCGAGGGAAAAGCCAATACAGAATCAGCCTGTGTCTCGTGTACTGCTCTGATATGTGCATGCAAATCAAATGTTCCAAAGACACCAGAAATCACCAGGTCTCTTGGCTACTTGTGAAAATCTCTGAGCTTAAGGACATGGTGCACATAGTGGTGCTTGTGAGTTTGCATCAGTGTCACAAAAGTTTCCACCTTTTTACATCAATGAAGTCAAGCTGAATCAATATTAATGCCAAAGGTGTATGCCTGTCTTTTTTCTTTTTTCTTTTTAATTTCCTCTTTTAGCTCAGTCAGTCCCAGAGAGGAGCAGAAACAAGGGAGGGTTTTTTGCCTGGCTTTACAGTCACTTTGTTTCACTGTGGGTAGCACAGTAATACATGGCCGAGTCTTCAAGTTTCAGGCTGTCAATTTGAAGATACACCATGCTGGAAGGGTTGTCCCTGGAGACGGTGAAACGTCCTCGCACTGAGCCAGAATAGTATTGGAAGCTTCTATCATACCTTATAAATGCCACCCATTCTGGGATCTTCCCGGGAGCCTGCCTCACCCAGTTCATGTCAGAGCCTCCAAAGTTGAACCCGGAGGCTCGACAGGAGAGATGGAGGGACTCTCCGGGCCTTTTGACATCTCCTCCGGACTCCACCAGCTGGACCTCTGAGAGGACACCTGGCAAGAAAGGAATTCCAAAGAGATCGGATTCAGATTTAGGTTTTGAAGGTAACTATATTAATTTTTTTGTGAAAGAACAAGAACTTTTTACCTCTGAATATTGCCAAAAAGAAAAGAATTGGAAGACACAACATCATTTTCCCTTGAGTCTTTGAGGAAAATAATTGGCTAGAAGTTATCCAGTGCTTAAAGTTGGGTCTTTTGGTGTCACTGAACCTGACATAGGGCTGATTTAATCAGGAAGCTGCCCCTGGATTTACATACACCTTAGTATAAAAGTACATAAGGAGCTGCGGTGGCTCAAGTGGTTAAGACGCTGAACTGCAGGCTGTGGAAGGTCAGTAGTTCAGCAGTTCGAGACTCAAGTTGCCGCATGACGGAATGAGCTCCTGTCTCTAGTTCCAGCTCCTGCCAACCTAGCAGTTCGAAAGCAAGAAATTGCAAGTAGATAAATAGGTACCACTTTGGTGGGAAGGTAACAGCGTTCCGTGCGCCTTCGTGTTTAGTCATGTCGGCCACATGACCACGGAAACGTCTTCGGACAGCGCTGGCTCTTCGGCTTTGAAGCGGAGATGAGCACCGCAACCCTAGAGTCGGACTCGACTGGCTTTCGAGCAAGGGAACCTCTACCTTTACTTTACCTTAGTATAAAAACCCTTTAGCAAAGATATGACCTCCTTCTGCATTGACAGTGCAGATTTAAACTATGCTTCCACATTGGAGCCTACCTCCTGAAGTTTCACTAGGGTTTGATCCCCACAGGTTTACTTCTTTTTCTTTCTTTCTTTTTTTAAAAAGGTCTGCTTTTCGTATTCATTTATGACAATTAGTTTTGGGCCTGGTTCAGACACGCAGGGCATGGAAAGAGCATGTACATAGTGGTGCACCTTGAGAATATCTGGTTGCAATAAAATAGAATTGGGTGTTTGACCTTGAAATGTACAAGAGAACATTTCTGCCAAACGTTTTCATATTTTCTACTCTCCTCAAA
The DNA here is from genome assembly GCF_001447785.1 of Gekko japonicus. NCBI lineage: Eukaryota > Metazoa > Chordata > Lepidosauria > Squamata > Gekkonidae > Gekko > Gekko japonicus. The sequence goes on along the minus strand of NW_015162370.1, from coordinate 25 downwards.
GAAATCAAATATTATAAAGGCAGGA
>NW_015162369.1:207-1806 GCF_001447785.1 Gekko japonicus | reverse complement strand
ACCCAAATTCCTGTTCCTGTTCCGAGCAAATCTAATCTCTAATCCAAAAATAGAAATTAATAAATGGCAAAAATCCTTAAACAACTTTTTCTTTCTGGGACTACAAAAAACCAAGAGTCAAATTTAACATTTTAACGCGTGAAACAAAGAAAGGAGGATTAGAGCTCCCAGACTTACACAAATACTATGTTGCAACTAACCTTACCAATATAGTAAGAGTCCTAACTAGTGATACTGACATTAGTTGGAAACAAATACAAGAAGCGGAAATCAGAACTCACTCTCTCTCAGAACTATATTGGAGTAATAATAAAAAACACAAATTGCAAGTATAAATAATGTGTTCCTAAACGCATTAGAAGTCTGGGAGTCACAGAAAAAAATTCCTTCTTCCAAAACTCTCCCAACTATCCACTTTCCTTAACCAAGACTGGTTCCCGCCAGGCCAAGAAAAACAGGCTTTCCAGGCATGGAGAAACGCAGGCATATTGCGCTTAATAGACCTGACTAAAAAAGGTGCTCCTTTGAGCAAATTGGAACTAGAAAAGAAATTAAACGGGAAAATTTTCTGGTTTAAGTACTTACAAATTCAAGACCTCCTACATAAGCTACAAACAGAAGGAACATTCTCCAGACCGCTTAGTGAGTTTGAACAAATCATTAGGAACTCAAATGGGGAATTAAAAGGATTGATAGGCAAGCTCTAAAAACTCCTAATAAAAGGGTGATCCGATTCCTGTACAGCGCTGCAAGCAGGCGCTTCTTGGGACACTCCCGAGGCGCCTGGTCCTCTTTCGCCCCTTTGGGGGCCCCTAGACACATGGGTGGGCTCTGCCTGACTTCCTGGAAGGAGGTCAGGTTGCAGGGAGCGTTTTTCGGCCACTACCACACTTGGCAAATGCGGGGGTGCTGCCATTTTTGCTCTGAAGCAGGAGCGATCGACGGAAAAAAACATGGCTCTCATGTATTTTCTACCTGCGACCAGCCGTTTTAAAGACCAAATTAGTACAACACAACGAACATAAAAGGAAAACAGAAGAAAGTGAGTAATTGTATTTAAAATGCTTTGTTTGATGGTTCCATGTTGTTAAAACCCCCTTTTGAATTGCCCTAATATACTGGAGGAGCGGCTAATAAAAAGAAAAGGGACAAAACTGTTATAATTGGAGTGGGGGGAGAAGAAAAATGGCTTCAGAAAGGAACATAGAGGACTTAGAGGAAACTGAAGAATTTTCTCACCTTACTTGTGAACAATTTAAAAAACTGTTAGTGGAAGAAATACAACTTGCGATCAGAGTGGCATTTAAAGGATTACTGGAGAAATCACAGAACTTGCCTATTGGAGTGGAAAAAGAGCAGGAATCTAGGCAAGCTGAACAGGGAGAGGAGGAAGAAATAGACTCTGAGCTCTCTCAAGGAAATAAGCTGCACGACATTTCTGCTGTTCTTACGACAGAACATGAAGGTAAAAATGAGCAAGTGATTTGTTTAAATGAAGCAACAAGGAATACTATAGACCCAGAAAGCCAAAAAGAAGTCCACCACGATAAACTTGTAATTGAACAGAGTGAGCCAGCAAAAGGAGGAAAAAAGAGGCAT
>NW_015162369.1:0-194 GCF_001447785.1 Gekko japonicus | reverse complement strand
GAAAAAACGTGGGAAGTATTCAAAAAACTGGGAAACTACTGGAAAGAGATATTTCTTACTGGTATGGAAATCGAGAAAGAAAGATATGAAAAAGAACCGCCCAGCCATGGGGCCCACCAAGCCTTCTCCTGCTCCCCCCCGGCACCGGCAGCGAGGCCTGAGTAGCCCCCAACAGCCAGAGCATTCTCTGCACA
>NW_015162368.1:0-1846 GCF_001447785.1 Gekko japonicus | reverse complement strand
TAGCCCTTTTTTTCAAATCTGAGGAGAGGGGGGAAGAGAGATGCCGCTTTGGGTTCCCTTTGAGGAGAAAGGTGGGGTGGAGAAGAATCAATAGAGTTGCATCCTGATTCGATGAGCTGCCGACGCATTCTCAGACGTTCTGACTCCCTCCCTCCCTCCCTCATATTTGACAGAAAGCCGGCTGTAGAATAGAATCCCAGGATCACAGAGTTGGAGGGGGCCCTCGAGGCCATCTAGTCCAAACCCCCTGCTCAATGCTGGATCAGCCTAGCGCAGTGATGGCGAACCTTTTAGAGACCGAGTGCCCAAACTGCGACCCAAAACCCACTTATTTATCGCAAAGTGCGAACATGGCAATTTAACCTGAATACTGAGGTTTACTTTAGAAAAAACAACTCACACATTAACTTAAGATGATCCAAACAAAGGAAGGAAAGCAATCCCAAATGCTTTCATTTACTTAACATTATTTGGCAGAGAATTCAACACTTCAATGATGGTCTGGACCTGGCTGGGGCGATGGCACGCGTGCCCACAGAGAGGGCTCTGAGTGCCACCTCTGGCACCCGTGCCATAGGTTCGCCACCACTGGCCTAGAGCATCCCTGACAAGTGTTTGTCCAGCCGCTACTTAAAGACGGCCAGTGAGGGGGAGCTCACCACCTCCCCAGGCAGCTGATTCCACTGTGGCACAACTCTGACAGTCAAAAAGTTTTTCCTAAGATCCAGTCGGTCCCTTCCCACCCTTAATTTAAACCATTCTTGCGAGTTCTGTCCTTTGCTGCCAAGAGGAACAGCTCCCTGTCCTCCTCTAAGTGACAGCCCTTCAGAGACTTAAAGAGAGCCGTCCTGTCCCTCCTCAGCCTCCTCTTCTCCAGACTGAACATTCCCATGTCCCTCAGCCTTTCCTCCTAGGGCTTCTTGGTCTCCAGGCCCTGTTCATCCTCGCTGCTCTGTTCTGCACCCGCTCCATTATGTCCACATCCTTTTTGAAGTGAGGCCTCCAGAACCACACACAGTACTGCAGGTGCAGCCTGACCAGTGCCGTGTACAGCAGGACTGTGACATCTTGTGATCTGGATGTTTTCCCTGTTGATGCACCCCGAGATTGTATTTTTGATGATATTTAAGTTATAGTTTTTATTTATTGGCCCTTTAACTTGCATGTAACTAACCTTTCAGGTACTTGATTCATTTGTTTGGGTTAAGTCCTGCCCTTTTTTTCCTCTTAAAAAATGTATCCCAACAGAGAGTGATTAAAATGTGGAATTCGCTGCCAGAGGATGGAGTGATGGCCACAGGCATAAACAGCCTTAAAAGGGGATTAGTTGGATTCATGGAGGAGAAGTCTATCAGTGGTTACTAGCCATGGCGACTGAGAGGAAACTCCACATTCAGAGACACTAATCCTCTGGATCCCAGAGCCGGGAGGCAACATCAGGGGAAGGCCTCGGCCTCTATGCCCTGCTGTTGGCCCTCCAGAGGAACTGGTTGGCCCCTGTGTGAAACAGGATGCTGGACTGGATGGACCCTCACTGGTCTGATCCAGCAGGGCTCTTAGGATCTTAGGGGGAACATGATAGAGGTTTATAAAATGATGCATGGGGTGAAGTGAGTAGTTGACAAAGGGACATTTTTCTCCCTCTCCCAAAAGACTAGAACTTGAGGGCATCCAATGAAGCTGATGGGCAGTAGGTTTAGGAGGGACAAAAGGAAATACTACTCTACACAGAGAGCGATCAAAATGTGGCATTCACTGCCAGAGGATGGCCGCAGTAATAAACGGCCCTAAAAGGGGATTAGATAGATTCACGGAGAGAGAAGTCTATCAGTGGTTACTAGCCATG
>NW_015162367.1:1059-1868 GCF_001447785.1 Gekko japonicus | reverse complement strand
CTGTATCAAGGAAGAGTCATTGGGAACCAGATATAGATGAAGGGTTGTCTTCCTGAAGATCTGATAAAGCAGCACCACAGAATGGACGGGGATGAGCCTCTGGATGGGTTTCAACAGCACGCCCAGAACAGAGAATTCAGGGTTCTCCAGCACAACATGAAACTGGGTCACCCGTGATGGCTCCTCCAGAGTCATCCCAGCATCCACAAAATGGGCAATTTTCATCTGGGATACATCAGTCTTTCCTTCTGTGGACAGATGTGTAAGAAATAAAAAGCTCTCAGCTACTTTTAATAATGACTTTATCATCAGCAGGACAGTCTTAGTGATTTTGGGGTCTTGGGAAAAGTCACGGAATGCGGGCAGGTCCTCAGGAGACATATCAACCAGCTTAGGCGGCGAATGCTTCCCGAGCACACTACGGAGGAAGTACCGAGACAGCGGGCAGTCCTAGAAGAGGATCCTACCGTGGCTCCAGAGGAAGCCGCGCCTGCACCAGAGCACCCACTCCGCATTCCGTAGTCCCCGGCAGCCACGGACACGACCCCGGAATCAGAGGCGGTTGCAGCGGAGGCCCCGGCACCACTCCCGAATTCCGGCTCGGAGGTCGGGACCCTGGAGATAACCGCACAAACCCCCAGACGATCTGCAAGGGTACGACGGCCCCCATTGTACCTTAAAGACTATGTCACATAAGGGAGGCTCCGGACTATGGGGGGAGGGATGTAGTGTCTGCTGACTGCCACCGGAGGCCAGCGCACACGCCTGAGCTTCAGTCCAGGACAACAATGGGGACTAGGATCCTAGTC
>NW_015162367.1:0-1040 GCF_001447785.1 Gekko japonicus | reverse complement strand
CGGAAAGTCCAACCCCGCCAATGGGACCCAGGTGTGGTCCCCTGACTGTGTATATAGTTGGCCTGCCGGCCGTTTGTTCCTTGTCTTTGTTGTGTGCCTAATAAAGCGTGCTATGCACTACGTCGTTGTCTGTTGTCCATCCATGCGGCTACCCACAACATAACAAATATTGATAGTAACAAAAACTTCTGTACAACAGCAGTCTCACTCTGGTACAAACTAAGGACATATTACATTAGGGAAAGTCCACAAACTAACAATTCCTAACACTATTAAACTATAATGGAATGTCTCTGAATTACAAATTCTGTCACTATAGGTCCATTCTGGTGTCTTGGAAAAGGAAGGTGAGCAAATGAGATTAGGTTCAATTAGAACTGGGGAGGGTTTTTTTAGTGGTTCAAGGGCAGTTTGCACCTGCCACAGGATGGGTGATGGGTGTACTATTTCAGTGCAGCTGGGAGCTGGTAGATACGGAGGTGGGAATGTTCAAAGATGGCCAGTATTTGGCAAGAATGCTCACTGTTTGCCTGAAGCATCCAGAAAGATAATGATGCAAGGGCCACTATTCCCTTCCCTCCACTCTTCTTTAATGGTCACTGTGGCTTAATGAACCCCACCTGGCTATGCAGTCTTTCATTAACCTCGCTCTGATGGTCAGGAAGGAGAGCTGGCTTTTATCCTCTCTGAGTCCTTCCATTTTCACACACTCCCGATACAAACCGTAGATGACAGTGATTGAATGCTCCTTACTTCAGACTAAGAATAGATTAGGTATTCTGTTTGTTTAGTGGCCCCATATTTCTCCAGTGGGTACCCTCTCTGAGTTGGCAGAGATGGTCTCGGACATGGTGCTGGAGACACCCAGATTAATTGTTCTGAGAGAATTCAGCATACATGCCAAGTGCTCCTCACCAGGGACAGCCCAGGATTTTATAGCTTCTTTGGCTCCCTTGGGCCTGTCTCAGTCATGCTGGGTAAAACACATGAAAGAGGTCATGCCTCGAACTTCATCTTTTGCACTGAGCCTTTGAGGAGAG
>NW_015162366.1:1689-1855 GCF_001447785.1 Gekko japonicus | reverse complement strand
CTTAACCACTACAACAAACTGGCTCTAACCTTTAAGGCCCTATAGGGTCAGGGGCCTGCCTACTTGAGGGACTGCCTTTCCCCATACGTGCCCCAGAGAGCACTGAGGTCAGGGACACAACATCGCCTGACTCTCCCTGGTCCGAAAGAAGCCGGGCTGACTATTA
>NW_015162366.1:0-989 GCF_001447785.1 Gekko japonicus | reverse complement strand
CAACGCCACGAGAGCGTGCTGGAGCGATCAGACAGGGGAAAGTCCGTCTGTGGCCCATTGAAACCCGTCTGCTACCAGACTTTCCCCGGTGTCTTTTTACTCCGCTTCTGCGGCGGAGCAAAACGGGTCGCTGACGGGTGTGGGGTGCTTCCCAGATGTTCGTGTCTGATCGCGCCCTTAATATCTGCCTTTGCTGACTTAATGCTGGGGATTATTAGGAAGGGTATTGAAAACAGATCAGCCAATATCATAATGCCCCTATATAAATCAACGGTGAGACCTCATTTGGAATACTGTGTGCAGTTCTGGTCACCACACCTTAAAAAGGATATTATAGCTTTGGAAAAAGTGCAGAAAAGGGCAACTAGAATGATAAAAGGGTTGGAACACTTTCCCTATGAGGAAAGGTTAAGGCGCTTAGGGCTCTTTAGCTTGGAGAAACGATGACTGAGGGGTGACAGGATCGAGGTTTATACGATTATGCATGGGAAAGAGCAGGTTGAGAAAGAGGTACTTTTCTCCCTTTCTCACAATACAAGAACTCGTGGGCACTCCATGAAATTGCTGAGCGGTCGGGTTAGAACGGATAAAAGGAAGTCCTTCTTCACCCAAAGAGTGATTAACACATGGAATTCACTGCCACAGGAGGTGGTGGCGGCTACAAGCATGGACGGCTTCAAAAGGGAATTAGATAAACATATGGAACAGAGGTCCATCAGTGGCTATTAGCCACAAGGGATAGATAGGGACTCTCAGTCTGGGGCCGTGCTGGAGCGATCAGACAGGGGAAAGTCTGTCCGTGGCCCATCGCTACCCATTTGTTACCGGACTTTCCCCGGTGTCTTTTTACTCTGCTTCTGCGGTGGAGCAAAACGGGTCGCTGACGGGTGCAGGGCGCTTCCCAGACGTTTGTATCTGATCGCGCCCTTTAAATCTGCCGATCATTCACACCTATGGCACGTCTAATTGTGTGTGTGATGACGCCCTCT
>NW_015162365.1:715-1914 GCF_001447785.1 Gekko japonicus | reverse complement strand
TCAGGCGCTCCTGGACTCTGGCTCTTTTCCACCATGACCAATTTCCCACAGCCGCTACTCTGCGGTCGCTTCTCTCTTTGTCCCGATGGTACGTGCCAATTTCCCACTCGAAGCCGCGCGGCCGCACTTTGAACCGCGGCTTCACCCGATTTTGCCCGCTGTTTCGTAATCCTCAAAAAACAGGATCACAAAACCGCGGGGGGGATCTGGCGAAGCTGTGGGTCAAAATGTGGCCACGCGGCTTCGAGTGGGAAATGCACACATATCATTGGGGGAAAGAGAGGAGCGAGCGCAGAGCAGCGGCTGTGGGAAATCGGTACATGAGATGTGGTGCTCCTGTGGAGTTCTCAGTGGGACTGGCAGGAGCCATCTGTACACAAGTGGCTGAACGTCTTCACAGTGCTGGAATTATTTTAGGCCTTGTGTGGTCCTTCGGCTGGATCCAAGCCCTGAAATTCTCCTTGTTTCTTTCCTGCCCACTAAGGTCCACAAACCAACATCTCCTGGCGGCCCCCGGCCTCAGGGACGCCTGGCTAGCCCTGGCCCCTGCCTGGTGGAATGAGCTCCCGAGTGAGATCAGGGCCCTGTGGGATTTATTGCAGTTCCGCAGGGCCTGAAAGACAGAGCTCTTCCGCCGGGCTTTTGGTTGAGGCAGTGGACGTCCCCCTCCCTGGGTCAGCCCCCTTTATAGCCTGCGTTGGCCCTCACTTATAGTTTGGGTGGGCCCCATTTACAGCCTGGGTCGGAGACCCTAAATTTAACAGATCTCTGGGAAATTATCCCCAGTATAATTAACCACTGAGGCATCTGGCTTTTTACTAGAGTGGTATGTTTTACATGTTTTAATGTGGTTTTAATTGTATTGAATTTCTATTATTATATTGTATTTATACTGCTGGAACCCACCCTGAGCCCGTCAAGGGGAAGGTCGGATATAAATCCAGATAAACATAGGTCCCGGTCACACGGGCAGGAAAATGTGGGGGGGGGGACGTGACTGTTAGCCCCGGGGCTAAAAACCGCGCGGTTGCTTGAGCAGCCCTACCGATGGAGGTTCCTTGGAGGTCCCGTGGCAGGGGGGAGATGCCGACCACTCCACAGTCCTGCGGCGCAGCAAAGAAGCGGGGCGCGGGGCAAACGGGATTGGTTTTTTTAAAAAAAACCTCAAATGTGTGCATGCTCCCTTGGGTGCTTGTGTG
>NW_015162365.1:0-674 GCF_001447785.1 Gekko japonicus | reverse complement strand
TTTTCCGAGGGGACATGGGTGGGCGCCGGAACTACCACCAGAAACGCGATCAGACGCCTGCCCTTGCCCCGTGGTTTCAGGAAGGTACCTCGGAGGTACTAGTTTTTTACCGCGCATCTTCCGCAGGAAGCCTCGAGTTCACCACGGGAGCGCAATGCTTCCCAGATGTGGCGGTGAGATCGCGCCCGGAAAATCCGCCTATCTTCCATCCCTCTAGCGTGCCTAATGCTCCGTGTGACCGCAGCCATAAACATGTTTATTGATTGCAGAGTCGTCCTGTTTTGCATTAGGGGGGAGGGTGAAGTGCCATTGAGTTGTAGCAGACTGATGGCGACCCTGTAGGGGTCTCAAGGCAAGGGAGGGGCACAGGGAGTTTGCCCATTGCCTGCCTCTTCGTAGCAACCCTGGACTTCCTTGGTGGTCCCCATTCCGAGTACTCACCGACCCTGCTTAGTTTCTGAGATCGGACGAGGCTAGCCATCCAGGTCAGGGCAATAATTAAGTGCCGTCCAATAACAAATAGTGACCCTGTGGGGTTTTCAAGGCAAGAGACCTTTGGGGGTGGTTTGCCATTGCCTGCCTCTGCATAGCGACCCTGGACTTCCTTGGTGGTCTCCTGTCCAAATACTCACCAGATCCAACCCGGCTTAGCTTCCAAAATCTAATGAGATCGT
>NW_015162364.1:1669-1915 GCF_001447785.1 Gekko japonicus | reverse complement strand
CCCACCTGAAACAGAATCTGAAGAGTGCAGAAAGGGGGATTATCGGAGGAAATCTTCCTCAGTATCAAGAAGAAGAAGAGATTGGATTTATATACCGCCCTTCACTACCGAAAGGTGTCTCAGAGTGGCTTACAAACTCCTTTCCCTTCCCCTCCCCACAACAGACACCCTGGGAGGAAGGTGGGGCTGAGAGAGCTCTGACAGAAACTGCTCTTTTTCAAGGACAGCTCTTGTCAGAACTATGGC
>NW_015162364.1:0-1655 GCF_001447785.1 Gekko japonicus | reverse complement strand
TTCAGCAGGTGCCAATGGAGGAGTGGGGGAATCAAACCCGGTTCTCCCAGATTAGAGTCCGTGCACTTAACCACTACACCAAACTGGGCTGTGCCCTTCTGTTTTGGGGAAATGGACGCAGGAATGTCAGCTCTCTTCCTCACAGGTGATTTCCTCCGAGTTCAATGCTTTGAGGGGGTGGTTATTTTTCCTGCTTTCACACAAGGGCCGTGCAACATTTGGGCGTCTGCCGGAATTTCCCTCTGGCTTTCCTGGGATCCTGCCCAAAGTTGCTTTGGGGTAAAACTGAATCTTGAAATTGAGGCGAGATGGTTGTCATTTCAAATTCCCCCACCCCTGCCCCAATGGGAGCTGTTTTTCTTTCCCTGTGAAGGGTGTGTGTCAGGGTTTTTTCCACTTTGTCCGTTGACTAGTGTATTGGTGTAACCATATATTCAGGTGGGGTAGCCATGTTAATCTGAAGCAGCCGAACAAAGTTTGAGTCCAGTGGTACCTAAACACCAACAAAGTTTTATTCAGGGAATAATAAGCCTTTGTGTGTAAGCACACTTCCTCAGATGCAGTGAAACAGAATGTCCTCAACCGTTACATATGGGGCAGGGCTGGTTGTCAGCAAGAGCCAGTTGTCAGGAACAGTCAAGATGTATAAGTACTGGGTGATCATACCTGAGGTTGGATTGAGGCAGTTGGTAAGGCCTGTGAATGGCAGTAAATTAGCATGCAAATACAAGAGTTAACAAACAGATGTGAGAACTAAGTTGGAGTCCGTTGGCACCTTCTAGAGACAAGGGAAGTTCAGTTCAGCGAGAACTGAGAAGCTTCGCATGCGTACATGTCCACTCCTTCAGGTTCACTGAAACAGATTTCCTCAAACATTACATATAGGTAGGGGGTTAGATGTCAGGAAGAGCTAATTAGAGACAAGATGCCTAAGTATGAGCAATAAATACAGCTAAGGTTGGAATAACACATTAGGTAAGGCATGTAAACAGCAGCAAATTAGCATACAGATAATAAGGAGTAACAGCGTTCCGTGCGCCTTGGTGTTTAGTCATGCCGGCCACATGACCACAGAAACGTCTTCGGACAGCGCTGGCTCTTCGGCTTGGAAACGGAGATGAGCACCGCAACCCTAGAGTCGGATTCGACTGGCTTTCGAGCAAGGGAACCTTTACCTTTACCTTTTTAATAAGGCGTTAACAACCGATGTGGGAACTAAGTTTTGTCCGGGGGCACCTTTTAGACCAACAAAGTTTGATTTCTGGGTATAAGTGAGAACCGAGTGACTTAGCATGTGTAGTGAGCAATGCACCCTCTAAGCTGTGGAGTCTTGTGAGCAAAATTCTACTTTGTGAGCTACCGGCATTAAAGTGGTGAGCAGGCAATTTGGCTACTGCATAAATCAGTTTGCCCTGAAGCCCTCCCCTCCCAAGCTGAGACAAAAACGTGTGAGCCGGAGGCTAAAAAAAACTGTGAGCTGACTCACACTCACTCAGCCTGGAGGGGAACACTTGTAGTGAGATATAGAATGGCCGGTTAAGGGGAAAGACGTCAGGCTAAACACTCTTGAGCCTTGATGGATCAAATTTATTTATTTTACAGTTAAATAAATGAATGGATCAAATTAAGTGTCTTGAATTGTGCTCCAAATCCAG
>NW_015162363.1:276-1913 GCF_001447785.1 Gekko japonicus | reverse complement strand
TTGAAATCACTCTCTGGTTCTTTGTTAGCAGCGATCTAACACCTCCTGAGCCATCCTGTGAGGCAAAGCACCCTGGCCTGCCCTCAAGGGTTAATGTGACCGGTAAAGGGCCTGGTCCACCCTGCAGGTGTTACTGATTGGTCTCTCGGCCTACACAGCCCTTATCCTCTTCAAGGCCAAAGATGGAAGTGTGGTAATTAGCTTCTCACGAGAACCTGTGGTCCGGGTGAGGGGAGGGGGAAGAACCAGGGGTGATGAGGTCATCTTCTAGAGACTTCTCCTGGGAACATGTTCTGATTGGATGTTATCCTCACCTGTTGTTGCTGGGCCGAAATTCTATAACTGAGCTAAGGCCCTGAAAGAGGCAGACTAGCTTGGATTCCGATGGACTAAAGGCCTGGACTACCATACGCTTGAACTGCAATTCCTAGCAATGTGGAGAATGCCTGAGCTATGGCCTTCTGCTTTTGGATTTAAGGTTTGTGCCATCTAATGCCGGTCTTGAAAGTGTTAGATAGTTTGGCTAGTTTACTTGCTTTCTCGCTGCATGATTTTAGAGTAATGTGTCGGCTATAGAATAAAGTCTTATTTTGATAGAAATTGATGTACATTTCATAAACATTTTTTTAAAAATTAAACAACAGTCCCGTTACTTGTGTACAACTGCCCTGGGGCCCCCGGGGTTCAGCCTTGGACTCCTTGACACGCCCACGTATCGGTTTCTTCTCAAATTACCTGACTAGGTGCTATGGAGTGGTTTGCTAGTGGCAACTATCGGCTGCCACTGGGAGGCAATGAAGAGGGAGGAGGGTAGCGTTGCCAAATCTCGGCTGGGGAGTTCCTGGAGAAATGGGGGTGGAGCCTGGGGTGGACTGCCTCCTTGACTCTACAAGCAGGCAGCCAGCAAGTTGGATCTCCAAGAGCTTTCAGAGAGATGACATGCTGGCTGACGCAGATGCAGTGAGGCACAGAGGTGGGCCATTAGAGTCTGCGTCTGTGCCAGCCAGCTGAATCAGTGAATCAGATCTCTGAAAACTGTTGGAGAGCCAACTCGCTGGCTGGTGCTGGGGCTTCCTGTGGGCTGGCTGGCTGGTGCTGGGGCTCCCCCCCCTACTTGATAGGGGGCTGAGCCCCTAAAGCCCCACCCCGAAAGCCCCAGTTCATGCAAAGCAGTCTGGTTGGGACTCACAGTCACCCTGGATGAGCTGAAAGGACATCCTTTAATTCATCCCGCATTCCCCTACAACTGTGGATTGTAGCAGAAGGTCAGCCGTGGAAGGCAAGCTGTCTTCTGAGAACGTAGCTGCACATGTGGTGCTGGTGATGAATGTTGTCCAGTGGACCCAAATGGACCATACTTGAAATGGTGCTTGTTTAAATTGCAAAGGAATCGCAGATGCAAGTAATAGTTGGTGCTATATATTCAGGACAGATAGAGGGAAGTATTTCTTTCCTCCATGAGTAATTGCACTGAGAAATTCACTGCTAGTGGACATGGTAATGGCCACTAGCACACTTCAAGAAGGAATTAGATAAGCATATGGAGCAGAAGTCCATCAGTGGCTATTAGCCACAAGGTATAGATAGGAACTCTCAGGCTGGGGCAAGTGATGCTCTGTCTTGGTGCTTGGGGGAGG
>NW_015162363.1:0-254 GCF_001447785.1 Gekko japonicus | reverse complement strand
CTTCTAGTGTCCTGGCCCCGCTGGTGGACCTCCTGATGGCACCTGGTATTTTTGGTGACAGAGTGTTGGACTAGATGGGCCATTGGCCTGATCCAACATTGGTTTCTCTTATGTTCTTAAGTTCTTACATGGCTTTGAACGGAGGTAGCACAGATTCATGGAGGAGTGGTCTGTCCAGGGTACTAGCCCTGGTGGCTAATGATAATGGCCTGATGCAGTAGACCTCTGTATACCAGTGCTAGGAGGCAACATCA
>NW_015162362.1:0-1920 GCF_001447785.1 Gekko japonicus | reverse complement strand
GCTCTGCTCAGCAGCGCCACCGGGCAGGGAAAACGGGTGCGTGAGGCGGCAACGAAACACGGCGCGTGTGTCCCGCCCGCTCCTTCGGTGCCTGGGGAAGGGTGTGAGAAGCGGGGTTTCAAATCTGCGTCTCGTCGTCCTCGTCCCGTCCCCCCCCCCCTCCCAAGGACAGGCGGACTTGACCCCAGTGTTCCCTCTAAGCTGAGTGAAGTGTGAGCTAGCTGACAGGGGTTTTTTTTTTTTTAGCCTCCAGATCACAGTGTTGCTGTTGTTGTTTTTTTTGTCTCCGCTCAGGAAGGGCAAACTACTTCAGGCGGGAGCCCCCTCGGCGCGCTCGCACCACTTCAACGCCAGGAGCCGCTCGCCAAGTATTGAACTTTGGCTGACGAGACTCCATCCACTGCTTGAGGCGGGAGAGCGTCGCTCGGCGGCACGCGCTCTTTTCGGGAAAATGACAAACTCCCGAATGATACCGTCAGAAGAGTTTTTGTCTTTCATCACATGATGCTGGGAAAGATTGAAGGTCAAAGAAGACGGGGACGGCAAAGGATGAGATGGTTAGACAGTGTCATAGATGCAACGAACATGAAATTGAGCAAACTTCAGAGGACGGCGGAAGACAGGAGGGCCTGGCGGGAGCTGGTCCATGGGGTCGCAAAGAGTCGGATGCGACTGTGCGACTGAACAACAACAACAATCTATTTTGAAGCTCGTATCAACTTACGCAGTTACCGTGTTGAGTAATATTGTTGTTGGCAACCGTGAAAGTTTGTGTATTGTCTATCTGACGAAGTTTCGTGATAGCAAAGTTATGCTCAATGTTAAATTGTTTTTTTTAATCACTCTCTAGTTTAGGGGTACATCTGTACATCTGGATTACCCATATTACATGTATCTTAGCCTGTTATTCAAATCGCTTTTAATGTTAACTCATTGTTTCTTTAAATAAAAAATGTAATTTAAAATTTTTTTTAAAAAAGAAGAGTTTTACTGGTTTCGAGCACCCCCCTTGATTGCCCCGCGACACTCCAGGCGACAGGTTTTGCCTCCCCCAAATCCTCTGTCCCTTATTCAGAATTTCACCGAGCTCATAAACGAGGTCTACCGCCAGCAGTAGGTAAGGGGGCAGAGAAAAGCGTGGTGTCTGAGCTAGTGCAAAATGCCTCTTAAAGGGCAGGACTGGCTCTCTCTGAACTCTGCTGGTACTCTAATGTTTTCCAATGGAGCCCATGCAAGTCAACTGGCATCATTATTTCCAATGGGTCTTCCAGCGTCTCCCATTGTTTCCAATGGGCAATCCTGTCCTTCCTGTAATACATCCCCTTTCTGAAGTATTTACGAGATAGTCAGTGGCACAGAGGAGCTGCGGTGGCTCAAGTGGTTAAGACGCTGAACTGCAGGCTGTGGAAGGTCGGTAGTTCAGAAGTTCGAGACCCGGGTGCTGCAAGACAGAGTGATCTCCTGTCTCTAGTTCCAGCTCCTGCCAAACTAGCAGTTTGAAAGCAAGAAATTGCAAGTAGATAAATAGGTACCACTTTGGTGGGAAGGGAACAGCGTTCCATGCGCCTTGGTGTTTAGTCATGCTGGCCACATGACCATGGAAATGTCTTCAGACAGCGCTGGCTCTTCGGCTTTGAAACGGAGATGAGCACCGCAACCCTAGTCGGATTTGACTGGCTTTCGAGCAAGGGAACCTTTACCTTTTACAGTGGCACAGATATGTGTTTGTGGAGAATGCCATGCATGTGTCCTCCTGACAGCTACTAGTTGCATAGTGATTTTTTGCACGTTATGCAATAGAGCACCCTTTGCAAGGCTTGCCCTCCCCTTGGCATACAGTCGAGTCAACTTGTGAACAATTAATTTACATCACTTTTAAAGGGCTGTGTTCTTTCCTCAGAACTAAACACATCTCCCCTG
>NW_015162361.1:1639-1935 GCF_001447785.1 Gekko japonicus | reverse complement strand
GGAAGAGGCAGGGAGCAGCCCAGTCTCCTTTGGAGTCAGCCCAGCCTAAGGACCCTCAACTATACCTGAGGAGGAAGAGTCCCCAGTAGCTGCACAGGAGGTGCAGCCAGGAGAGTTCGATCCTGAGCCTGGCCCAGCACCCCCAGTGGCAGACACTCCAAGGCCAGACTCCTTGCCTAGTTCTCCTGTGTGCTCCAGACGTAGGGCAAGCCAGAGGCTGACTATGCAGGAGCGAAGAAGGAGTGCCAGACTCCAGCTCCTGCAGAGGCAGAGGGAAGAGCTGTAAGCCTTTGCAG
>NW_015162361.1:0-882 GCF_001447785.1 Gekko japonicus | reverse complement strand
TGGGGTTAAATGTTTGTTTGTGTTGTCACAGGAAGTCACATGTGTTTTATGTAGCCAATGTTAGTTTAGAACTACAAGCCCGGGAAAATCATCCCTGATCTAGGAGTTTCATTGGAAGCAAAGTGTCAAAGTGTTTTAGCATTTTATGACTTCTCTTCCCGTCTTTGTCTGCTGTTCTCAAGAAGAAGTAGAGAAGCCATTATCGCTCTCTTCTAGTCTTGTCTTTGTAGTGTAAGGATGTAGGGAATTTAGCTCTGTTGTTATTTTCATCCCAGTTACCCTTCCCTATGCTAGAATGTAGTAAAAACTTTCTATTTTAAACACACATGGACCCTGAGTCTGAATTATTTTACTCTGGCACTGCTAAGCTATTTTATCTCTGCTAAAAACCAAGTTTTAATTTTCAAAACCCAACAATCAGCAATCAATTAGAATTAGAAGAAGAGGAGGAGAAGGAGGAGGAGATTGGATTTATACGATTTATACCCCCGCCCTTCACTACCCGAAGGAGTCTCAGAGCGGCTTAGAACCTCCTTCCCCTCCCCCACCCCACAACAGACACCCTGTGAGGTAGGCGGGGCTGAGAGAGCTCTCTTGAGAACTGCTCCTGAGAGAACAGCTCTGAGAAAACGTGTGAGTGACCCAAGGTCACCCCAGCGGCTGCATGTGGAGGAGTGGGGAATCAAACCCGGTCCTCCCAGATTACAGTCCGCGCTCCTAACCACTACACCAAACTGGCTCTCCGTACGTCCATGCTGAGCCCCTGTAGCATTCCCCCACGGGTTCCACTCTGACTCCGGCTGGAATCGCCACAGGAAGACACAAGGGGAATCCTTGCTGCTGGCAACAAAGCGCCTTGAAATGGCCTGGAAGGGAAAGGGC
>NW_015162360.1:1670-1930 GCF_001447785.1 Gekko japonicus | reverse complement strand
CTTGACTAATGAAAGCTATAAACCATGGATTTTAATTTGAGATAATTTACTCTCTGTACATGTAATGTCCTAATTGAAGGAGGATGAAAAGATATGGGCAGTCTGTATTTATAGAGAGGAATTGCAGGGAAAATATAATTAAAGGGTTACTTTTTTAAAGAATGTGTATGGTATCAACTATTTTGAGAGAGAAGACCAGATGTTTTAGGACAAGATGAAAGCTATATGGCTTTGTCAGTGTGAGAGCTGGATTGTAGGGA
>NW_015162360.1:0-1190 GCF_001447785.1 Gekko japonicus | reverse complement strand
TTCAAGTGTGGCAGTGAAAGAGTTAAGGGAAACTCTGTCGTATCCCCCCTCCGTGGGTGCCCCAAACATGGGCTTATTTTGCTTAATGGTTAATCCAGGCCTGTCGCACTCTCAGGGTCTTCAGACGGCTCCCTGTCCCACCTGTCTCTGATGATACCTAAGGGACCTCTCACTCTTCTCTCATACTACAATTTAAAGGGAGTAAATCCTGCACTCCCTTGGAGACACTCAGGATATCCAAACAGCAGGCATTGCATTTGTATGTCCCAGTTGTTTGAGTGCTCAGCAGGATAAGCTTTCTCTTGTAGAAATTGGAAAATATCCGCTCAGATCTTTTTTTATATAACGGGGATTGCCACCAGATCTGGCAACGAAAGATCCCTCCTGTTTTCTACATCTCCAGCAAATATTAGGTCTCATTCTCATCTTCGCAATTCCCAGTGGTGGTGGAAAGTGGTATCAAGTCAGAGGCGACTTATGGCACAACCCTGCAGAGATTTCAAGGCAAGAGAGAAACGGAGATGGTTTTGCCATGGCCTGCCTCTGTGTAGCAGCCCTAGACTTCCTTCGTGGTCTCCCATCCGAGGACTAACCAGGGCCGACCCTGCTTAGCTTCCAAGATTATTAGGGCCTATGTTCACTGTTTCCTGAATGTCCCCTCCTGTTGATTGTCTTGACTCACTCAGTGTAATCTGCCTTGAGCCCCAATGAGCAAAACAGACTATAAAGAACTATAAATTTAAATAAATAAATAAATACATGAAATGAGAATAAAAATCTGACAAGATCAGGCTAACCTGGGCCATCCACGCCAGGATTAGCAACTCTTACTGACAAGTCCTGATGGAGGAAAGTGGCGTGAAGTCACGGGCACAAGCTGCCTTACGGTGATCCTGCAGGATTCTCAAGACAGGAGACGTTCAGAGATGATTTTCCACTTCCTGCCTCCACATCACGATCCTTGGTGGGGGTTCCCCCATCCAAATATAAGCCAGGGACAACTTGCTAAGCTTCCAAGATCTGACAATATTGAGTTATCCTGGGCTACTGAAAGGGTACCCAGCCCCGAGGTCCCGGCAAGGGTTGTATAACATCCCCTGATGCGATGATGTCTATTGGAGTGATGTAATTGCGTCAGTGACGTCAGACGTAAATCGCCGATGAGATGACATCACTTCAGGGTGATGTCA
>NW_015162359.1:0-1945 GCF_001447785.1 Gekko japonicus | reverse complement strand
ATTTACTCTCCAAGCCAGGCTGACTCATGCCCGG
The DNA here is from genome assembly GCF_001447785.1 of Gekko japonicus. Taxonomy (NCBI): domain Eukaryota; kingdom Metazoa; phylum Chordata; class Lepidosauria; order Squamata; family Gekkonidae; genus Gekko; species Gekko japonicus. The sequence continues at coordinate 1,911 of NW_015162359.1, read as the reverse complement.
CTGGGCTTCGTATCTTGTTGCGTGGTCGCCTCTGTGCGACTCCTTGGTTTTCTAGATGGTTGGAGGTGTGTGTGTGGGGTCTCTGAGCATGTGCAGAGGGCCTCTCGGGACTGAACAACCAATGCAAAGAAAGAGGCTCCCAAAGGGCACGGAGCATACTGTTGTTATTTGTAGGGGGGATGTTGTGTGAGTATCAGTTTGGTGAATGTCTACGCTTGCGCCAGCAGAATCCGGACCCTGGAGGGTGTGGCGCTGGCCAGGGGTCAGATTTGAAGGGGGAGGGGGGCCTGGCCCTGCGGATTGTTGGATTTCATCAGTTCTGCTCACATATTCTGCGGTTGGGTTCTTGCTTGGATTCTGTGATCGGAGAATGTTGGGGAGAGGGGAACCGATCCAGCACGAGGAAGAAAGTTTATTCCTTGCGATACTTGGAAACGACATTACAATAAATAATCAGATTTCCGGGGGAGAGGGAAAGATACTTCCTTGTGACTTGTCTTTCTGTAGAAGCACAACAGGGCAACGCCTGTCTTGTACAACACAGCCACAAAAATCCCCCTTCAAAACTAACCCCCTGTGTGCATAAAAGTCAATTTATAAAGGGGTTTTTTTTGGGTGGGGGGCAAATTCAGGGTGTGTTTTCAAGAAGTTGCTGTTCTGTTTTTGTTTGTGGTGGTGAAAAATAAGAGATTGCCTTTATACCCCACCCTTCACTTGGAGTCTCAGAGCGGCTTACAAACTCCTTTCCTTCGCCTCCCCACAACAGACCCTGTGAGCTAGGTGGGGCTGAGAGAGCTCTGAGAGAACTGCCCTTGAGAGAACAGCTCTGAGAGAACTGTGGCTTGCCTGAGGTCATCCAGCCAGGTGCAAGTGGAGGAGTGGGGAATCAAACCCGGTTCTCCCAGATTAGAGTCCGCGCACTTAACCACTACACCAAAAGACTTGATGATGCTTCTTTACAGCCCTGAAAGCAGTGAAAAAGAGTGTTGTCTGTTTCAAAAGGGTAGCTGTGGTGTTCTGAAACACTTGTTGGTCTCTAAGGGGCTACTAGGTTCATACATTTCTGTGTCTGGGGACACCCCCCCCTCCTTATTAAGGACTAATTTGGAAAGCGTTAATAAGGTCATTAATTCATAGGTTTGCCATAAGTTGGAGCTACGGTGGCTCAAGTGGTTAAGACGCTGAACTGCAGGCTGTGGAAGGTCAGTAGTTCAGCAGTTCGAGACCCGGGTGTGCCGCATGACGGAGTGAGCTCCCGTCTCTAGTTCCAGCTCCTGCCAACCTAGCAGTTCGAAAGCAAGAAATTGCAAGTAGATAAATAGGTACCACCACAGTGGGAAGGTAACAGCGTTCCGTGCGCCTTGGTGTTTAGTCATGCCGGCCACATGACCACGGAGATGTCTTCGGACAGCGCTGGCTCTTCGGCTTTGAAACGGAGATGAGCACCGTAACCCTAGACTCGGATTCGACTGGCTTTCGAGCAAGGGAACCTTTACCTTGCCATAAGTTGGAAGTTACTTGACAGCACTCAAACACACATGTGTGCGCGCACACGCACAGAGACACACACACAAACTAACCCCCCCCCTTTTTGTGTACATATATGTTAGGAATATAATGCAGAAGAAGGTTCTGTGTTCCAGTCAGGAAAATATTTCTGGTCATATACGACCCCCCAGTTCCAGGGATGAATTTGGGAAAGTGAGGTTCGTAAACATCCCTTGTGGGAAGTGCCAGCAAGTCTCAGCCAGTTTATGGTGACCTCGCAGGGTTTTCTAGGCAAGAGACATTCAGAGGTGGTTTCCCATTGCCTGCCTCTGTGTAACAACCTGGGATTTCCTCATTGGTCACTCATCCAAGTGCTAACCAAGGTTGACCCCTGCTTAGCTTCCAAGATCTCGCGAGATCTCA
>NW_015162358.1:0-1880 GCF_001447785.1 Gekko japonicus | reverse complement strand
TGCTGCTACACCGCTTTGGCAGCCACAGGAACAATGAGGCTTCCGAAGGAAAGCGTCGCCACGTCAAATAGCCCTAGGTAAAAGACTGTAAAGCACTTTCAAATTATGCTGTGTCCCTCTAAGCTGTGGAGTCTTGTGAGCAAAAATTCTACTTTGTGAGCTACTGGCATTAAAGTTGTGAGCAAGCGATTTGGCTACTGCATCAATTAGTTTGCTCTGGAGCCCTCCTTCCTGAGCTGAGACAAAAATCTGTGAGCTGGAGGCTAAAAAACCGTGAGCTAGCTCACACCAACTCAGCTTAGAGGGAACCCTGGATACAAGTACCTATTTTATGTATATACCTGAACAAACTGCAGACGCCACAAATGAACGTGACGGCTGATGAGCAACACTGCCTGTTCTTCTCCTAAGAACATAGCGCCGTAAAAATCCTCGGCCTAAAATAACCCAAGCTCTGCGCCAAGGAAAACTGGATTCGATGGCTTCCAGCAAATTGTGCAAATGAAGCATGTTTTCCTATATCTGCTTATTTTGTCTCTCCTAAGTAACACTGTGTAATGCGTGATATGGATTTAGGTGGGTAACCATGTTGCTCTGAAGCAGGACAAAGTTGGAGTGCAGTGGCACCTTTGAGACCAAAAAAGTTTAATTCTGGGTATAAGCTTTTGTGTGCACGCTGCCATTCATTGATCCTACTGGCCACCGGATCCAATTTCAGTTCTACTTGTGCATCTTGGCTCTGAGTGGCTCTTCCTAACGGCTGCCACCCACCCTCTCTTTTCCTGTAAATGGGGCGTGAGGAGGTCATAAGAACATAACATAAGAACATATGTTGGATCAGGCCAAAGGCCCATCCAGTCCAACACTCTGTGTCACACAGTGGCCAAAAATACCAGGTGCCATCAGGAGGTCCACCAGTGGGGCCAGGACACTAGAAGCCCTCCCACTGTTGTGGTCTTCTTCCATCGTATCTGAAGAAGAAGTGTGCATATGAAAACTTATACTTTGAATCTTTGAATAAAACTTTGTTGGTCTTCAAGGTGCCACTGGGCTCAGACCTTATGTGACACATTACTCAGTGATAGGGGGGTAGGGTTTCAAGTTCCAAGTTGGGAAACTCCTGGAGATTTGGGGGTGGAGCCTGGGGAGGGCGGGGACCTCAGTGGGGTACAATTACGGTTGCCAGTTCTGGGTTGGGAAATACCTGGAGATTTGGGAGATGGAGCCTGAGGAAGGATGGATTTGAGGAGGGGAGGAACCCCCGTGAGGTATAACGCTATAAAGCCTAGCCTAGCCTCCAAAGCGACCATTTTGTCCAGGGGGACTGATCTTGGTCGTCTGGAGATGATCTGTAATGGTGGGAGATCTCCAGGTGCCAACTGGAGTTTGGCAACCCTAGGTACAACACCACTGAGTCCATTGGTACAACCTCCAAAGCACTTATTTTCTTCAGGGACACTGATCTCTCTAGTCTGGAGCAGTGTTCCCTCTAAGCTGAGTTGGTGTGAGCTAGCTCACAGTTTTTTAGCCTCCGGCTCACACATTTTTGTCTTTGCTCAGGAAGGGGATGGCTCCAGAGCAAACTAATTTATGCAGTAGCCAAATTGCTTGCTCACAACTTTAATGCCAGTAGCTCACAAAGAAGAATTTTTGCTCACAGGACTCCCCAGCTTAGAGGGAATATTGGTCTGGAGATGAGCTGTAGTTCTTAAGGATCCCCAGGTCCCAGCTGGAGGCTGGCATCCCCACATTCAGTGTTATCTTCCCAATATATAAAAGCCCATAATGGAGCCTAACGGCGGATCAGGGATGCTTCTGAACAATTACCTATTATACCTTTTATACGGCACATAATTTCGCCCTGACCTGGATAGCCCAGG
>NW_015162357.1:0-1920 GCF_001447785.1 Gekko japonicus | reverse complement strand
GAAAATAAGACAAGCTGGACACATAGCAAAAATGGGAGTCTACCTCTGAATAGTGTAATGAGGTAAACTTCCCTTCTCAACACTTTCTGCCAGTGATGACTCACACATTACCTTCTACTGTTTTGTTTCTTTCTCCTGTGTCTGAGTAAGCAGCATTCAGTGTAAGACAGAACTCACATATTTCATTCACAGCAACTTCTACGTGTCCAGAAAGAACTTGTCTCTCAGGAAGGGGTTGTGTCTCAAGGCACATGCTTTGCATGCATAAGATCCCAGGTTTAATCCCTGGTATCTCCGTTTTTAAAGTCTTAGGAAGCAGGTGCTGGGAAAGATCCTTTTCCACTTGAGACCAAAGAGCTGCTGCCAGTCAGAAAGAACAATACTAAACTAGATGGACCAGAGGTCTGTCTAGCAGCTTCATGTGTTCAAGCTTTTCTTATGTTGGATTTAGTGCTGTGAACACAAATTGCAGATGAGTGGAAGTACCAATGAAAGAGATACCAAATTACACAGCATTCTTCAATAACAGCCTGTCCTGAAATTCGGAAACTGGACAAATTGGACATTTATGCACAGAAACTATTATTGTTACTACTTTTCCAAACTGGGAATAAATACTGGGCAAATTGGACATTTATGCACAGGAACAATTTTAGGTATTCCTGCAATACAGTTCAAAATAATAAGAGGAAGACACTGTAGATAAAAATGTGCATATTTAGATTGAGACTTGGTTCCTTGTTTGCCGCAAATAAATGAAATTCAATGATGCCATAACTGCTGGAAACAGCCACACCTCTTTGTGCCTTTTTTAACACAAGAACACCAGTTGCACTCAGTTAACAACCATCTGTGAAGATGGATGTTTATTTTATTATCGTTTAAAATATTTCTAACATTCTTTTAGATCTAACCACTCTACAGGTTGGCCGACAAGTACCTATACTGAAAATTAAGACAGAAAGCAAACGAAAAGCAACAAACAAAAGCTAACTGTGCAATAGAGCATAATTGAAATCACCTCACAGTGGTAGTACATAATTAAGCAGTAATCAAATGGCCTTTTGAATATGCAGCACCATTGACTGGCACCAGAAAGTCAGCAGAAACCGAGCCAAGTGCTCCTCCCTAGGGAAAGTCCTCCCTCGCTTCAAACAGAAGAGGCACCCAGGGTAGGGCCTGAGAGAAAGATGCTGGGGAGGGGGGCTCTGCAATGCAAGTCTTTTCCTTTGATTCCCTATAGCAAGGGAGTAAAGGCTAAAATTAGCACATGAGCATTAAAGGACCTACTGCTAAAATTTTTGACAAATCTCTCAGCCCTCCGTTCTTACTATAACTGATTCGGTTATTAGATTAAGCAGAATATAATTAGTGTCAAGAAAATTCTGGCACGATCACCGCTGCTTGTGTACTACAATGGGAGGTGCTTTAAGACAGACCTACCTGGCTCTCACACACCTTAGCCCTCTCCATACAACCCAATGTGCTTAGACGGGGAGCAGGCATGAGCATGCTGACCCCAACTCATGGCTATGTGTGATGCCAGGCTTGTGAGCACAGCAGATACAGAGGTACGTATCACTTGGGATGCTTGGGAGTGCTTAGTCTAATGTGACTGGAATTTAACATAAGGGGCTGCGTACTCATATACGTACCTACTTGACCCTTCAGGTCACCTTCAGAAGCCCTGCTCAGGGTGCTCCTGCCATCTGAGGCTAGACAGGTAGCAAATTGAGTACAGGCCTTCTTGGTCATAGCATCAAAGCTTTCACTTCCACTTCCTCTCCACGGAGATTTGCCTGTCTCCCTACTGAAGGCAAAGATTTTTTTTGCTTGGCTTGGCAGTTCTTTAGTGTTATTACCCTTCTTCCCTATTTGTGTGCTTTTTCTGTCTATATTTTGATGTGTTTTTATATGTTT
>NW_015162356.1:369-1975 GCF_001447785.1 Gekko japonicus | reverse complement strand
GTATGTAGGGCTCTCTTCCGGCTGTGCTCTCGCAGGGTGCAGGGGGGTTGGACTAGATGACCTGCAGGGTCCCTTCCCACTCTAGCATTCTATGATTCTAAGTCCAGAGGGTCGCTCTACGCAGAGGCAGGCAAGGGCAAACCACCTCTGTGCATCTCTTGTCTTGAAAACCCCTTTCAGGGGTTGCCAGAAGGCTGCTGCAACCTGACAGCTCTTCCCACCCCTGTGAGAGGCTGCCCACGTGGCCCAGGCTGGCCCGCCCTTGTCAGATCTCGGGAGTTTAGCAGGGTCGGCCCTGGTTAGTGCTTGGATGGTGGATTGCCCAGGAAGCCCAGGGTCGCTTCACAGAGGCCGGCAATGGCACGTCCCCCTCCGAACATCTCTTGCCTTGGAAACCCCACAAGGGGTCGCCAGAAGTCAGTTGCAGCTGGGCGGCCCTTCCCGTCCCTGCTGTGATTCGGGTAGGCAGACGCTTGTGTGCGTGTGTGTGCGTGTGTGTGTGGCTGAAAAGTTATCAGGTAATGACTAAGGCTCCTCTGTACTTTCACGTGTGGTGGTAGGAAGCCCAATGCCTGTGGATCGCCTGCTCAGAACAGTTTGTTCATCTGGAAGTATTCAGTGAAGCTGCTCACCACCACCACTCCCCAGGCATAGGGCAGCTGTGGGGCAGGCCTCCCTTACACAGTGGCAAGGGTCCGGGGCGGCGGACATTGCTAGAACCAAAACTGCTCAGCTGGCATCTGGGGACAGAACGTACTGTCCAGGTAATTCAGCTGTTACTTCCAAGCACTTGAAGGTCAGAATGGCTGCTCAGATGTGCAAGAGGAGCCTTCCTTCTCCTTCCAGGGCTGCCAGCTCCAGGTTGGAAAAGATCTGGAGATTTGGGGGTAGAAGGCCATGGGGCGGGCAAGGTTTAGAGGGGGGGGACGTCAAGTGGGGCATGATGCTACAGAGTCCACCCTGCAAAGCAGCCATGTTCTCCAGGGGCAAATGATCTCTGCAGTCTGGAGATCAGTTGTAATTCTGGGGGATCCCCAGGCCCCACCTGGAGGTTGGCAACCCTACCTCTTTCCTTACTGCAAAGTAAAATGAAATTGTGATCTGTGCTATACGGCTTCATAGGGGGGTCCCTGAATGGGAGAACAACGGGAAAGGTATTTCACGTGACCATTCGTTTCAAAATGCATCCCCAACACCTTTTATTTTTGTGCATTTGCAAGCACCTGTTCCTGTGACATTGGAACCTGACCCCGGTTCGAGGCCTGCATTCGAAGCCCTTCTGTGCAGAGGCGGTTTGTTTCCCAGCAGACAGATGACACCCCACAGGGCCCCTGAGTTAACCAGAGTGTCTCTTCCCAGGGCATAACCGGGATCCGTTTTGCTGGCGGAGAGAAATGCTACATTAAAGCTCAAGCTAAAACCCGGGTCCCTGAAGTGAACGCAATGACCAAGGAGAGCCTCTCCTTTGACCTGGTAGGTAGTCAGTGAAATGATGCTCAGATTTATTTTAATGTGAAAAGCTTGTTGAAAGGGGAAAGAAAAGGGGCGTGAGGAGGCCTGACAGGAAAGGGGGGGGGCCTGGCTGTGCTCTCCTCGTTCTGGAGCT
>NW_015162356.1:0-183 GCF_001447785.1 Gekko japonicus | reverse complement strand
CTGCCAAGCAGAGGCTCTTCCACTGAGCCACAGCCCCTCTTTTGAGCTCTCCAGGGTCTCAGGCGGAGATCTTTCCCATCGCCTGCTGCCTGGTCCTTTTTGACTGGAGATGCTGCTGGGGATTGAACCTGGGACCTCCTGCATGCTGAGCAACGGCTTTGTCATTGAGCCACAGCCTCTTCT
>NW_015162355.1:497-1879 GCF_001447785.1 Gekko japonicus | reverse complement strand
CCCCCCCCCCGGCCAGCTTGGAGGAAGCCCTTGTCTCTTTAAATATTGTTATCAAGATCTGTGTTTACCCCCTTTTGTTTTTATTTCTGGCAGTCCTATCTCATGTTAATAAAAAGCAAACTTGCATATTTCCCAATCAAAACGTGTGTAAAAATGTGTTCGTGTCTTGTGGCTCTGAGACATCTGACGTTTCTATGATGTGGCTCTTACATGAAGAAGAAGAAGAAGAGATTGGATTTATATCCTGCCCTTTACTACCCGAAGGAATCTCAGAGCGGCTTACAAACTTCTCTCCCTTCCCATCCCCACAACAGACACCCTGTGAGGTGCAGGTGGGGCTGAGAGAGCTCTTGACAGAAACGGCTCTTTTTCAAGAACAGCTCTGACAGAACTGTGGCCTGACCAAGGTCATCCAGCAGTGGAGTGGGGAATCTCCCAGATTAGAGTTCGCGCATTTAACCACAACACCAAATTAAGCACGTTTGGCCACCCCAGCACAGAGGCTGATCCTGCCTTGTGCTGGGGGGTTGGACTAGATGGCCTCTGTGACCCCTTCCAACTCTGCGATTCTATGATTCCTCATCAGAAAGCTGCTCCAACCCTGTGATCATCTTGGTCCCCCTCTTCTGTACCAGTTTCCTGCAGTCCTGCATCCTTTTTGAGGTGTGCTGACCAGAATTGCACACAGTATTCCAAATGATGCTGCGCCATTAAGCTCGACAGGGACAGTGTAACATTGGCTGTCTTATTTCCAATCCCTTTCCTACTAATCCCCAGCACAGAGTTTGCATTTTTCACCACTTCTTAAGGTAGATTTAGTCTGTGCTTTTTAGTAAAAAAAAATATTTCTATACTGTTATATCAATATTGGCGTCAAATATTACCAAACGTAGGTTTCACCCAAACAATACATCAAAGGGCAGGTTTACACTGTGTTCACACATTCAAACAGCCCCTTCTCAGTTTCACAATCACTAGTCCCACGGGACGCTAGTAATTTACCCAATTCGAATACAATCTTTTTCAAGGACCATGATGTACGTACAGGACATAAGGCACAATGATTTCTCTTTGTGAATATAAAACCCTTAAGATAGCAGCATATTTTCTAGGGTCCCATCGGAATCCTTGTGGCAAACGTAATAACCTATCTAGGAGAACATATCTCTGAAGTTCAATCGGGTAGCTCCCAATTTGGGGTTTTGCTCAGTCTATTTCTTTTGTTCCATGCCTCATAATCAGGAACTGTCATATACTTTTGCATGTCATATTCTTTTGCCTATCTTCCTAACACTGTGACCCTCGGTTTTTGTATTTTCACCACTGCGGCATGGTGCGTCGACACTTCCATTGAGCTACCCACCACCATGGCAAAGCTCTCT
>NW_015162355.1:0-409 GCF_001447785.1 Gekko japonicus | reverse complement strand
CACTTACCCTACATCGAACTTCACTGGCCTCACTGTCGCCCACTCGCCCAGTTTGTGGAGACCCGCCTGGATCTCTTGACAACCAGCCTCTGTTTCCACCGTCCTGAATAGTTTGGTGTCCTTTGCAAACTTGGCCACTCCATGGGTTTCAGCTGGCATAAACTGTACCGGTTGGAACCGGTGCAGTTTATGCCGGCTGAAATGCGATCACACTTACCTCCTGTCTGTGGAGCTCATCGCTGTATGCCCGTTCACATGCAGCAGGCGTTAGCGGGGGTTTTTTTTAAAAAAAAACCTCAGTTTGAGAATGCGCATATGCAGCCATCCACAGAATCCACAGAATGGCGATCTTCGCGCATTCGCAAAAAACTCCGTCTTACCAAAACTGGCCTCCCTGAAGTCCCAGACT
>NW_015162354.1:0-1979 GCF_001447785.1 Gekko japonicus | reverse complement strand
ACATTGGCTCCTCTTACGTTCTTATGTTCATATTAAAGCAGTCCTAAACTTATGCGTTTTATTAATATCGTAAGCTGCCTCGAGCTCCGTAGGAAGAATGGCTGCTAATAAATATTTTGAATAAATAAGCACTAAAGCCCACTGCTTGAACAGGCTTGCCAACCTCCAGGTGGGGCCTGGAGATTTCCTGGAATCACCACTGCTCTCCAGGCGACAGAGAACTGTTCCCCTGGATAAAATGGCAGCTTTGGGAAGGTGGACACTATGGCCTTCTACCCTGCTGAGGTCCTGAGGAGAATGATCCAGTTTGGTGTTGTGGTTAAGTGTGCGGACTCTAATCTGGGAGAACCGGGTTTGATTCCCCACTCCTCCACTTGCACCTGGCTGGATGACCTTGGGCAAGCCGTAGTTCTGATAAGAGCTGTTCTTGAAAAAGAGCAGTTTCTGTCAAGAGCTCTCTCAGTCCCACCTACCTCACAGGGTGTCTGTTGTGGGGAGGGGGAGGGAAAGGAGTTTGTGAGCCGCTCTGAGATTCCCTTGGGTAGTGAAGGGCGGGGTATAAATCCAATCTTTTCTCTTCTTCTTCTCTTCAATGGCAACTAGCTATGGTGACTGAGGGAAACCTCCACAGTCAGAAGCACTGAACCTCTGAATCCCAGAGCAAGAAATCCAAACAACAAGGGGGAAAGACTACCGTCACAGAAGTCCCAATTAGTAGAAAACACCATCATAGATTGCCAAGATAATATATTAAACAATTATAAAGTTGGTGGTGTCACAACAACAACACTAATGCATACTGTAGCCATAATAAGGCACAAGATACAATATTTCCTCCTTTGAAGATAAGACATAAAGTCCATGTAGTCAGTGTAACCTGATAACTTGATAGGAGGACTCCACGTGTAGTCATAATATTGTCCAAACAGCCTTTGCAAAGACACCCATTCTAGATACTTGGAAGATGCGTTTCCTTCGACTTCTTCAGTTTGCCGGCTGTGTGAGTGGAACCTGATTTCAGCAATTTCAACAGACCACGAGGTTCATAGTGTAAGAAGCGAATCTTGTGGTCTGTTAATATATTGTTTTGGCAATCTTTGATGGTGTTTTCTACTAGTGGAATTTGTATCTATAGTTCTCTCCGGAGGTCATTTCGTAGAAAAAGAGGTGCAGGAGCTCATTAGCATAGCTCATTAGCATAACTTATTTGCTAATGAGGTGAAAAAGAGGAGCTGGAGCTCATTAGCATAGCTCATTAGCATAACTTATTTGCATATGCCACATACCCTGACATCACCGGAAGTGTGTCAGAGGGCAACACCCACCGCTCAGGCTCCACTGGACTGTTTTGGATTGCAAGCTATTGGGGGGTGGGGGCTCTGCAACTTACCTGGCTGCTTCTTGCTCCTTGTGGCCCGACTGAGGGCTCCGGGGAGCAGCGGGTGGGGCTTGTTGCATGTGCCCGCCCCCTGGGCTCCCTACTGCTGGAGCTCCGCTCCTGTGCACTCCCGGAGGAAATGACCCCTGGTTACCCCAAATAACTGAAAGGTAGCCTTATTCCTAAGTCTGGTAATCAAGGATCGATTGCGTCATGTCTAGTTGCATATTATTATGAACTGAGATAGAGGCAGCTTTTCCAGAACAAGTGATTTCATTTTATTCGGCTCGTAACAACACTAGACAAAAACACATAGAACAAGGCTGACTGATATACGATTTGAACGGGCAAAACCACACCCAACGTACTGACAACAGCCAATTGGAATACGGAGCTTGGAACCAATGAAAGTGGTTCCCGCCGAAGGCAAGGCTTCTCTGATTGGCCTATTTGCCAATCCCTGTAGTGCTCTGTTTTATTAGAACTGCTGAAGATAACTCAATGCTTTATTGACATGAGACTCATTTTTCCTTGTTACCTCCCTGTCTGTTTAATGCTTCTACCTGTATTCCGATAGGTAAAAAGGTAAAGGTTCCCTTGC
>NW_015162353.1:0-1940 GCF_001447785.1 Gekko japonicus | reverse complement strand
ACCGGAGTTGGAGGATATGCAAACATCAATAAATGAAGCAAATAAAAGAAATAAATAAATGGTTGAAGCTTTGGTTGGCCTAGAGTAATGGAAATCCCTGTGTATTATCTCCTCTGGGTAATAATGGAGGGAAAGTTCCATGTCTCAGCATATAAATTTGTATCCTTTGAGTGTTTAGAGAGGTCTGAATTTGTCAGCTGGTTTAACCTGCTTATAAAGTTGATTCAAAATGTTGGTTCAGGTCTCTTCTTGTCCAAATGTCTAGACAGCACACATTCCTTTCTATGTGTAATGCCTCTGGAAAAGGTACTTTTAAAGTTAAGCATTGATGGATAGATGTGAAGTTCTATGTCTGACCTTGCTCCCAGCGCACAGATAATCTCGGACTAAGTCCTCGCGAATGCCACCTTACGTTTTTGTGATACTCAGCTTTCAGTATTTCCAAACTTGCTGTTCTGAAAGGCAGGGAAGCGTCTGTAGCTCTCTTCCCCACAATCTAAGCTGTGGAGTCTTGTGAGCAAAAATGCTGCTTTGCGGCTGCGACCACATGCGCCTTTGGATCCGACATAGGTGCGAACGCCTGATGGGTCTGAAGGGAGTGATCAGACAGCAACATCTTGGGAGTGTTCCACAGTCGTTGGTGCTCCACTGCAGAAGTGGAGTTAAAAGACACCGGGGAAACTCCAGTAGTAAATGGGTTCTGACGGGACACGGACGGGCTTTCCCCTGTCTGATCGCCCAAGCATGCTCTCAAACCAGACGAGAAAGCTTAAAAATCACGAAGCAGAAGATTTTTTTTGCAGATTGGAAAGACTTTAAAGACTACTTGGAGAAATACTGGGATGTAAAAAACAATTTATTTTGCTTTGACAATGACTAAGGCTGGATAGACATTTAGATTAAATTTAAACATGCATAGATAGACAGACAAAAAGATACGTTGCCTGAAAGAATTATGTTGTTAAAGAATTGGAAAAGGAGAAAAAATCCAAGATTGTAATAGAGGTTTGAGCACTGTGGGAGCTCAGAAGGGGGGGGAGATATTTTGATGAAAGGATATGAAAAGTTCGTTATATGACGTAAAATTTTACTTATTATTATATCCTAATAAAATTGTTGTTGTTGTTGTTGTTGTTGTTGTTTTAAAAAAGCATGCTCTCAAACCATTGAGATGGTCTGATCAGGCCATCCCATCTCGGTGCCATTTCCCCCGCCCCTCTTCGTAGTATGCATATCACCGCATACTCCATAGGGGGCCCTCCGTGTGGAAGTGTGATTCTTCGTTTATGCACATGGGAAACAAACAGCAAAAAACCCCGCCACGACTCACCTGCAGGTGCGTCTGATCACACAGTGATGGGTTGCACCCGCAGCTACAAAGGGAGGTGTGATCTCGCAACTGTGTGTCAAATTGGAGGAGAACATAAGAACATAAGAGATGCCAATGTTGGATCAGGCCAAAGGCCCATCCAGTCCAACACTCTGTATCCCACAGTGGCCAGAAATACCAGTGCCATCAGGTGGTCCACCAGTGGGGCCAGGACATTAGAAGCCCTTCCCACTGTTGACCCCCCCAAGCACCAAGATGACAGAGCATCACTTGCCCCAGAGTCCCTATCTATACCTTGTGGCTAATAGCCACTGATGGACCTCTGCTCCATATGCTTATCCAGTCCTTTTAACTGGAGATGCCCGGGATGGAACCTGGGACCTTCTGCATGCCAAGCAGAGGCTCTGCCACTGAGCCACAGTCCAAATTCATGGCTCTCCAGGGTCTCAGGCTGAGGTCTTCCATATCACCTACTGCCTGGTCCTTTTAACTGGAGATGACGGGGATGGAACCTGGGACCTTCTGCATGCCGAGCAGAGGCTCTACCACTGAGCCACAGCCCCTCCCCTGAACAGAGCTCGCACATGTAGCTGCCTTACACTGAATCAGA
>NW_015162352.1:1095-2045 GCF_001447785.1 Gekko japonicus | reverse complement strand
CTACATCGCCACATTTTTAATACATGAAAAAGATTTTGTAAGAAAACTTCTTATTGATCTGCCTTAAAACTGTCTGAAGAATTCCCTTTACTAATTCTAAAAAATTGAGCATCATACTGTAAATAATTTACTTTTTTAACCCTTCATCTTTTCTCTTATTATACATGGAAATGTTTGGATCCTTATAACTTTGTAATATCTGATTTCATATCCTTTATCAGTCCTTATATGGATGTAATAAAGCAATGAATCTATAACAAAAGAAGCCAGTCATTTATATCATTAATAAATAAAAAATGTTGTATTCTGAAAATAGAAACCAGGAAGAGAGTAAAGAATTGAAGAATTCATAATGCAGCCAACTATTCTTTGAAGTATAATGTCTTCATAATGTTAATAGCACCACATTTAATATACTTGGGAATGATGCAAGACTTCCAGGCATTGTAAAAGAATCAGGCATCAATAAATGACATTGTTTATATTCTCCAGAAAGGGTAAACAGGCAAATGGGGAGGGGGGGGGGAAGGATTAATAATCCATTGAAGTCTAAACATGTGATCCTATAAATACTGAAGTATATGAAATAACCACCGATCAAGTGGGCTAGACGACTGGTTGTTGTGTTCTTCATGTCCCTTTTGTTTTGTAATTTAAGTGGTATCAAAACCACATGCCAACATTCACCAGAAGGGACTGCAAAAATTTGTTGATCAGTTCCAGGGGTGTCAAACTCATTTGTTATGAGGGCTGGATCTGACATAAATGTCACTTTGTTGGGCCGGACCACGTGTGTAACACAAAGTACTCAGTAGTACTTTGTGTTACATCCCGTCAGTAGTACTTTGTGTTACATCCCGTCCACCCAGCGGTTCGAAAGCATCATAAATGCAAGTAGATAAAGTGGGTACCTGCCCTAGGTGGCAGGGGGCACCCCTCCTCCTTGTGAG
>NW_015162352.1:0-675 GCF_001447785.1 Gekko japonicus | reverse complement strand
TACAAATAAATACATTTTATGGCACGCAGGCCTGGCCCAACAAAGTGACATTTATGTCAGATTTCACCTTCATAACAAATGAGTTCAACACCCCTGAATCCTAGTTGTACTTTCCTCAACTTACTGGAGTTAAAGGATGGCCGAGTGCAGTTCTATACAGAGTTAGGTAAAGGTAAAGGTTTCCCTTGCTCAAAAGCCAATCGAATCTGGCTCAAGGGGCAGTGCTCATCTCCGTTTTTAAGGCGAGGAGCCAGCACTGTCCAAAGATGTTTCTGTGGTTATGTGGCCAGCATGACTAAATGCTGAGGTGCCCGGAACGCTGTTACCTTCCCACCAAAGTAGTACCTATTTATCTACTTGCAATTTCTTGTTTTCGAACTGCTAGGTTGGCAGAACCTGGAGCCAGAGACGGGAGCTCACTCCGTCATGCAGCACTAGGGTCTCGAACTGCCAAACCAGAGACCTTCTGGTCTGCAGCTCAGCGTCTTAACCTCTGAGCCACCGCGACCCCTCTATACAGAGTTACACCATTCTAAACGCATCGTCGTCAATACGCTTTGAAAGATATAACTCTGCTTAGGATCACACTGTAAAGATGTGACTGGTTTAATCATTTTTGGAATCATGTTTGTTAAAATTAAAAATAGAGGAGAAATATTGCATTACACAGATAAA
>NW_015162351.1:0-2004 GCF_001447785.1 Gekko japonicus | reverse complement strand
CAAGCTTAGAGGAAACATTGCCTGAGGCATCTGCTCAGTTCCTGTGAATCTTTTGGTGTAGTGGTTAAGTGCGCGGAGGCTAACCTGGGAGAACCGGGTTTGATTCCCCACTCCTCCACTTGCACCTGGCTGGATGGCCTTGGGCAAGCCGTAGTTCTGATAAGAGCTGTCCTTGAAAAAGAGCAGTTTCTGTCAGAGCTCTCTCAGCCCCGCCTACCTCCCAGGGTGTCTGTTGTGGGGAGGGGGAGGGAAAGGAGTTTGTGAGCCGCTCTGTGACTCCTTTGGGGAGTGAAGGGCGGGGTATAAATCCAGTCTCTTCTTCTTCTTCTTAAAGACAGTCAAGCTTCCAGCCCTCAGGACTGCGGAAAAGAATCCACACAGATTCAAATGTACAGCATTTCTCATGTGGTTTCCTCTGAGAGACCAGCATCTTTGCTGGAAGAAGCTCTTGGGGTTTGCAGTCTTTTTTCCCCCTTTTTCTTAAGGGGACATGATAACCATTTTGTGATCTCTAGGTTTGCCTCTGTTAAGTAGGCCCCAGCAGCTTGCTTGTGGCAAGCCAACCCAATTGTTGGGTGATAGTGAGATATTGAAAAAATGGTATTGAGCAGAGATAAGATAGTCCAGCAGAGCCAGAGTAAAATAATTCAGACTCAGAGTCCATGTGTGATTAAAATATAAAGTTTTTACTAAATTCTAGCATGGGGAAGGGTAACTGGGATGAAAATAACAACAGAGCTAAATCGTCTACATCCTTACACTACAAAGACAAAACTAGACGAGGGAGATTATGGCTACTCTTACTTCTTCTTCAGAACAGCAAACAAAGACGGGAAGAGAAGCCATAAAATGGTAATACACCTTGACACTTTAGTCCCAATCAAATCCCTAGATCAGGGAGAAAATTCCCGGGCTTCCTACATCTAAAGAACATTGGTTACATGAGAAACATGTGACTTCCTGAGTGTTTTCAACTTGTAATACCCAACACCAATTTATGTGTGCTTGTTTTCTTTCTGGTTTTCTTCTCTCCTGGCACCTCACACGTTTCCTGCAACACAGTATTGACAAAAAGGGCAACTACCACTACCTGGTGAAATGGCGTGACCTTTCCTACGACCAGTCCACGTGGGAGGAGGACGAGATGTCCATTCCCGAGTATGAGTACCACAAGCAGGCCTATTGGCTGCACAGGTAAGAAGGAGGCGGGCCCCAGTCATGTGGCCACAAGGTGGTGGTGGGGAGAACCACGGCAAAGGGCAGAGCAACGCGGTTGGCTCTTCGGGTTATTCCGGCAGCCGCGGGAGAAGTGGTGAATGCAGCAGGGGAACTCCCGACTAACTGCAATCCTGCCCAACCGCGCAGCATTAGAAGCATCTTTTTTAAGATAGTTAAAGGAAGGTCCTGGTCACACGAAGGATTTGCCCTGCGAAAGGGATGGATTGAGGGCGCATTAAACGGGTGCAATAATACCACAACATCTGGGAAGCGTAGCACACCCGTCTCCAACCCGTGCCGTCGGCAAGAAGAAGCGGATTTAAAAGGCACTGGGGAAAAGGTCGCTTCCGCCGGTAAATGCGCGGCATGGGCGGACGTCTGATCGGAGACGCGCCAGTCGCCCGTGGCATCCAGCAGCCGTCCGCGACCCACACATGCGCAGTGACACAGTACTGCCGTGTTGCCTCACTGGGATTACGCTGTTGCCTCCCTGGTGTGATCGGCTGCCGACGGCCTGAGAACAGAGCCGCGGGGGACCGTAAGTCCCGCGCTTCTTTTAGCTCCGCCTCTAAAATGCCTCCCTTCCAGTGCGGATTTTCCCGCTCGTGTGACCGGGGCCCAAGTTATCTGATTCTGCCCTATAATAAATTTGAAGCCAATATTTGCAAGTTAGGATCCATGCTTTCATTTCGCAGTATAAGGTACACATTTAGGCACTCCAAGAAGTTGACGCAAGAATATGGCCCCAATAAAGGAGAGCATTTATGTTGGCTAGAATGAATTCCT
>NW_015162350.1:0-2070 GCF_001447785.1 Gekko japonicus | reverse complement strand
CAGGAGACGAAGGGAGGCCCAGGGTATGTCGCTGATGATGCAGGGACATCACTTCCGTCATGTACCAGAAGTGGCGTCATCGCATTCATTGTTGGCCCAGACAATGCAGGACATTTGGGAGACACCTCAAAGACATAGCTGGTGTTCATGTAGAGACATCACCCTGCCAACAAAAGTCCGCATGGCCAAAGCAATGGTATTCCCAGTAGTCATGTATGGCTGCAAGAGTTGGACCATAAGGAAGGCCAAGCGCTAAGGAATAGATTCTTTTGAACTGTGGTGCTGGAGAAGACTCTTGAGAGTCCCTTGGACTGCAAGGAGATCAAATCAGTCAATCCTAAAGGAAATCAACCCTGACTGTTCCCTGGAAGGCCAGATACTGAAGCTGAAGCTCAAATACTTTGGCCACCAAATGAGAAGGGAGCACTCACTGGAGAAGGCCCCGATGCTGGGAAAGATTGAAGGTCAAAGAAGAAGGGGATGGCAAAGGATGAGATGGTTAGACAGTGTTATTGATGCAACAAACATGAAATTAAGCCGACAGGAGGGCCTGGCGTGATGTGGTCCATGGGGTCTTGAAGAATCAGACTTGACTGTGCAACTGAACAACAATAATGTAGAGCTTAAAAAGGTAAAGGTAAAGGTCTCCCTTGCTCGAAAGCCAGTCGAGTCCGACTCTAGGGTTGTGGTGCTCATCTCTGTTTCAAAGCCGAAGAGCCAGTGCTGTCTGAAGACGTTTCCGTGGTCATGTGGCTGGCATGACTAAACACCAAGGCGCACGGAACGCTGTCACCTTCCTACCGAAGTGGTACCTATTTATCTACATGCAATGTCTTGCTTTCGAACTGCTAGGTTGGCAGGAGAATGTAGAGCTTAGAAATACCCAAAAATTCACAGAAGAGGATGATCGGGGGCCTGGAGACCAAGCCCAATGAGGAAAGGCTGAGGGATTTGGGAACATTCAGTCTGGAGAGGAGGAGGTTGATTCATGAATACATGAAACTGCCTTATACTGAATCAGGCCCTTGGTCCATCAAGGTCAGTATTGTCTACTCAGACTAGCAGCAGCTCTCCAGGGTCTCAGGCAAAGGTCTTTCGCACCACCTACTGCCAGATCTTTTAACTGGAGATACCAAGACTTGGAATCCAAGTCTTATGAGGAAAGGCTGAAAGAGCAAGGTCTGCTTAGCCTGGGAAAGAGAAGGCTTAGAGGGGACATGATTGCAGTCTTCAAATATTTGTAGGAGCGGATCTCTTCTCTCTTGCTCCGGATTCCAAGACTAGATCTAATGGGTGGAAATTATAAAGGAGTCATTACCGGCTATATATCAGGAGAAACTTCCTAACTGTAAGAGTGGTTGAGCAGTGGAACAGACTGCCTCGGGAGGTGGTGGATGCTCCTTCGCTGGACGTTTTCAAGCGGAGGCTGGACGGCCATCTTTCGGGTATGTTGTAGGGTTACCTTTCGGCCATGCTCCTGCAGAGTGCAGGGGGTTGGACTAGATGACCTGCAAGGTCCCTTCCAACTCTAGCAGTCTATGATTCTATGAACACACTCAATAGTACACACACATAGGACTATATGCCCTTTTCATACATTGTGACCTGACATGGGTGTTTAGAGGCAGGACAACTGAACAAACATGAACTGTATTGGCTAATCCAACCGCTAAGCTGGATTCAATGTCAATTCTGCTGCTTGTGGATGGCAATTCTGTTCCCATAATGGAACTTTTCTACCTACCCCTGCCCTCCTGCTTTTTTCTGAAGACCACTGGAGCTCCCAAAAATACTTCTACTGAGGGATCCACTGGAAGGGGGAATTGACCCTTCCACTGCCGTGTAGTCACTATCATATCTAACTCACCATCTTCAGGAAATCAAGGGATGTACACAGTCATGCCAGCCACATGACCACGGAAACGTCTTCGTACAGCGCTGGCTCTTCGGCTTTGAAACGGAGATGAGCACCGCAACCCTAGAGTCGGATTCGACTGGCTTTCGAGCAAGGGAACCTTTACCTTTACACAGTCTTAGGACTTCCAGGAATGGACACAGTCTCGCCAAAAT
>NW_015162349.1:0-2064 GCF_001447785.1 Gekko japonicus | reverse complement strand
GCCAGGGGGTACCTGGCAACCCTATCAGAAAGACAACTGAATGATACTTCAGTAGGGACTGAAGACATTGGAGTACACTGTCTTGATTCACGTGTGCTTCCTTCTGTCAGCACAGGGTGTGTGAGGGATGCATCTAATCATGGCTGTCCTCAGACTGTTTTCTAATAAACAGAAGCACTCCACACTAAAAGAATCTGTCGCTATATCACCAGGGCTTTGAAACTTGCACATGAAAAGGTGTCCCCGGGCTTTTGTTGTTGTTCAGTCGCACAGTCGAGTCCGACTCTTCGCGACCCCAGGCTGAAACCTGACAAATAAAGGTTTCACAAAAAACAAACTCTTTTGATTATTTAGGAAGGCCGATAAAGACCACAGCCGAGCCTTTCAGCTTTGCAGCAGAGGTTTCTCCCGTCTCAGCTTTTTCCTTTAAGAGTTGCGTGTCTGCTACAAGAGAAGCCGGACTAGTTCCAAAGAAGCCGGCACAGCCACATGGTCCAGAAATCCAGTCTCTAAGTAGAAAAAAGAATGTGGGTGATATTGCAAAAATCTAAAATTCCATACGCTGGTCACAAAAGCAGGGGGGAAATACTAATAGGTCGTTAAACCCAAGCAGCTGCCTGATAGTTTCCAAAACTCAAAGCATGTGTGTACAAGAGAAATAAAGTACAACAGCCTTGTAAGTTGGACCACAACAGCTGCTAGCCCGCAAAACTATTTTAACCCTTGCATGTAATAGGCAAGGGCAGGCTCTGTGCGGATCAAATAATCTGCAAAATGGGTCCAGCCTTCGCTGGAACTGACAGACGGCAACTCCCAGTGTGTACAAAATTCTGATGTAATAAAAATAATGGGGATTAAAAAAAACCAAGGGAAGAGGCGTGTATAGATATTATGCATAGATGTGCATGTATGTGCATGCATAGATACCAAGAACACTCTTATGGTTCAGACAGTGTTTTGGGATGTACTCTTTTTTCTGATGAATATTGGTGTGTGTGTGTGTATGCCTGGAAGTCATGGTTGACTTCTGGTGACCCCTATTGGGGCTTTGACGTTACAGAGAGGTGGCTTACTAATGCCTGCCTCTGCGTCCCAGTCCTGGTATTCCTTGGAGGTCTCCCTTCCAAGTTCTTGCCAGAGTTGGCCCTGCTTAGCCTCCAAGATCTGACGAGATTGGGCTCACCTGGGCTATCCAGGTCAGGATAGTTCAGACAGCCTTTTTGGTTGGAAGTAAGAGGGAAGGGAAGCAGATCCAGAGCCAGGGAAGGCAGGAGGGAAAGAAAACATAAACAAGAAAAGAAAGAAAAAGAAGAATCAGATACAGAGAGAGAGAGTGGGGGGTGGGTGGAGGGAAATGAGATTTCCTCTCTTCCTGTGATCTTGCTGGTCCTCCTGGTCAAGCAGAGCCTTGGTATTTCCATCTGTTTGTCCATTCAGGCACTCTGCATTTGAGCTCTGCCCCAAACCTCAAACCTACCTATCATTGGTGGCAGCCACCTCCTCCAAAGGAAGCCCACGTTCGTTTTATGGTACTGTTGAGTCACAGTGCAGCAGACAACTTTCTCACCCTCCACCCTCTTAAGCAGCTGTCCGACCTCCATGACGAAGAAGAAGAAGAAGAAGAAGAAGAAGAAGAAGAAGAAGAAGAAGAAGAAGAAGAAGAAGAAGAAGAAGAAGAAGAAGAAGAAGAAGAGATTGGATTGATACCCCGCCCTTCACTACCCAAAGGTGTCTCAGAGCGGCTTACAAACTCCTTTCCCTTCCTCTCCCCACAACAGGCACCCTGTGAGGTCGGTGGGGCTGAGAGAGCTCTTTTTTTTTTTTGAAAATAGTTTTTATTGTTTTTCAAAAGGTACAAAATACAACAAGAAAAGAAAGAATATAGGTACATTTAACATATATCATTGTTTCCAACAGAGTTTAACTAACTTCAAAGTGTGTTCTAACACATCTATAACATATACTTTTGTTCATTCTGTGCTTATGTATTACGTTTAAGTCCAAAGCAAACATACTATATACAGATAATATCGTGATGGTCTAATTGAATAACATCAATTGATA
>NW_015162348.1:0-1997 GCF_001447785.1 Gekko japonicus | reverse complement strand
CCTTTTTAACCCGGCTCCCAGTTGTCCTACCATGCGGTGCCTATGCCTGCGGAATGCCAGACAGATGTGGCTGTATG
This sequence comes from Gekko japonicus, assembly GCF_001447785.1. Lineage (NCBI taxonomy): Eukaryota > Metazoa > Chordata > Lepidosauria > Squamata > Gekkonidae > Gekko > Gekko japonicus. The sequence goes on along the minus strand of NW_015162348.1, from coordinate 1,920 downwards.
ACTGTGCCCATTTGATCTGGAGGGGAGGGGTGGCTATGTCAGGCCAAACTGCTCCTGTGATCACCCCCAAACAAAGCTTCAGGGCCTCCATCGCCACCTACCAGATGTCTCAGTGCTGGGTTTGACTAAAGATTCCTAGTGAAGAAAGTTGCCCGCAAGCATGATGCCCCTGGGCCAAAGATTGGCCAAGACTGAAATCTGTATTATCAACAGACAATGAAGGTTCCTGTTCCTGGCCTGGTGAAGTGTGTGGATGCTGGAAAAGGCATTTGTCTTTGTGGAGTGCGCTGCGATGGCTGCGTCCCCCTAGGTGAGAGAAGCTGCTCCTTTTGGGCAAGCGGATGGATAGTTGAGCAGAGGCAGGTGGCCAACATGTCTGTCCTCCTCCTCAGGAACCCAGTTCTGCACAGGCACAAAGAATTAAGACCGACAACTGGACGTGAAGCTTTGGGTTCCAAGGGAAGGTGGGTGCTACCAGGATTTGCCAGGAATGTTTAGTCTCCTGTCTGAGACCCCTGCAGTCGAGTGGACACAGATGTCTAATACTGCCGAGTAACGGCCGTTTCCTTTGTTGGCAGAGGCCACCTGCATCACGGAGATGTCTCTGATGATGGCCTGCTGGAAGTAGAACGAGTTCAACAACTCAACTTGCAGCGGGAAGATCCAGGCCTTCCTTGACTGTGCATCAAAAGCAGAAGTAATTATGATTCTTGGTCTGCACTGCAGGAGAGGCGTTTCGCCAGATAACGCAAACAAGCCTCCTGCCACCCCTGTCTGTTTGGTGTGGTGGTTAGGAGCGCGGACTCTAATCTGGGAGAACCAGGTTTGATTCCCCACTCCTCCTCCACATGCAGCTGCTGGGTGACGTTGGGTCAGCCATAAGTTCTTTCAGAGCAGTCCTCGAGAGAGCTCTCTCAGCCCCACCTACCTCACAGGGGGTGTCTGTTGTGGGGAGGGGGAGGGAAAGGAGATTGTAAGCCGCTCTGAGACTCCTCCTTCGGGTAGTGAAGGGCAGGGGGGATAAATCCAGTCTCCTCCTTCTGTCCTGGGGTTGGCCTTTATTTGGCCTGGGCATTGTGTGCTGCTATCCAAGGATAACCTGTATAGGTGAACAGGGGGTTACCCTTTGCTAAGTCTCTGGAGATCCTGGGCATTGAACGCCTGAACAGATGAAACGGCCTTATACTGAATCAGACCCTTGCTGTTATCCAAGGACAACCTGTATAGGTGAACAGGGGGTTACCCTTTGCCAAGTCTCCGGAGATCTTCTGTCCCAGTGAACAAATGTGCGAGGGGCGGGCAACATGAGAGGGGATAAAGCGCTCTGGTGAATTATGCGATCAAGCTGAACATGTGAGCTCACCCTACGTGGGCGCCAGCATCTGGACGAAGTGTTTCGTGGCTGTCATGGACCTGGCAAAGTAAGTCTTGGTTCACAGAAGCCTTCACTAGAATAAAAATGTGTTTGCCTTTAAGATGTCACAAGACTGCCGTGGTTCCATCCGTTTCAATACACGCCACAGAACGGTTGAGCTGAAATCTAGCGTTGTGTCAGATGAGGCGCAGCGGTTGCGGCTCATTGATCGAACACCTGCTTTGCACGGAGACCAGTCCTCCGCAGCTCCGTTTGAAGGATCAGCTAGTAGTGGATGACAGGAAAGGCTTCTAGAGACCCTGGGGAGCTGGTGCCGGTCAGGGGAGACAACAGTGAGGCAGTTTGGTGAGGGAGGGTTTGGGGATAAAAACGCAATAAATGCAATCATGTCAGTTCCAGCTGTTTTTTTGCATCATGCACTGCTTGCATCTTAAGAGCAAGTCTTACCCCTGAACGGTGTTCCATTCGTGTGCTTTTCTGGATGGTTCGGATATTTTTGGCAGTATCCTTTATATGAGTGGTGGTGAACCTATGGCACGGGTGCC
>NW_015162347.1:1731-2133 GCF_001447785.1 Gekko japonicus | reverse complement strand
GAGAAGAGGGAGAAGAGGAGGAGAAGAGGAAGAAAGGAGGAGAGGAAAAAGGGAGGAGGAGAAGAGGAAAAAGGGAGGAGAAAGAGAAGAAGGGAGGAGGAGGAGAAGAGGAGAAGAAGAGGAAGAAGGGAGGAGGAGGAGAAGAGGAAGAGGAGGAGGAGAAGAGGGAGAAGAGGAGGAGAAGAAGAGGAAGAAGGGAGGAGGAGGAGAAGAGGAGGAGGAGGAGGAGAAGAGGAGGAAAAAGGGAAGAGGAGAAGAGGAAGAAGGAAGGAGAAGAGGAAGAAGGGAGGAGGAGAAGAGGGTGAAGAGAGGAGGAGAGGGAGAAGAGAGGAGGAGAAGGAGGAGAAGGAGAAGAGGAGGAAGAAGGGAGGAGGAGAAGAGGAGGAGGAGGAGAAGAGGAAG
>NW_015162347.1:0-1159 GCF_001447785.1 Gekko japonicus | reverse complement strand
GAATCGGAGTCGATAGATTATCAGGTAGTTATCCGGGAGTTAGCAGCACCCCTGTAAACTGTGCGTAAGGGAGACGTTCGGCTCTTCCCCCAACACATTTGCGACCTGTGGGGTGTAAACGCCGCCCTCCCCAATCCAGCACTCTTTGTGCTTTGGGGGGGAAAGACCCCCCCCCATAGCAGCTACAATAAGGCAATAAAATAAAACATTTTTTTTAAAAAAACATAATTATTGGGGGTGTTTTTTAAATTCAAGAGAAATCTCGATCCAGTACAGAAAGATGTCCGTCGTTTCGTCAAGACAGACAAGTCAGTCGTCGAATGGAAGGAGACGGGGGGGCGGGTCCTCCCGGGCTGGGAAAGCAGCAGATTGGTCCTCAGGCAGTGATGGCTGACTCCACCCCCTCTCCCTCCCAAGTGATGGAAGGGGGTGGAGCTTCATTGGGAAGCCGCATCCCCTCACTTGGGGGCTTCCAGCTGCTGGATGGGGGGAGTCCTTTGGAAACCAGGAGCCACACACACCCCGGGCACGGGGAGTTCCGGGACGCTCGCCAGTGCGCTCAGTTCACTTTCCCTGGGGAACATGGATAACGTCAGCCACCTTTCAGCCGGCTGTCTGTCTAGGGCGTTCTCTGTGGCCATGGCCTCTTGGTAGGAGGGTGGAGGGTCTTCCACCTCGCGGGACCCCCCCGGCCCACGACTGCTGCCCGAACGTTCCGGCTGGGCCAAAAGGATGAGAGGGATCGGGCCCCGGCTGGCGGCTGGCACGGGGGCGCCGGTGTGACCGTAGACGGCCTCTTCGTAGGAAGGGAGGGACAGTGTGGTGTCCTCCGTGGGACTCGTGCCTGGCCCGTCCACGCCCTCCACCACGAAGCCCGGGTCTTCCAAGGTCTCGTACGCCTGGCTGTTGGGGAGAAGACACGGCCACGTGAGAGTCCCGCACGCCAAAACCCGGAAGCGCAAACTGCATTTTTACTATCCTGGCTTCTTGAGAGGGGGGGTGCGGTTGGTGGGGGGAAAGAGCCTGACAAAGCAGGCAAACGGGGCTGGCAGCCAGACACCAAAGCAGCCCAGAGCGAGGGTCTCTGTGGCGAAACAGTTCTCTAGCCTCCGGCTCACGCATATCTGCCCTCGCTCGGGAAGGATGGGGCTCCGGAGCA
>NW_015162346.1:1972-2143 GCF_001447785.1 Gekko japonicus | reverse complement strand
TAATACTGTTATGTGGTTTCTCACCTCCCGAAATCCCACCCTCCCCAGGCTCCACCCCACAAATACCCAGGAATTTTCCTACCTCGAGTTGGCACTAACCGCCCACCCTCCTTAACCTGACCCTCCTCTGTCTTCTGTTTTGCATCTCTACCCTACACCCTCTACCTGGGA
>NW_015162346.1:0-1745 GCF_001447785.1 Gekko japonicus | reverse complement strand
CCTAATTTGACTCAGAGGTGTCTTAACTCACATACCCCAGCCTCAAACACCACCTGCATTTCAAATGCAACTCTTTTTCTAATCTGTAGATCACCCCCGAGTGAGGAGACGGGGGTGGGCCCAGAGGGCCAGGCGCCTTCCCCCAACCTCATCGGAGGAGGAGCCTGCAGAGGTGGGACCTCAGGAGGCTGCGCCGGCCGCTGGTAAGTGTGCCCTCTGCGAAAGCACGGTGATCACAACCTGTGGGCCTCATGCACCCCAGGGCACTTATGTAACAACTTCATTGACAGCTTATACCTTCTCCTTTTTATGCAGCTGGACCCCCTCAGCAGCCCGGGGAGGCCATTACACTTTCCTCTGGGGAGAATGGGGCAGGTGAGTGTACCAAATGCTTATCGCAATGACCTTAAATCTTTAATCTGACCATGAGCTATGCGTAATTGTTGACCTCGGTAGTGACCATGTCTCTCCCTTCTTGTAACGCAGCCAGAGGACCTCAGGCAGCCCAGGAGGCCGGGCCTGTACCGGGACCCTCTGGGGACACTGGAGCACGTGAGTGGACAGTGTGTGGTCGGAAGTAGGGGGTCATGGTGTGTGAGGAGTGGCCGTGCTGATGGAAACGGCATGGTGGGTGGCCAGAGTGCAGTGTCGAACTTTACCATACCAGTGTAAGAACCCACGCTGGACTACTAGTAGTGTTTGGTGTCTGCTCGTCGATCTACAAACTACCCTAACCTAACTTGTGCTCTTTTCAGGTGTGCCACCGGCCGAGATGCCTCCTGGGGGAACTCCAGGGTCCTGCCCAGGATGCCGCCGCCTGGAGGTACAGATCCAGCAGCATGAGGAGCTGGTCACTGAGAGACGTAAGTCCAGTCTTTTGGGGGAGGGAAAACAAATCCCATCCTGATACCCACATTCTTCTGAGATTTGCCGAAGGGGTATACGGACAGTGTCATAGGGCCAGGTGTGCCATTGCCACTTGGTCCTCCCTGCTCAGGAAGTTAACAGGGGCAAAGAGGAGGCCAGGGAACCCAAATGTGCCCAATTTGGAGGGGCTGCCAACTCTCGAGGGATTGCTCAAAGAATGCGTTAACCACTTTCCCAGGGATGGGGATCGTCCAGAGGTGTCCAACTGTCCCTATGGGAAAGCGGAGTCAATCCAGTGAGTGTTGGCAGTGCATTGTGACATGAAATAGCAGCACCAGGCGTTGTGGGCAGGCAAACACTTAGCCCTATGAGGCCTGTGGGTTTGATGACATGGTTTCCCTTTCCGGTAAAACCGGTAAAAGCATGTGAAGGACCACTGTTACCGATATGAGGCGATCTGACTGCCACAGGCAACTGCACTCCCTTGGTGATTCCACAAGGCCCTATCTTACAAACACCCCCCCCTTTACTCCGCAGTTCATCAGATTGTGGCGCTGATGGACCAGCACCGAAAGGTACTGAGGCGTCACCGCAGAGACTTGGACCGGCTGCTGCCTGCAGGAGAACAAGGCGCTCCTACGACGGAGTCAGCAGAGGGCCCGGCTACAGAATAGTTTTTGATTCGTCTAGGTTCCTTGTTTGTTATTCTTTTGTTGGGGGGTGGGGGATGGGGATGTTAGCTCATATTAGTTTGTTTGGTGTGTTGGGGTTTTCGGGGTCTTATGTCTTTGTTATCTGTTGGTTATAAATTAAAGTTATTTTTGGAATTTGGTGTGGCAGTGTCATTTCTGGATGAGGACTCCCCCCCCCCCGCCATA
>NW_015162345.1:0-2252 GCF_001447785.1 Gekko japonicus | reverse complement strand
GACTTACTCAATAAGAATCCCAACACTTATGTTCTTATGTTCTTAATCACAAGATTGACTCCAAGTTACCAAAGCCAACCTCCCATGAGAGATGTGCCAAGGCCCAGTTCACACAACCAGGTGTTGACCAAGGCACTGGTTTCAACCCGTGAACCCCTAAAGAACAGCCACGGGTATCCCCTGCCGGATATTCCCTTCCCACTAAAGATTCACTGGGGCCTGAGGATGCTCTGGAAGCACTCTCTTTTTGGCTGGTTTCTCACCAGGCACGGAATGGATTTGATTCAGTCTGGTAGCTTGCATTTCGAGAGCCACTTTAGCTCCTGGTTACGTTGGATTGTGGTGAGCTCCTGCGAGAAGCTGGGATAGCACAGGGTGAGAAATTTCCTGAAAATTAAAGGCGAATTACGGCCGGCTGAGCAAAGATTGCTCTGTTGTGTAGCCAAAGCAATCGCCCGCATGCAGGTGAGGAGGTGCATGGAAATCACTGTCCGCCTCAGGTGCCAATCAGCCTGAAGAAAGGAGTGGCGGCCAGAGTGTCTGTAACACTGCAAAACCTGTGCAGTAAAAGGCTATAGTTTTGTACCTTAAGCAAAGTATACAGTGGGGGTCCCCAGCCTTTCTGAGCCTGTGGGGCACCTTTAGGATTTTTGCACGGCGTGGTGGGGGCAGTCACAAAAGGGCTGCTGGATAACATCTGCCACAGAAGGCAGAGCCAGCCACAGAATGGCTGCCGCAGCCCACCTTCCATCACGCGGAGACTGAGGAGGTTTTCGTGCTGGGGTAGCAGCTGCTACCCAAGCAATATTTCTAGGTAGCCGTGTGGCCAATCAAATCTCCAACGACCAACCAGAAGCCTTGCTGGGAAGGGACTGTGGCTCAATGGAAGATTCTCTGATTTGCATGCAGAAGGTCCCAGGTTCAATCCCTGGCACCTCCAACTAAAAGGACGAGGCAGTAGGTGTTGCGCAAGACCTCTGGCTGAGACCCGGGAAGAAGAAGAAGAAGAAGAGATTGGATTTATACCCCGCCCTTCACTTGGAGTCTCAGAGTTGCTTACAAACTCCTTTCCCTTCCCCTCCCCACAACAGACACCCTGTGAGCAGTGTTCCCTCTAAGCTGAGTTAGTGTGAGCTAGCTCACAGTTTTTTAGCCTCCGGCTCACAGATTTTTGTCTTAGCTCAGGAAGGAGGGCTCCAGAGCAAACTAATTCATGCAGTAGCCAAATCGCTCACTCACAGCTTTAATGCCAGTAGCTCACAAAGCAGAATTTTTGCTCCCAAGACTCCACAGCTTAGAGGGAACATTGCCTGTGAGGTGGGTGGGGCTGAGAGAACTCTGACACAAACTGCTCTTTTTCAAGGACAGCTCTTGTCAGAGCTTGTGACTGACCCAAGGTCACATCAGCAGGTGCAAGTGGAGGAGTGGGGAATCAAACTCGGTTCTCCCAGATTAGAGTCCGCACACTTAACCACTACACCAAACTGCTGCCAGCCCGAGTAGACTATACTGACATTGGTGGACCAATAGTCTGATTCAGTATAATGCAGCTTCATGTGCATTTCATGTGAAAAAGCCCCACCTGGCCTCACCCACTCTCTAAAAACACTTGGGCGGGTGCCAAAGAAGGTGTTGGCAGGCAGCACAGCGCCACGGGCACCACGTTGGAGATCCCTGGTATCTCTTCTTAATATAATTGTCATTTGGGGTGGCGAGATTTGATGCGCGGCAAAATCAGTTCGCTCCCTGCTGTGTCACTCACCCCGAGTCCGTATCCATTGCCTGCCTGCTTCCCTAAGTCCTGCCCACACAGCCTCCGGCCACACTCTTCCCCTCACTCTCCAGGGAGCCGTCCAACGGCATGGACCCTCCAGTGGCCACTCCTGCAGGGAGGCTGGAGGACGGCCCCGCCTGGCCTCGCCACGGCCTACTTGCTCCCTCCAGCCCCGGCCCGAGCCACCCTGGCCAACTCCACCTTTTCCCTTGCCAGCCTCCATACGCCGCCTGCTCGCCCCTCCCTCCACTGCGTTCGCCACCTCCATTTCCCCTGGCCATGACAGCAGCACCAGGAGGAGGAATCTGAGGTGAAGGAATGTGGGGAGGGGCGCTGGGCAGGCAGGAGGGAGGGAGGCGGCCAGCAGCAGCGCCGCAGCCGCCCCAGATACAGAACACGCCAGCCGGGGATGCGGACAATGGGATGGGTAGGCGGCGCTGATAGGAGGAGAGAAGGTCAGGGGCCTGGGGGGAGACAG
>NW_015162344.1:525-2203 GCF_001447785.1 Gekko japonicus | reverse complement strand
CAAATGGGCAAGATCAACAACTGCCTGTAGCCTTCTCCATCATGGCCCCCCGCCTTGTGGAACGGCCTGTCAGAGAAGGTCAGGGGGGCTCCTGTTCTCCTTGTTTTCCGCAAACTATGCAAAACTGAACTGTTCGAGAGAGCTTTTCTAGACTCTTTTCCTTGCAAGGCTGAGCTAGACGAAAGACCTCTTTTGTCTGAGGATGGGATCGGACCTCCATTTTGGACCATGTGGCTGGCCTAGAGAGCTGGACTAACCCTCAAGGTAATGGAGGAGCTTTAGAGAACCAGGACAGCTAATATAAAAAGCCTGTCGTAAGAACATAAGAGAAGCCAGTGTTGGATCAGGCCAATGGCCCATCCAGTCCAACACTCTGTCACACACACAGTGGCCAAAAATACCAGGTGCCATCAGGAGGTCCAGCAGTGGGGGCAGGACAGTAGGAGCCCTCCCACTATTTAACCCCCCCCCCAAGTACCAAGGATACAGAGCATCACTTGCCCCAGACTGAGAGTTCCTATCTATACCTTGTGGCTAATAGCCAGTCATGAACCTCTGCTCCGTATGAGTATCCAATTCCCTCTTGAAGCCTTCTCGTAGCTTACCTGTGGCCTACCGTCGTCATGGCCAGTGCCAGGTAGCAGCCAATCGGAAGGCCGGCTCTGATGGCCTTCAGCAGCGGGTGCAGCGGGGGCGATTCCACCAGTTCAGGCACCGTCCGGGAGACGGGAGCCAAAGGCCAGCCTTGCTGCATGCCGTGATCATTGGCGTGCAGTTTTAACCTCAGCACCAGCCCCCACGCCCATTGGTTGAAGGAGGTTTCTGGCGTCTCTCCATACCGAACGACACTGGCCAAGTAGGAGACCTGGAACGAAAGAAGCTCCTTGGGGTCGCGGTCACCACCAGTTAGCCTGCACTGCAGCTCACACTGCAAAAACTCCCACTGACTGGAGACTTTCAAGGCTCGTCCTAATGTCTGAGCTCAGCCAGAGATTAGGGTAGAGGTCCCCAACGCGGTGCCCACGGGCGCATGGGGCTCACCGTGTTTGTTTTACAAAGTGGGTGGGGCCAGGTGGTGCTTGTGACGAGGAGCACTTCTGATTGGCCTCTGGAGAGATGATTGCCTGAGCAAGTTTTTTAAAAGTTGCTTCGGCAGCTGCTGCCACCAAAGCACAAGGGTCTTCCCTGGAGGACTGAATGTAAGCTGTGTGTATACACAAGACGATACTTTTAAACCAAGGGTGTCAAACTCATTTGTTATGCGGGCCGGATCGGACATACATGAGACCTTGTTGGGCCCAGGCCATGTGTGTCATAAAATGTAATGGCAGGTAGTGGAGATATAAACTTCATAAAGGACACAAACACAAAGGGTGGGGTTTTTTACTTAAAATAAAAACATGCTTAAAACATGAGCACTCTTGCAATATTTTGTCTATTTAACAGTGTCTGATAACTGACACCTCTTGCTCTGAATTACTGCAACAGAATGTCTGTGCTGTTGCAATCTTGAGTATGCTGTTCAGGTGTGTATCTGTAAGCTGTGTATCTGTAAGCTGCAAACCTACTTTTGATTTATCGACATTCACCACAGAAATCTCATTCTCAGAGTTCTGAGTCCAGGACCCAGGTGAAAACATGAAATGGCTGAGCGAGGGAGAGAGTCTGGTGAAGCAAC
>NW_015162344.1:0-328 GCF_001447785.1 Gekko japonicus | reverse complement strand
CCCCAGTTTGAAACGATATGATCATTTTAAAAGCCACCCTGTTAAGTGGGGCTTCTGCCTGAAATGCAGAAGAGTCCCTGACACTATGTGGCTAGCTCCGCCTACTGTGTCAGCCATTTTGAGGCTGTGCCTACTTCCCTGTCTCAGAACGCCAAAGACGCCCACATTCTCAAAAAGGTTGGGGGCCCCTGCAGTGGGGGGAAATCTCCTCACGGCTCAGCAGCTATTGAAATCAATTCCACCTCAGCCTGGATTTGCGGTAAGTTTATTAATGCAGATAAACCTTTAGAGGAAAATCTTAGAATCACTGAGTTGGAAGGGACCTCCA
>NW_015162343.1:0-2224 GCF_001447785.1 Gekko japonicus | reverse complement strand
TCATTAGGCGAGAAGAGCAGGGATCTCAGCGCACAGCCATTCCTCCTCACAGACGGGGAGATGAGATCGGCGCTGAATCCTCCAGACTGTTCAAGAGGTGCACGCCAGCTTCCCCCAGCCACTGCGACAAGGGAGAGACATCCGTAGTCAGGGGTCATTTCGTAGAAAAAGAGGTGCCGGAGCTCATTAGCATAACTCATTAGCATAACTTATTTGCATATGCCACACCCCCTGACATCACAGGAAGTGTGTCAGAAGGCAACACCTACCGCTCAGGCTCCACTGGACTCTTTTGGATGGCTAACTATTTGGGGGGGGGGGGGGAACATGCAGATCTGTCCTTGCAGAGGAGGTAGAGCTTCTACCTGAACAAAACTTGGTTTTAAGGTGCCACTGGACTGTTTTGGATTGCTAGCTATTGGGGGGGGGGGAACGTGCAGATCTGTCCTCGCAGAGGAGGGAGAGCTTGTACCTGAACAAAACTTGGTCTTAAAGGGGCCACTGGACTGTTGGATTGCTAGCTATGGTGTGGGGGGGGAATGCGGAGATCTGCCCTCACAGAGGAGGGAGAGCTTGTACCTGAAGGCAGGTCGGGGGGGGGCTCTGCAACTCACCTGGCTGCTTCTTGCTCCTTGTGGCTCAACTGAGGGCTGCTGGGAGCAGGAGGCGAGGCTTGTTGCATGTGCCCACCCCCTGGGCTCCTTACTGCCGGAGCTCCGCTCCTGTGGGCTCGCAGGAAATGACCCCTGTCCGTAGCTACTTCCCGTGGCATAGCTAGGCTTGCCAACTTCATGCTGGGCTGTTCCTTAAGACTTGGGGATGGTGCCTGGGGGAGGCAAGGTGTGGGCAGGGGAGGGATTTTAGCGTGGGATAATGTCATAGAGCAGGGGTGGCCAAAGTGCCACTCGGGAGCCACATCCGGCTCTTTCACACATATTATGTGGCTCCCGGCAGGGTGGCTGGGGAAGCGAACAGGAAGCATGCCTTCCCGATCGGTCTTCCCTTCCCTTCCCCAGCCAGTTTGGTGTAGTGGTTAAGTGCGCGGACTCTAATCTGAGAGAACCGGGTTTGATTCCCCACTCCTCCACTCTTAACCTCTAAACCAAACTACACCAAACTGGCCTGGAGAAAAATGGCTTCCTGGCCCCAATGTGGCGATCAGCATTTCCCTGGGTGTGTAAGAAAGGGCCACGAGAACTAAGCACTGAGGCAACCCTTCCTGCCCTCCCTTCTCATGATCTGCCTAAGTTCACAGGAGTCCACCCTCCAAAGCTGTCATTTCCTCCAGGGGAATGGTTCTCTGTCATCTAGAAACCATTTGTAATTCTGGGAGATCTCCAGGCCCCACCTGGAGGTTGGCAACCCTAGGGTGGAGGAGCATGGGGAAGGTAGAGCATCGGCACGGTGGAGTTTGGGTCGGGGAGGGAGCTCGGCTGAGATATGGTGCCATTGAGTTCACCCTCCAAAGCTTCCATTTTCTCCATGGAACTTGTGTCTATAGTCTGGAGCTCACTTCTCATTCCAGATGGACTCCTAGAATCACAGAGTTGGAAGAGGCATCTAGTCCAAGACCACAGGGTGTGTCTGTTGTGGGGAGGGGAAGGGAAGGGAGTTTGTAAGCCGCTCTGAGACACCTTTGGGTAGTGAAGGGCGGGGTATGAATCCAATCTCTTCCTCTCTTCCTCTCTTTTCAGAGCACCCACTTGGCATTTTCCTCCATCCATGCTCTTTCTGTCATCTTCTGTGGTTTCCAGAGGTTTTCCTCAATGTCTCCCAAGCACGCCTGTTCCATTCTTTGACGGAAAGATTGAAGTCAAGCATATTTCCATACATGTAGACAGAAAGGTGCAGATTCCTGACTCTCCCTACCCAATGGATCTGTCCGGATGCATCTGGCTGGAAATGTTGGGAACAGAAGCCTGGGCGCCGTGGCCCTTTGATCTCCAGTGTCCTGGTCCTGAAGATGGCTGGGTGCTTTGTTCTGTGGTTGCCTAGCAACTGCAACTCAACTTCTGGCTTCCCTGCACCTTGCGCTTTGGTCTCTTCTCACAAAAGTTGCATTTTAGAGCTGTTTACTGAATATGTTGCCAGCTCAACTCCGGCACGGACACATTTCCCTCAAACAGTGCAGTAAGGTCTAAACTAGAAAATACCCCCATTGCTAAATTGGCCAGTATGTGCTTCTTTCCACTGCACAAAAGCATTTGCAAAAAGATCCCCTCTC
>NW_015162342.1:2088-2279 GCF_001447785.1 Gekko japonicus | reverse complement strand
GAGCATTTTTCATAAGCTTAGTGTTGACACCAACATTTACCACAAATGAAGAGTGAAGAGTGAGCCAGTTTGGTGTAGTGGTTAAGTGCGCGGACTCTGATCTGGGAGAACTGGGTTTGATTCCCCACTCCTCCACTTGCACCTGGCTGGATGACCTTGGGCAAGCCACAGTTCTGACAAGAGCTGTCCTT
>NW_015162342.1:0-1480 GCF_001447785.1 Gekko japonicus | reverse complement strand
GAGATAAGATCGGTAGCCAGATCATTGTAAATTCGCTATATTCGCCATTAGATTTTGTTGGATTCATTATGTCGGATATTTTTCCCCATTATGTATAAATTCCATAACTTTTTGTACCATAAGTTTAGGGATGGTTTAATTTCTGACTTCCATTTTTGAAGCTATGGTTGTTTTGGCTGCGAATAATAATAAAGCAATTCTTTTTCTTTGTATAGTGGATAAAGCTGTTTCATTTCTAAGGTTCAGGAGTATAGATTCTGGGTTCTTTTTTTAGTGTGACCACATAGACACCTAATTTCCTCTAGTATCTCATCCCAAAAGGGTGCTATGATCCAACAGTGGATGTAAGTGCCATTCTCTTTGCAATTCCTCTGCAATTCTGCTTCTGTTTCTCGTATGACGACAGCAACTGTATGGGTTCCTCAATCCATGCCAGTGTTCCCTCTAAGCTGAGTTAGTGTGAGCTAGCGCACAGGTTTTTAGCCTCTGGCTCACACATTTTTGTCTTAGCTCAGGAAGGAGGGCTCCAGAGCAGACTAATTTATGCAGTAGCCAAATCACTTGCTCACAATTTTAATGCCAGTAGCTCACAAAGGAGAATTTCTGCTCACAAGACTCCACAGCTTAGAGGGAACATTGCTCTCCACCACCCCAGATGGAAGCCATTCTTTGTGCCACCATATCCTTTGGCAGCGAGTTCCACAGTTTCACTATGTGCTGTGTGGGGGAAAAAACACTTCCTTCCAGGGCTTTTTTTTGTAGAAAAAGCCCAGCAGGAACTCATTAGCATAATAGGCCACATCCAACAGCAGAAACTCATTAGCATATTAGGTCACACCCATGACAGCACAGCTCATTAGCATATTAGGCCACACCCCCATGCCTTCCCTTGGCTTGCCCGGGCAAGCCGCCCTTGGACAGGCCAGGGAAGGCATGGGGAGGCATTTAAATGCCTCCCTGTGCCTTCCAGGCCCCCCCTGACCCGCCTGCCTTGGAGTCACCAGAGGGTTTTTTTTTCGCTTTCCAGGCCTTCCCTCTGTAGCCAGGCACGCAAAGGTTTTGGCTGTAGTGGGCATGGCCAACTCTGGAGACAGCCGGAACTCCGTTCCTGTGCTGGCCAACTCTGGAGCCAGCCGGAACTCCGTTCCTGTGCGCTCCAGCTCAAAAATAGCCCTGCTTCCACCAACTTTTTGAATCTGTACAGCTTCGGGACACAGATCCTTAGGTCAGATGCCGGTCAGCAGAGGGCAGGTCCCAACAGCCCTTCGAGCTCTGTTACCAATGAGCCCAGGTCCCCTGCTGTCGCTAGGTCCCCTGCTTTCCAACAGCCCGGCCTGATTCTAATTTGATAAGGGCTGCCAATCTGGTTTCCTGTTTCATGGTCTTCAAGGGTGCACCGTGACCTCAGAGGTCGTCAGCTGCTGGGCTCGTCCTAGAACTTGACACACAAACACACACCCTGGGTCTTTCTTTTTGGTGC
>NW_015162341.1:0-2267 GCF_001447785.1 Gekko japonicus | reverse complement strand
TCCGGGAGGTTTCCGATTCAGCCCGCAGTTGATCCCTGCTGCGATCACGGCAAAGAAGGCCTTTGAAAACTGAACAGCGCTTCATGCGATGACTGTTAAGTACGCGGTGTACGTACAATGGTGGGTTGGGGTTTTCTGCCATTCGAAACGGGGCTTTTTTCAGTGGAAGGGCCTCTGTGCATCGGGTAGAATCAGGGCCTTTTTTGTAGAAAAAGCCCAGCAGGAACTCATTAGCATAATAGGCCACACCCAACAGCAGAAACTCATTAGCATATTAGGCCACACCCCTGACAATATATCTCATTAGCATATTAGGCCACACCCCCATGTTATCAGAACTGTGCTCATCCAGCCACACCCACCTTTTGCTTGTTATTCTGTTTACCTTGTTTGTTGTCAAAACCCAGGGCCTTTTAGGAACTCCTTTGCATGTTAGGCCACACACCCCTAATGTAGCCAATCCTAATGAGTTTCTGCTGTTGGTTGTGGCCTATTATGCTAATGAGTTCCTGCTGGGCGTGGCCAACTCAGGAGCCAGCCGGAACTCCGTTCCTGTGCGTTCCTGCCCAAAAATAGCCCTGGGTAGAATCCTTCGTGTCTCAGCCGGGAAGGAGCTGGTGGTGAGCCGTGGTCAGAACCAATGCTCCCTCTAAGCTGTGGAGTCCTGTGAGCAAAAATACTATTTTCTGAGCTACCAGCATTAAAGTTGTGAGCAGGTGATTTTGCTACTGCATCAATTAGTTAGCTCTGGAGCCATCCTTCCTGAGCTAAGACAAAAATCTGCGAGCCAGAGGCTAAAAAATTGTGAGCTAGCTCGCACTAACTCAGCTTAGAGGGAACACTGGTCGGAAGTTCTGTCGGCCCAACTGATTAATGTCCTCTTCCCATGCTCAGCTCACTGGGCCCTCACCTGTACAGGTGAGGCGGGCAGCAACCAGAGACTGGGCACATCAGTTTTGTAATGTCCTCTCCATTGAAGTTCACCCGTCTCATCCTACTTTCCTTTAGGCACCTCTGACCGACTGGTATCTTTACCTCGATTTTGGTGTTGTGGTTAAGAGCGGTGGACTCTCATCTGGGAGAACCAGGTTTGATTCCCCCGCGCCTCCACATGCAGCCAGCTGGGTGACCTTGGGCCAGTCACCAGTTCTCTCAGAGCTGTTCTCTCAAGAGCAGTTTCTGTCAGAGTTTGCCCCACCTACCTCACAGGGTGTCTGTTGTGGGGAGAGGAAGGGAAGGAGATTGTAAGACGCTCTGAGACTCCAAGTGGGGTATAAATCCAACTCCTCTTCTTTTTCTTCTTCTTCCTCTTCCTCTTTTTGAGAGCCAGTTTGGTATAGTGTGCGGACTCTAATCTGGGAGAGCCAAGTTTGATTCCCTGCTCCTCCACTCGCACATGGCTGGATGACCTTGGTTAAGTTCTGGCACAGCTGTCCTTGAAAAAAGAGCAGTTTCTGTCAGAGCTCTCTCAGCCCCACCTACCTCACAGGGTGTCTGTTGTGGAGAGGGGAAGGGAAAGGAGTTTGTAAGCCGCTCTGAGACTCCTTTGGGTAGTGAAGGGCGGGGAATAAATCCAATCTCTTCTTCTTCTTTTACCTCACACGGTGTTTGTTGTGGGGAGGGGAAAGGAAAGGAGTTTGTAAGCCACTCTGAGATTCTGCGTGAAGGGCGGAGTATAAATCCAACCTCCTCCTCCTCCTCTTCTTCCTCCTCCTCCTCCTCCTCTTCTTCTTCCTCCTCCTCCTCTTCTTCTTCCTCCTCCTCCTCCTCCTGTAGGGAATCCCCCCCTGCTGCCTCTACTCCCCAACCCCCAAACTCAATGCATTCATGATACTTACAGGCATTTTGAATACCGAATCGCTGCATTCCAGGTATGTGAGGGTAGTTTGAATACTGAATAAGTAATTCTGCCTCCTGCCAGCAGGGCGGCAGTAATAATACTGGATGACGCAAAAGCAAGAGCAGCCGTCCTTTTTCTTTTTCTTTTTGCAAACTGTACCCCGAATTTGTTTCGTAGCAAATGTTATACTCAGACATTATCCCCAAAAAGGAAATAAAGGTCCTTTCTGCATTTGCTGGCCGCTCCTGCCAGCAGGGCGGCAGTAATAATACTGGATGACGCAAAAGCAAGAGCAGCCGTCCTTTTTCTTTTTCTTTTGCAAACTGTACCCCTAATTTGTTTCGTTGCAAATGCTATACCCAGACATTCTCCCCAAAAAGGAAACAAAGGTCCTTTCTGCATTTGCCGGCCATTCCGGATTTTCTCA
>NW_015162340.1:1755-2230 GCF_001447785.1 Gekko japonicus | reverse complement strand
CGCTCCCGCAGGAAATGACCCCTGCTGTAACCCCAAGAAATCTCCAACTACCACCTGGAGACTAGCAACCCTCTCGATACACAAATCTGCCTGCGTGCTCCCGTTGCCGAACTGGAAACGCACAGTCGGGAGTCCGACGAGTGAGATGAATATCTGCTTCATGCACTGAAAACAGGGAATACAGGGGGCGGAGTGCCTTGGCACTTCAGCCATTCCAAAGCTGTATTCGGCCCTAACCAGGAAGGGCAGGAGGTCTTATACCCCAAATGACATCACATACAGTTTACACATTAAAGAATCTCTAACTGGTACCAAGCAGTTAACCATCATTTTACTTTAAGTAACAAGCATCATTTTACTTTAAACCTTACAATTGGTCATGTATTGTCAGCGACTGCATTTGCTTATCTGCTCTTCAGAGCAATGGGAACTTTGGGGAACACTGTGATCTCTTCTGACCTTAGCGAAGCCAGTC
>NW_015162340.1:0-1738 GCF_001447785.1 Gekko japonicus | reverse complement strand
CTGGGGAGCTGGGTGATAAGGGTTTGTGATTCACATTTCAACTTCGCTCCTTTTTTTTTTTTTGCAATATTTATTTTCGTTTTCCCATCAGATATATATCCTTTTACATAGGTATTCCTGCATACATTGGAATCTAAAATCCTCACACAGAATTAATCCATTCATACAGACGCTTCCATCTTTCCACGAACACACTGTCATCTTTATCTTGTAGCATAAGACTTAATTTATCCATCTCTGCTGTTTCTAGTAATCTATTTGCTAACTCTTCTCGTGTAGGAATATGTTCTTGCTTCCAAAATCTAGCTAACAAAACTCTAGCAGTTGTAAGTATATAAATTATCCTCAACTTCGCTCTTTACGTCCTCGCAGCTTCTTGGATATGCATCCTGTTCTTATTGCATCCTAATTCCACCTACAGAAGATTCTTATACAAAAAAATGCAGTTAGAAAACATATTCTGCTCTAAGTTTCTCTGATCAGAAAATTCTAGGTGACACACCAAGATCTGGATCTATTATGATTAAATGTCTGAAGGCACAATGACAGCTGTCAGCATATAAACGTGCCAGAGGAAATGTCAGACCCCACATTCAGAAATCACATTCATCCTACACTATCAGGCCCCACCTGGAGGTTTGCAGCCCTATGGGGAGGTCAGCGTTTAGGGCAGGGAGGGATTTCAGGAGGGTATAACACTATAGAGCAGGGGTGCCGAACTCATTCGTTATGCGGGCCGGATCTGACATAAATGAAACCTTGTTGGGCCGGGCCGTGTGTGTCATGGAATGTAATGCCAGGTAGCGGAGAGATAAACTTTATAAAGGACACAGACACAAAGGGGTTTTTTTAACCTAAAACAAAAACGTGCTTAAAACATCAGCACTCTTGCCATATTTTGTTTATGTAACAGTGTCTGATAACTGACACCTCTTGCTCTGGATTATTACATCAAAATATCTGTGACGTTGCAATCTTGAGTATGCTGTTCAGGTGCGTATCTGTCAGCTGCAAACCTACGATGACGCAGCAGCAGCAGAACTGGAAGAAGAAGCAGAAGACAGCCCAGTTCCACTGAGGGCCTGATAGAAGCCCTCTGGGGGCCTCACCCGGCCTCCGGGCCGCGTGTTTGACACCCCTGCTGTAGAGCCAGCCCTGCCAGGTAGCCATTTCCTCCGGGTGAATGCACTGTGTATTCTGGACATGGGTTGTCCTTCCGGGTGATCTCCGGGCCTCTCCCTGGAGGTTGGCGACCCTCGGTTAGCCTCGCCCCCCAGGGACCCCCTCCCGGGCACCAGAGCCGATGCATTAGTCTTCTCTGGCCCTCCACCAACGATCTGCCATCGGGCTAACAAGCGGCTAATGGCTCCATTAAGGTGAGGGCCTGGCGTTTGGCGCTGCCCTTCCCAGCACCGGCTGGAACGGCTGGAGGCCTGAGTCATGACCTAAATGGGGAAGAGGAGTGGAGCTGGCGTCGCCCGCGCCCCCACCCTTCCCCGGCCTCTTGGCCAGACACCCAGACGGCTGCAGTGGTCAGTGGAGCAAGAGGAGCCTTTCTCGGGCCTGAAGCCCTTAATCGAGTAAAGAGGCATCCGCGGGAGGGGGTGGGGCAGAGGGGTTTGAGAAAGAGAGGCAGCCGGAGGAGGCGGGGTGGGCAAACAGGCTCGGGGAAAAGTGCCCGGCTGTCTTTTAGTAGAAAGGGCACAAGGAGCCGGTTTGGTGTCGTGGTTTAGGAGCG
>NW_015162339.1:0-2235 GCF_001447785.1 Gekko japonicus | reverse complement strand
ATAAAACACATAACTATAGTACAAGATGGCGTCGTTTTATCACCGTTTGAGTCGCCGCCTCCAGGCTCCTGCCAGGCTGTTAATCATCCGGCTGGGGGTAATGTTGATGTTTTGGCCAGGTTGGTGGTGATGTCAACGTTAGGGCCAGGGCCACGATGTCAAGATGGCCCCTACTCGAAAGCATGGCTGAAGAGTTCCATTAATGATTCCTTGTTACCATCGAGTTTTCAGCCCCATTGCCAGAGCGTCGCCCGGCTACGTGCCCAGCGTGCTGACGTCACGTCTGGGAAGTTTGAATCCAGTGGCATCTTTAAGACCAACTGTAATGATTCCTTGTTTTAGTGTGTGTGTGTCTTTAAATGTTTGGTTGGAGTGCAGTGCTAGAAGAGTAGAGTGATTGAGGGAGACAAGTGTGCTGTGATTGGAGGATGACTGAGAGTGTGGGAGGAGCTTTTGAAGGGACTCTTAGCCAGTTATTCCGTTAGTGAGTCAGTCAGTGAGTGAGATGACAGAGTTCTATGTGGACACAAAGAGTTCAGTATATACGTCTTTAAAAGTTTCAGTGTGAAGGAACTTTGAGAAGGGTCTGTGATATGAAAGAGAGTCAATAATACAAAGAGAGATTCCTGTCAGTGTGGAATTTTAATGCAATTCCATACAGAGATCAATTCCCCTGGAGGAAATGGATGCTTGTTTGGAGGGCAAGCTGTATGCAGGTCCATAGCTACAGTGGGGCATTTGGGGGCCGTGCCCCCTTAATTGAAGGGCCCGCCCCACAAATAGCTGTGCCAGAAACCTTATTGTGGGGGGTATTTTTTTGCAATTTTTTAATATGTGCGTGTGTGCAGAAAACTTATTTTTGAGGAGAGACCCCCCCCTAAGGCAGTGGCACTGTGGCTTGCCTTTAGGCCTCCCTCTCCCTCCCACTGTGGAATTCTAGGCGGGCATCATGGGACCTTGGAAAACGATAGCTCAGAAGGCATTTAGATGCCCTTTGAGTTCCCTTCCACGGGGCAAGAAAGCTTAGAAGGGCACTCAAGAGGGGCACCTTCAATACCTCTCCAGCAGTCTCCCTTTCTGCTGGCCCAGTCCTGCTGTAGACCACCTAGGTCACGGCAAGTCTTTGCATGGTGAGTCTTTGCCCATGCAAGTTAACTGCCCTCGTAAAAATTTAAATGCTCCCTGAACAGAACCATCCTGGCTACAGGCCTGTTTGGAGGTGCTTTGGAGGCCCCTGGTAGATCTCTGCCCTAACTAAATTAATTAATTAATTAATTAATTTATTTATTTATTTATTTATACCTTCAATTTATATATACCGCTCTGAGCGGTTTACAGGGAAGTTTCAAATGCATTTTTAATTCCTTAACTAAGGCCACATAGTAACGGGGTGGGGCTGCCTACCGGCACCCAGGTGGCGAGCTGGTTGTTGTTTCCTGGCTCCTGCATTCTTCCTTCAGATAGTCCTCGGGGTCTGCGTCCCATTTTTCTGGTGTCCTCTAACTCGGCTGTCTCCTGGAGGGCGGCCCGTGTCAGTTCTAGCTTGGCCTATGTCCATATTCGGCTCCGCCGCGCCTGCGCCTCCATGCCACCGCGCACCTCCATGACTCCTCCTCCTCCTCCACTGTCGGGTCTCGCCACACGGTGTTACTGGCCGCCAGGGATCACCTCGCCGTTGCTCCGCCGTTACTGCCGCGGTTGCCACCGCTGATGCTCCGTCACACACCTCACAGAGGAGGGTGCCCCCTACCCTCTAAGGGCAGGTACCCATTTATTTACTTGCTTTTTAATTACTTTAGCTCTCAAACCGCTGGGTGAGCGGAAGCTAGAACTAGGGCCGGGAGCTCACCCCGGCCACGGTGGGTCTCGAACTGTTCATTGATGTTACTGCAGGCGTTTTACCGCCTGCGCCACCGCTTGGAAGAAGGCCCGGGCTAGGCCGATCTCGTCAGATATTGGAAGCTAAGCAGGGCTGGATCTGGTTAGTATTTGGACGGGAGACCACCAAAAAAGCCCAATGCAGAGGCAGGCAACGGCAGAACCACCTTTGTTCCTCTCTTGCCTTGAAAACCCTACGGGGTCAACATGAACCAGCTGTGACTTCACGTCACTTCCCGCCACCATGAACGAAGGACCTCCAAAATGTCCCTCCCTGACTTGGATAGCCCGGGCTGTAGGGTTACCAAGTATCTACCGCGAATCGGCAGGGGACACATAATTCTTGGCGGGAACATT
>NW_015162338.1:0-2500 GCF_001447785.1 Gekko japonicus | reverse complement strand
CAGGGAATCTCTGGATGGCTGCCTTCTACCTACTCTTGAAGACTGGTGAGGATTGTATTTATGGGGGTCTGAGTTAAAGCCCCCTAAATAAGGTGCCCCATTCTCCATTGTTTCCAATGGAGGAAAGAAAACAGCAAAAAAACAAAACAAAACAAGGGCAGTAGATGCCAGCAGAACAGAATCAAAGTCCCAGGGAATCTCTGCAGTAGAAACTGAAGGTCGGGGGCATTTTTGCAAGCCCAGCAGAAGGAGTGTCACTGTGGCAATACATACCCAAGAGGACTAAGCTCAAACGAGAGAATCTCTACAGTAGAAAATGGAGATGGGGGGGCATTTTTGCAAGCCCAGCAGAATCAGTACAGTGTACTAGTGACCAGGAGAATCCAGTGCCGTTGTGGCAATGTCAGCTCAACAGGACTGATGTGAAGCACAGAATCACACTCCAAGTGATGAATGAAGCCCCTCTGCAAATTCTACTCCCAAAGGGCCTCCAATTCGGGTTCTGACAGGGAGTACAACCATCCAGTAGGCAAGGGAGCACCAGGTACCAGGTTAATTGCGCAATCATAAGGCTGATGTGGGGGCATCTGATCTGCTCTTTTCTCCTGGAAGACAACCTGATACTCTGCATATTTTGATGGAAGGACCGACAGGTCTGGGCTGGTGGTAGTTCCCAAAAACATAGGAGGTGCTTCATGAGGACAAGGGTCTTTGAAGTGCAGATTGTGCTTGCTTCACTTGATCACATCATTGTACATCTCCAACCAGGGCATCCCCAGCACTATCGGGAAGCAGGGCATAGTGGCGATATCAAAACAGAGCTGCTCTTGATGGTACTGTATGTGCAGACCCAGAGGTTGAGTTTCCTGACAGGGCCCGAACCTTCTACCAGGATAGGTTTCCTTTAGCAGGCTCCAGAGTTGATCATTGCATACACCAACAACCAGCACCCCTTTGGTAGCCAGAGCTTCACTGGGAGCAGGAGATGCCAGAGTCTCATATCAGGAGGGCCTTGGCACTCTGAGATGTGTCCCAAACGGCAGGGACCATTCCCACGTGGGGCCAGGGGCTTAATAATGCCAGCTGAGACTTCTTCTCCTCTGGGCAGCTGGCACAATGCCCTGCACCTTTGGCCACGGTGCCTGCTGGAGCAGCGCAAGTGAGTGAAAACTGGAACCAGTCGTTGGCTTTCAGGTTGAGCATGTACTTCCTCACAGGCCTGCTTCTGGCTATCCAGGTGACCACTGATGCATAGGCACAGCAATATCAGGGCTTGGAGGTCTGCAGGACGCTTGACTTGGGCCACCTCGTCCAGCACCTCCTCTGACAGCCCCTCCAGGTCCTGGTCCATGAGCTCAGCCTCATTCCACTGTAGGTCTTGAGCCAACAGCTGGAATTCTGTGGTGTAGTCAGCCACAGTGCCCCCCCGGCACAGGTGCTGAGTATGCCGGTTGGCCTTCTCAGCCTTCAGAGGGTCTGAAAAGGCAGACTTCATGTGTGCCACAAAGCCAGCAAAATTGCTTAGCAATGAAGGGTTCATGAGGAGCAAGGGTGTCAACCATTTGGTAGTTTTCCCCTTTAAGAGGCTTATTATCTTATCATCTAGAAGGTCCCGCACCAGAAGCTCCATATAGAAGGGTCATTCTGCCAGGATTGCAGAGAAGTGTTCAATACCCCTTTCAAACTTCTCTAGGGGATTAACTGGGCATTTCCCGGGGGGAAGGAACAGGCCTCAGCACCAGAGCTGACTGCTGCTGCAACAGGGCTATGGCATAGGTTAACTGCTGTACCTTTGTCTGTAACAGTTCAATCTAAACAGCAAGGTCAGTTGAAAAAACAGCATTTCCCTCCATCATGCTTGTGTGTTTGGGGGTGGCTTCAAACTGTTCTGCTTCAGGCAGGTGCCATTGTATGCAGAGTTAACTCAGGCAGATAACAGGAGCTGGTTATCAGAGGCAGGATGCCAGAGTTTAATAAACAGAGGCCATAAATTTTACAAGAATTGTCTAAGCAGGCCAAGGTCACTTTTCTGAAAATCAAGACCCATACAGCAGCAGCAGCAGCAGCAGGTCAATGTCTAAGGGAAGGTGTTGAAGCTCCACTGAAGGGCTCCTCCCCCATACTTTTATAAGCTTTGAGCCCTATGTCATACCTGAAACAGCTGCTTCACACGTCTCCTCTGGTGACGTTTCTCCTTCCTCTGCAACTGATTGCCTGTGCTGAGCTCTGATGCTTGCTGACCTGCATTGGGACTGTAAATCTCCTCTACACCTATGCCAACTTTGCTCCTGAAGACCTGGAGATCCTGGAGGAGATAAGGCAGCTGGCTGACCCTGAACTGTCAGCTCTGAGTGGGGGAATGAAACACATACCTCCTAGTCTCCTAGCTGTGATTCCTCATCTGATTCCTCAGCTATAGCTGGCTGGTGGCTGATAGGCATCCAGTCCAGCTGTTCTTCATCAGAGGAGTAAGAGCTGTCTCCAGGGCCTGGCTATTCCA
>NW_015162337.1:1552-2278 GCF_001447785.1 Gekko japonicus | reverse complement strand
TCCTCCTCCTCCTCTTCTTCTTCTCAGCAATAATTGCCCTGTGCAGTGGGTTAGGCGGAGAGCCTGTGAGTGGCCAGGGCCACACCCAGTGAGCTTCCATGGCAGAATGATCCTGCAGGTAACTTGGGAGCTCTGACACAGCACGGTAGGTACAGGCAGAAAATGGCTGCCCCAAAATGGCTGCTGTGGGAGGCGGGGCCAGCCACAAAACGGCCACCACTGTTTACCTTCAGTCACCCAGTGAAGATCCTTGGTCCGTGGTGGCAGCTGCTGCCAAAGCAAGCGTTTAAAAAAGTCTGCACAGCTAATCAAATCTCCGGTGGCCAATCAGAAGCCTCCTTGGACCAACGCTCTACCTGTCTCTTCCCACTTTCTAAAAACACTGGGGGGGGCACCAGGAAAGGTGTTGGGGGTGTCGTGGACCAGGCTCAGCCTGAGGTGCAGCCAGACTGAGGTGAGGTGCAGCCTGGGGGAGGACCTTCGGGTAGTGGAGGGAGTTGACTTGAGGCCTGACCAGCCTGATTGGGAACTGGAGCTCAGTGCGAGTGAAGACTCCTCGGATGTCGAGCCTGGGTCCAGCATGGCGAAAGATGAGTTCAGAGTAGAGGACACTCAGGAATTCCAGTCAGAGAATACTGAGCCGGCTGAAGTTAGGGAGCAAGTATGTCTGGGAGCACTCACGACTCCCCCAGATACCACCCCCCGCTCATAGAAAGGAGAAGGGCT
>NW_015162337.1:0-1123 GCF_001447785.1 Gekko japonicus | reverse complement strand
AAACTGGGGGTGAGCTGGGGCCAACTGGTGGAAGTAACACATCACCTCACAGTGAATCCTGCGACCACAACTCCTGACTCTGCTCTAACCCTGTGACTCTTGGACCAGCTCGACTCTGCTTTTGGACTCTCTCTGACTGTCACAACTGACCTTGGACTGTTAGGACTACGCTGCGAACATTCCTTTGCCCTGATCCTGCCTGCGTGACCCAGACTTGGACTTGGAGCCTGCCAGACCAGCTAGGCTATGACAGGGGGCACAGGGGCACCCACAGTGCATTCTTGATGGTTTCAGAAACTCTGCGCCCAGAGGTCCTGCTTCTTTCCATCCAGTCCTGCTACCCTGATCCAAATACTGGATTTCACCTTGATGTATTTGCCAGTTTGGTGTCGTGGTGAAGTGTGCGGACTCTAATCTGGGAGAACCGGGTTTGTGGTGGGTGCTACAAGCATGGATGGCTTCAAAAGGGAATTAGATAAGCATATGGAGCAGAGGTCCATCAGTGGCTATTAGCCACAAGGTATAGCTAGGGGCTCTGGGGCAAGTGATGCTCTGTCTTCTTGGTGCTTGGGGGGGGTCAACAGTGGGAGGGCTTCTAATGTCCTGGCCCCACTGGTGGACCTCCTGATGGCACTGGTATTTCTGGCCACTGTGTGACACAGAGTGTTGGACTGGATGGGCCTTTGGCCTGATCCAACATTGGCATCTCTTATGTTCTTAGGTTCTTAAGTTGAAAAACAATACATTTTTTAAAAAATACACTCAAACCAGAAGCAAGCAAAGCATTTTCTATTTCTACCCTGCCTTTTGTTCCCATGTGAGACCCCTGAAGCCCTAACAGTTTATGTAGTCTGAAAGGGTGCATCTAAATAGCAAATTAAAATTAATGCAGAAGGGTAAAAATAACCAGTGGCAATTTAAAAAAACAAACACCCACTAATATTATAGTAGTAAATTAAAATTACTTCAACCTGCTCCAACTCCTCCCTCCTCAACACAGGCACGCAATTTCCAAAAGTCCGGTAACAGCATTTTAAAAATTATTTTATTGTTTTATTTAGAAAGGAGTTCTGCAGGTCTAGGAAAACCACCTCGGCAGCTTACAAAATCAAACGTAATAAAA
>NW_015162336.1:1715-2296 GCF_001447785.1 Gekko japonicus | reverse complement strand
ATCCCCTTTTAACGCCTTCTTGTAGAGTATGTTAATCGGGTCGTGTGCTCTGCCACTCAGCTCTGGGGGTCTTGCTCTGAGCCACCCGCCTCAACCTTTTCGTGTCTCTCTCTGTTTCTTCCCCCCAGATATTCAGCCTCCCGAAGGGAAGACTCGTGAGTGTTTGATGTGTGTAGTGCAGAGAGACGGCTCCAAAACCATGCTCTGTGCGGAGAGCGAGGATGACGCTGTGTAAGTGATGGGTAACGGGGACGGGGGATCTTTTATGGGGCAAGTTGGAGGCTTTCGAGGCTGATACACTGGAATACTCCTTTCGTATCTGAACACATGCATGCGAAGCTGCCTGATCGGTGGCCCCGGAAGGTTGGACCAGAACCGACGGGTGGAAATAAAATCAAAAGAAATTTCAGCTAAACATTAGAAGAAGAGAAGAGATTGGATTTACACCCCGCCCTTCACTACCCAAAGGAGTCTCAGAGTGGCTTGCAAACTCCTTTCCCTTCCCCTCCCCACAACAGACACCCTGTGAGGTAAAAGAAGAAGAAGAAGAGATTGGATTTATACCCCGCCCTTCACCACCC
>NW_015162336.1:0-885 GCF_001447785.1 Gekko japonicus | reverse complement strand
TTCCTCAGTGGAAGAGGCTTCCTCGGGAGGTGGTGGGGTCTCCTTCTTTAGAGGTTTTCAAGCAGAGGCTAGATGGCCATCTGACAGCAGTGCTGATTCTGTGAATTTAGGCAGATTACAAGAAGGGAGGGCAGGGAGGGTTGCCTCAGTGCTTAGTTCTCACGGCCCTTTCTGACACGCTGTCAGACTCGCAGGAACTTTCAGACGCAGTAAGTCCTTTCACAAGCTTTATTGTGAAATGAGGAAAGTTGCTGTAAAGTCAAACTCTTTGACAGAACTAAACAACATTACCAAGTGGGGAACTACGAGACTTCTGGTCCAGCCCTCATTCATACATGGCACATAGACAGGTTAATACAGATTAATACAGTTCAATTCAGACAGTGAGAATGTTATCTTGTAAGTCTCTCTCGAAGGCCATGAGAATGAGAAGCAGCGAAAGTCCTCTCTGACCTATACGGAGGAGGTTTCCTTTCACAGTGTTTCAGGCGCAGCTGATCACATTTTGGGTTCCTACAACTGCTGAGCAATTTCAAGGTACACTCTTAGGAAGAACTTCCTGACAGTTAAAGTGGTGGAGCAGGCTTCCTCGGAAAGTGGTGGACTCTCCTTCTTCAGAGGTGTTTAAGCAGAAACTAGCAATGCTGATCCTGTGACTCATGGTGAATTTAGGCAGATAGTGAGAGGGAGAGCAGGAAGGGACGAGACAGTGCTCTGCTCTTGTGGCCCTTTCTTTATATGCCCAGGGCGATGCCAATCACCACTTTGGAGTCAGGAAGGAATTTTCCTCCTGGCCAGATTGGCAGGGGATCCTGGGGGGTTTTGCCTTCTGCTGGGCATAGAGGAGGGGTCGCTGGGGGAGGGGGGGAGGTAGCTGTGAATTTC
>NW_015162335.1:2167-2296 GCF_001447785.1 Gekko japonicus | reverse complement strand
GCCAGGAGCCTCACAATACATGTGAAAGAGCCACATGTGGTGCCCGAGCTGCAGTTTGGCCACCCCTGGACTAATCCTAATGAATGAACTTACACAGAGAGAGAGAGAGAGAGAGAGAGAGAGAGAGAG
>NW_015162335.1:0-682 GCF_001447785.1 Gekko japonicus | reverse complement strand
AGTTCAGCAGTGTAAGACCCGAGTGTGCCGCGTGACGGAGTGAGCTCCCGTCTCTAGTTCCAGCTCCTGCCAACCTAGCAGTTCAAAAGCAAGAAATTGCAAGTAGATAAATAGGTACCACTTCGGTGGGAAGGTAACAGCGTTCCGTGCGCCTTGGTGTTCAGTCATGCCGGCCACATGACCACGGAAACATCTTCGGACAGCGCTGGCTCTTCGGCTTTGAAACAGAGATGAGCACCGCAACCCCAGAGCCGGACTCGACTGGCTTTCGAGCAGGGGAACCTTTACCTTTTTAACCCTTTGCAGGGTGGTAGGGCTGCCCCCTCATCCCGCTGCTCTTTCGCATACCCTTCCAGCCCCAAACTTGCCCTGGCTGGACCTCTTCCTTCCTCCTTCTCCTCATTCTTCTTGGCATCAGAAAGTGAAGTAGATCGGCTGCAAATAGCCCTGTCCATCTTTATTTCTACTGTATTACTTCCTGCTACCAGAATACACCAACAGGGTGTGGGGGGGGATCGAAAGATCCTTGTTCACTGAAATCAATGAGAACCAAATTTAATTTTAAAAGGGGGGGCTGTGTCCCCTCAGCTGACTCACTAACTCTGTAGGTAGGCGGGAAGGGAAGGCGATGGAGGAGCATGCCAATGCACGTGGCAGCTCAAAGAGCCCCCAGCCAGCCGCC
>NW_015162334.1:0-2291 GCF_001447785.1 Gekko japonicus | reverse complement strand
TATGAGAGCCTATGAGATGGCAGTCAAGAAGGAAGCTGTGATTGCGTCTGCCAGCCCAATTGTTTAGAACAATTCGGTCTTTGACAGCTCTGCCACAGGGCAGACAAAATAGTAGGGAATTGGATATTAGGGAAATAGTAGGGAATTGGATATTGGCTGTGAGGCTTTTGCGAGCTATTTCGCGGACAGTCTTGGCGCTCTTTGACACAAAGGAGAGTTTTCTACAAACACGGGGGAGGGACCCCCCCCTAGGCTTGCGGAAAAATCTAGAACCTTTTTTTAAAATGGATGGGGGAGTAAATTGCCATCAAATGGAGGAAGGTTGACTCTACACATGTGCAGACAACATGCCTCCATGCACTAGCAGCAGGAGGTGGGGTGGGGGAGGAGCAGCAGACTAACTAAGGAGCCACCGCCACCATTACCATCAACAATTGTAATTATAGAGCTCTGGCCCTTGGCTTTGACATATACAGCCTGTGCCGCCGCTCATACCAGGAAGATAATTGAGCAGAACATTTAGTTAGATCTTTGCTTGCACTCATACAGTACGCCATCACTAAGTATTTAATTAGTATTTAATTAGATAAGCATATGGAGTAGAGGTCCATCAGTGTCTATTAGCCACAAGGTATAGATAGGAACTCTCAGTCTGGGGCAAGTGATGCTCTGTCTTCTTGGTGCTTGGGGGGGGGGGACGCAACAGTGCGTCGGCTTCTAGTGTCCGGGCCCCACTGGTGGACCTCCGGATGGCACCTGGTATTTTTGGCCACTGTGTGACACAGAGTGTTGGACTGGATGGGCCACTGGCCTAATCCAACATTGGCTTCTCTTATGTCCTTATGTAGATAAGCATATGGAGCAGAGGTCCATCAGTAGCTATTAGCCACAAGGTATAGATAGGAACTCTCAGTCTGGGGCAAGGGATGCTCTGTCTTCTTGGTGCTTTGGGGGGGGCAACAGGAGGGGGGGCTTCTAGTGTCCTGGCCCCACTGCTGGACCTCCTGATGGCACCTGGTATTTTTGGCCACTGTGTGGCAGAGTGTTGGACTGGATGGGCCATTGGCCTAATCCAACATGGGCTTCTCTTATGTTCTTAATCGTCGCTAGCACCTAATGATATTGAATTGTTTTAACTGAACTGTTTTTAGATGATGTTACGTGGATCTTAATCTGCTATTCATGTATTATCTTATGTAAGCTGCCCTGAGCCTGCCTCGGCGGGGAGGGCGGGGTATAAAATAAAATAAATAAATAAACTGCCACTGCCTTGCGGGCATTTGAGCCCGCTAGCCAGACAGGGAAGCCGTGGAGCCAGGGGGATGAGCCGCTCCTAGTCTCCTGGGAGCCGGTGAGGCAGACTGAGAGTTGCCCCTCCCCAGACTCAAGAGCCCTCAGGCTCTAGGAAGCCTCACGCATCATCGCCACCACTGGCACAGCTCCCAGAGGCTCTGCCTACAGCCGAGCAGGCGGCCAATGAAGTTCGGTGGCAGCAGAAGCTGCTGCTGCCAGCCAGATAAAAAGCCAGGTGTGCAACCAAGCACCAGGAGCAGCGCCACTCTGTTCTCCCTTCCCCAGCTAGGCCGCTGTTCCCCACCTCCACTGGGCAGGGTGGGGGGACCAAGAGGGGCCCACGGTGGTGGTCCTGCTACTGTTTGCTGCTGGTGCTCCTTTTTGCTTCCTCAGCCCCCCCCCCCCCCTTTGCAGAAATAAGGCAAGCGGAATCGGGGCTGGCAGGGAGCAGGAGCCACCACCACTACCCCAGTCCTAATCAGAGAGAGAAGGTGGGGTAAGAGTCAGTGGGTGGGGCAAGAGTCAGCGCTGTGTGAGACAGGATGCGGGACGAGATGGACCACAGGTCTGATCCAGCAGGGCTCTTCTGATGTTCTTCTTAAAGAGGAACACCCCCCACCCCGGATAGCACTTGGTCAGTGAGTAAACAGACTGTACCCCCACACAGAGGAAAGTGCCCAGTTGAAGAGGGACTCCATAAGAGTTGACTCTCTCCCACCCCATCCTGCCGACTTTGGAGTTCTTCTGGCCCAGAGGGTGTCTCTTTTTTTCATCTCACTGTAGAATGGAGGTGATATTACAAGGGGAGAGTCATATTCAAAGATGCAATAGCTGTTTACCCCACCTTTCTCGTTCACCTTTTTTCTTCCCTAGGACTGCTAATGTAAGGGGGGGGGACAGACATACACACCCCTTTTGCTTTTCTGTAACAAACAACACAAAGTCCCCAAAGCTACTACCCAGAGCTAATTTGTGGCAGGAACGCACAGGAATGGAGT
>NW_015162333.1:0-2342 GCF_001447785.1 Gekko japonicus | reverse complement strand
CCCAAACTTATAACCAACCCTGTGTTGCAACCATGGCAACTAAGAATTGGCCACATCCCATACTCACTCGCAGTTGGCTGCATGGCCACAGCTGACTGTGACTGAAATTGGGCTATATCTGTTCAGACCCAAGAGAGAGGCTTTCTCTCTCTTGCTCTTGTTCTGTTCTGCTCTTGCTTACTTGGTCTCCTGTTGTTGCCTGTTATTGCAACTGGACATGTGGTCCCTGGGAGAACAAAGACTTGCTTTGTGACTGAGCACATGGTGTGCAAAGATGGGATTGGTACTCAAAATCCCTTGGACTGTTTGGATTCCTGAAGTTGGTAAATATGCATCTCTAATGTGGAGTTAAGGCAAACTGCCTTAGGTTTCTTATTTTTGTAATCTCTTAGTCTGTGCTAAACTCAGAACTGAATAAAATATTGTTCTTGTTTCTAACTTGTTCTGATGTTGGAGCTGGATTCCAAGGCTAAATCTTGCAGCCTAAACGCTGACCATAGATGCTACCTGGGTAAAAGTTTGCATCTCTGGGAATGAGGTACTAGTGTGTTAAGTTCCATATGTCAGCTAAGAGTCTGAACCTTGCTGAGAGGAAGCTCTAGGTAAAAGAGGTTCTGGTGGCTTATTGTTCTGAATCCAGAGAGGGTAGCCTACCTCTCTGGGTTGTTGTTTAAGGTATTGAAAAAATATAGGATTCCCTCTCATACCGGGACAGGCTTGAGGGGCAGAAACCTATACATGGTGGCCTGAGCTTGTGGGATCTATGAACTGGAATTCAGTTGCAAAAACCGTGGGTACATTCCCCTGTGCAGAGCTGCATTGGACTATGAAGAAGTCTTTGTTATTTTAAAAAAGTGTTAGCTAGGAATTTTGGACATGGATAAGGAAGGTGAACATTGCTCCCTGTAGGAAGAGGTGTTCCTCATCAACATTGCTGAAGTGAGGGACCAGGACGAGTTCTGGAATGCCTCAGAGGAGCCCAGTGAATCTGCTAACTCCTGGAATCCCCTGCCTGGATTGTGGCAACAGAGAGCCTCTGAGCTAAGCGGTGCTGAGATCAACTTGGAGCTGTCCAGCAGATCCCGGTTGGAGAAAGGTGCTGAAATCTGTAGCTTTTGCAGGCAGAAGCGTCTGTTCGGAGGAGGCAGCTGTGTTCGCGCAAAGCCTGCTGAGCCTTGGAGGATCGACTCCCCCAACAGCAGAGAAGCCTTTCGCAATCCGCAGCCCAGTGCACTTTACCTGTCAGCGGAGAAGAGGAAATCTACTCCTGCTTCACCGTCAAGCCTTGTGTGGATGAGTGCTAATCTCCACACCATAGTTGTGCAGCTTGTCCTGTGTGGCAAGCAAGAAGAAGATGCCAGAAGCCTTCGCCCATGCCAAGTCATCCAAGCCTAACCTCAGGCTATCAGCGTTGTGCTGTGTGGACAAAGGGCAAGAGGACTGGGGAAGGGTTGAGTGTTTTCTTCGGATTTTCAGGCTTCTGAAATTCAGGTAAACCATGTTAACGTATGAGTTGTTGTTCAGGGGCTGAGATGGCCTCTGTGTGTGTCTCTGTGTGTTCTCCGTAGTGAACCTGAGCTGAAGCTTGGCTGGAAAGGTTCTGTGGCTCCCATTGGAGTGTGATGATCTCTGAGAGGGGGGGAGTAGGCTTGTCCCGGCAAAGCTCTACGCAGTCCTACCTGGTTGCTAGCCATGGTCCTGAAAACCCCCTTCTCAGAGAGAGGGGGAGAGATGCAATTAGTTTATTGATGAGTAAGGAGCTGCGGTGGCTCGAGTGGTTAAGACGCTGAACTGCAGGCTGTGGAAGGTCGGTAGTTCAGCAGTTCGAGACCCAAGTGTGCCGCATGACGGAGTGAGCTCCCGTCTCTAGTTCCAGCTCCTGCCAACCTAGCAGTTCGAAAGCAAGAAATTGCAAGTAGATAAATAGGTATCACTTCGGTGGGAAGGTAACAGCGTTCCGTGCGCCTTTGTGTTTAGTCATGCCAGCCACATGACCACGGAAACGTCTTCGGACAGCGCTGGCTCTTCGGCTTGCAGTGTCTCTATGACAGCTGTGGGTAACTGATGTGACCTCTTGTGCGGCTGGGGGGAAGCCCAAATGTTTCTCATTGTGATGGTTTGAAGAATTTGATTGCTAGAATTTCCTGTGATGTAGACCTCCTTTGCTGTTGAGTAAATGATCTAACCTGTTTATTTCCTTTCTGTAACATGGAAACATGTCTTGAAAAGTATAGGCTTCCCCCGCATTCCTGGACAGGCTTGAGGGGCAGAAACCTATACAGGAAGGTTAATATAAAACTCACTAAAGCTGTGCCTTATAAAGAAAATATATATAAAATGTT
>NW_015162332.1:0-2329 GCF_001447785.1 Gekko japonicus | reverse complement strand
CCTTTGGACGAAATATATGTTTAGAATGTAGTTTATTTACAATCTGTCCATGAACAGTAGCATATAAAGCAACATAGGCAAGAAAGCCC
This sequence comes from Gekko japonicus, assembly GCF_001447785.1. NCBI lineage: Eukaryota > Metazoa > Chordata > Lepidosauria > Squamata > Gekkonidae > Gekko > Gekko japonicus. The sequence continues at coordinate 2,240 of NW_015162332.1, read as the reverse complement.
GTAGAAGTGGCTATATAGATAGCTGCCAGGCTGAATGTCGCAAACTTCACAAGCACAAAACTAATTCACATGCTATCCAATCTGAACTTCAGATAAGTACATCTGATCAATCACCATGTAAATGAGCAATTCTGTCATGGTATGTTCCCCCATTGACTTACGAATTTCCCTGCTGGTGACAAAGTGAATGAAGTTCACCTGCTTGTATGTTACTCAGTCTATTGGGTAGACCTCTCCCATCCATGCATACATGAAAGTTTATTGATCAGGGTAACAGTGTGGTGCACAGAATATATTTGTAAGATGACCAGCCAGGCTACATTCTGGCAGCCAAGAATGCACTCGAAATCTTGGGCCATGTTTCTGCGATGACTGTCCAAAGCATCATTAGACAAAACAGAGCATTATTCTGTGTGATTGGATGCCCAGAATCCATGGCTAGAATAACTTTTGATTGCCTTTTCATGTTACAAGGTAACATGCTCTTTTTGTACTTCCTGGAGGTCTAAGTCCTCGAAGTGAAATGAACAAAACCCATTCACATTCTGGAACTTGCCCATCTCAACAGAGAGGACATGCATGATTTCCCTGGTACAATACATTGTACAACAGTACAATGGAAGTTTGAATTTGGAATGGCATATGCAAGTCACTCCCAATTCCAATAATATATTAAGCTGCCTTGAAAGAGCTAGTTTTGAGTCTGATATTTCAATTCCAGCTTGAGCACCGAGTGGGTACAAGTAGTCCACAAGACAGCATATTCAGAGAGCTGCTTCCCTTGCACAGACACACACTCAAAATCTATATCTTCCCCCCACCCCTTCCAGGGGTAGCAATAAACTATCCAGTCATAAATGGTTTAATGGAGCATGAAATAACACATAGTGGCTTCAAGCCAGAAGACAGGATATTTTACTGACGAGAAATGGTTATTAGGAAGGTCGAAAGCTATCACACCTCTGGTGTTTAACATGATAGGGTGATCACTGTTACAGTCTAATGCAGTAAAGGGGGGGGCATTAAAATCCTCTCTTTTCTATCAGCAGCAGGAAGCTTGCTCGTTTCAATACCTTTCATTATAGCTCATTTTACACCCCAAAAGATTGCAGAGACCTAGCGGGGCTCCAATGTACCTTTCGAAAGCATCAGCATTTGACAGCGGGGTTGGACTTCTGAGAGAGAACCATTCTCCGATTCTGTTTGACGTACACCTAAGTAAGATGTATCTCTCTCTCTACTCTGAGGGAATCACGAATCAAAGTGTTCCTTTCAATTGTCGCTCATTTGTCATTCTGGAAAGGAAAACTCAAACAAAAGAAAAACCTTGTAAATATTTCTGGGAAACAGACAGGAGAATATAAGGAGCTTAATTCTAGGGGCACGGAGCAGAATGGCATCTTTGTGACTGAAAATATGCACAGGAAAGTCAGATCTATCAAAGCCTCAAAAATGTAAAGAAGGGGAAGAGCTCTGAGAGGTATAGGAGGAACTGCAAGGTTGCCTTAATTTTCAAGTGGCTAAGAAAACTTTGGAGCTGCGGTGGCTCAAGTGGTTAAGACGCTGAACTGCAGGCTGTGGAAGGTCAGTAGTTCAGCAGTTCGAGACCCGGGTGCCGCAAGACGGAATGAGCTCCCATCTCTAGTTCCAGCTCCTGCCAACCTAGCAGTTCGAAAGCAAGAAATTGCAAGTAGATAAATAGGTACCACTTTGGTGGGAAGGTAACAGCGTTCTGTGCACCTTGGTGTTTAGTCATGCCAGCCACTTGACCACGGAAACAACTTCAGACAGCGCTGGCTCTTCGGCTTTGAAACGGAGATGAGCACCGCAACCCTAGAGTCGGATTAGACTGGCTTTCGAGCAAGGGAACCTTTACCTTTAAGAAAACTTTACTAAGGAACAAGCTCTCCCACAGTTCAGCTTTTTTTCAGCAGGCTTCTCTGGCTTGTATGTTACTTGTTTCTTCTCTTTGCGCAAGTTTCTTGATTCAAAAGCAGGAGGTATTGCAACTGTCCTCCACTTTGGTTTCCTTTTTACACATGTTAAGAACATATTTTGAGGTATGCTGGTTCAGAACATGGAGGTTCAACTTAGCCAAGATGATTACAGATTCCTTCTCACCCTATCAATTTGCCCAAGATGTTTCAAACTTCTTATTCATGTTAATTTTTCACTTTTGAAAGGTCACAATGTATACTCCACTCAACCCAACTTCAGCACTTTTCTTCCAAATGCTTATC
>NW_015162331.1:1645-2331 GCF_001447785.1 Gekko japonicus | reverse complement strand
GAAATGCCAGCCTGGATGATTCAGAAGCAAGGATTAAGATTTCGGGGGAAAACATCAACAACCTCCGATATGCAGACGATACCACTCTAACGGCAGAAAGTGAAGAGGACCTAGAGCCTCTTCCTGAAAGTAAAAGAGGAAAGCGCAAAAGTTGGCTTGAAACTCAACATCAAAAAAACTAAGATCATGGCATCCGGCCCCATCACTCTTTGGCAAATAGAAAGAGAAGTCGTGGAAGCAGTGACAGACTTCATGTTCCTGGGATCCAAGATCACTGCAGATGGTGACTGCAGCCATGAAATTAAAAGACACCTGCTCCTTGGGAGGAAAACAATGGCAAACCTTGACAGCATAATAAAAAGTAGAGACATCACCCTACCAACAAAAGTCCGTATGGTCAAAGCAGTGGTATTCCCAGTAGTACTGTATGACTGCGAGAGTTGGACTGTAAGGAAGGCTGAGCGCCGAATAGATTCTTTTGAATTATGGTGCTGAAGAAGACTCTTGAGAGTCCCCTGGACTGCAAGGAGATCAAATCAGTCAGTCCTACAAGAAATCAACCCTGACTGTTCCCTGGAAGGCCAGATACTGAAACTGAAGCTCAAATACTTTGGCCACCAAATGAGAAGGGAGCACTCACTGGAGAAGACCCTGATGATGGGGAAGATTGAAGGTCAAAGAAGACG
>NW_015162331.1:0-821 GCF_001447785.1 Gekko japonicus | reverse complement strand
CCTACACCGCCCCCCGTCTGCTTGAGCACCAGACATCGTGCAGCCAGAAGGAGCCGAGCCGAGGAATGCTTTCACCAGGGTGTCGGTAGGGAAATTCCCCCCCCCTTGTACCAATGTGTGGCCGTAGTTCGGGTCGATATAGGTGACTAGCACCCCCCAGAGACCCCTATGGGGGTTAGGGCGGTATATCAAGTCGAAGGATAAATAAATAAATAAATAAATAAATAAATAAACTCTTTTTTTGCAGATTTGACCACATTCTATTTAATTCTGTGTAATTTTAATATTTGCATTCTGTAATTCTGGCCATTTCTACATCTGTAATCTCTGTATTTTTAAATGTGCATGTTTTTAATCTGTGAAATGTAAAAAAATAAAATTAAGGGGAGTGTTATGGTTTGTGTTCATGCAACCTGATGTTGCATTGTTGGCTGACTTGAGTTTGATGAGACAAGATATAAATGTTATAAATAAATGTTCATTATAGTTAATTATTATTCTTTCTAGTGGTTTCAATGGGAAACACATTTTCCCTTGCAAATGTCTCCCCATCTTCTCAAGGTAAAGTTCTTAGGTATTGTATCCCTCACCAAAGGGATCCTTCTAAATCTGAGGCAGATAGGAGAAAATGTCCACATTTTACAGTCAGGAAGATGGTAAGGCTGCACCAGTGGATAGGAGAAATAGGGACAAGGTGCAAGGTCAGAAAAACTGCCTGTGACAGGTTGGTCTGTAGGGTCTCATTTAACTCCATAATGGTCAGACTCTCTAAGAGCATAAAGCATAACTGGGATATATTTATTTATTTATTTAATTCAATT
>NW_015162330.1:0-2340 GCF_001447785.1 Gekko japonicus | reverse complement strand
CCGCCCTGAGCCAGCCTAGGCCGAGAGGGCGAGATAAAAATCCAATAAATACATAAATAAATAGGGGAATAATAAGGACAAAATAGGGACTGAGGTCTCCCTTTGGGTCTCTTCTTTTCTGCAGTCTTCCAAGCCCTGTGGCTATTAATCCATGTAGGCAGGAATTCCCCAGGTTTGGAAATGACTGCTGGGGGCAAGGAATGTGGGGAAGATCTGCAAGGAAAGTGCAAACCATCTGCAATCCTTGCATCTGCAGATGGCGGAATCCAACCCAGTATCAATCTGTTATCACCGGTCATATTCTATCTATAGGGTGGCATGTTTTAGGTGCTTTCTGAAAACTTTAAAACATGGGCTGTAATCCTCTCTCTCTCTCTCTCTCTCTCTCTCTCTCTCTCTCTCTCTCTGCCAGCAAGTCACAGTGACTTCCGGTGGCGGTCAGTGGACACAACATTATGGCAACCAATGTTCCCTCTAATTTTCACCCCTACTGAGCAGAGCAGTTCACATCCTGAGCAGAATATAACTGCCGTAATCTTCAAATGGGCAACGGGCAGTGCAAGACCCTGTGTGGCTCCAGACTGCTGCGGAGCGGGGCTTCCTGTGTTAATGAGTGGCCACTCATATGCACAGCTTAGAGGGAACACTGATGGCAACCCCATAGAGTTTTGAAGGCCAGAGATTTTCAGAGGTTGTTTGCCCTTGCCTGCCTCTGCATCACCACCTTGGTATTTCTTGGAGGTCTCCCATCCAAATAGCCAGAGTTGACCCTGCTTAGCTTCCAAGATAAGATCTGATGAGATTGGGCTAGCGTGGGCCATCCAGGATTCTCTTTTGCCCAGGTTTATTTATTTATTCTGCTGTTGCTGCAATGTTCCCTTGTGCTCCTCTAGGGGTCTACCCAGGAGCCGAAAGTTCAAGGGACCACAATAAAGGCCAGTCTCATAAGGGAGTTTTCTGGTAGCTCAGAAATGAGACCAGTAAATGCCTCTTAAGAGTTCAGGGAAAGTTCATGCCAGGGTCCATCTTGCAACTGCTTGTTCACACTCAGACTTCTGGCCTTTAGAGAGACACCCACTCACTCCCGTCACAAAGGCAAGTTTTGTGCAGAGAAGTGCCAAGAACAGCAGGAAGACAAGGGAAAGCATTCTTTTCTTCTTGCTCTGAGTTAACCAAGAGCCCCCACAAACGGCCTGACCCAAGAGGAAAGCCATTCTTCAGCAATGTGTGCGTCCACACTTCACTTGACCTTCATGCAGGAGAGACCGAGCATGAGCTACAGTTTTGCAGGCCGTCACTCAGTTCATATCAGGAAGGCTGTTGACACCATTCAAAAATGGCACAGGGCCTCCAGGGAGGGAAGCGTCCTGAATGTATCCAGCAAAGGGGACGGTCGAAAAGGAAATTGTGTTTTCCCAGTCCACCTTTAGTGGAGCTGGGGTGTCAGGCAAGTTTGGGGAGAGTACCCGATAATGGCAGGCAAACTCCTGTTAATTCTTCCTGGCTCCTGATGACGCTCATCTAGTTGGCGGGTGGAAGCAGGCAGGTAAAATGCTTGGGGGGGGGGTGACCTTCATTGCTCCATGATTATATCACTTCTGGCCTAATCTGGAAGTGTCAGCATCACTCCAGTGTGACGCTCTAGCACTTACCCAGAAACTCTATAGTTTTGGAGTGAGTGCCAGATAGGGCTGCCAGCAATGTTCCCTCTAAGTGGTGGAGTCTTGTGAGCAAAAATTCTACTTTGTGAGCTACTGGCATTAAAGTTGTGAGTGAGCGAGTTGGCTACTGCATAATGTAGTTTGCTCTGGAGCCTGCCCTGGTGGGGAGGGCGGGATAAAAATGTAATAAAATAAATAAATGAACTCCTTCCTGATCTAAGACAAACAATTGTGAGTCGGAGGCTAAAAAAACTGTGAGTTAGCTCACACTTACTCAGCTTAGAGGGAACACTGGTTGCCAAGTCCCTTTGCTGCACTGGTGGGTGGATTTGGGGGGCATTCTGGGACATTTCCCGATGCAATGACATCAACTGGAAGTGACATCATCGCATCAGTAATATTGCGTGGGATGCTCTGGTTTGAACTCAAAACTCTATAGTTTTAGGCTAAATCTACCATAGAGTTTTGCCCTCAAACCAGAGCGTCCCACGCAACACCCCCAAAGTAATCACATTGGGGACATCACACTCGAACATGGCTGTTTGGGGGCAGGGTTTCCCCCGCTGGCCGACTGACCGGTGGCGGGCTGAAGCCCTGAAAATCGGGGGAACCCCCGCTGGGACTAGGGACTGGCAACTCTAGTGCTAGAATGTCATCCCACTGCAATGCTGAGGCTTCC
>NW_015162329.1:0-2295 GCF_001447785.1 Gekko japonicus | reverse complement strand
CGCGAGGCCTTGGACTTTCTCACGCACTTCTTCGTGTCTCTTCTGCACTTTGATTGCTACGGCTGAAGTCAGATCTAGTACTGTTGGTACTTCTGTCGGTACTAGAAACGACTGAAAAATGATTTCTGAATGGAATTAAAAACTATTTCTCCCACTGGACCGCTTGCCTCTTGCTCTTTTCTTTCCAATTTATAATAATTTTTTATTTTTAGTCAAAAACAGAACAAGAAACTACAACACCACATGCTTATAAAAATAGCTGATACAACAGCATCAGTGCAGCATAACATATAACGCTATATGGTTTCTCCTACTAGTTTTTCAAAGTACCATTACACAACAATACAGAGAGTTTTCATTAAAAATACAGCACACTTCGGTAGTGTTTGTTTTGGGGGAGAATTTCCACTTGCCTCTTGTTCTTTTCTTTCCAGTTTATAATTTTTTTAATTTTTAGTCAAAAACAAAACAAGAAACAACACCACCACATGCTTATAAAAATAGCTGATCCAACAGCATCAGTGCAGCTTAACATATAATGCTACATAGTTTTTCCTACTAGTTTTTCAAAGTACCATTTCACAATACAGAGAGTTTTCATTAAAAATACAGCACACTTTGGTAGTGTAGTACAACAAACTTTGGTAGTGTTTGTTTTTGGGGAGAATTTCCGCTATTGTGAGATATTCAACAATTGGGAACCACATTGCTTGAAACTCTATCTGTTTAGTCTGTGAGCTTGCTGCTATATTTCCATGTACAAAGTGTTCCCTTATTTTGCCATTCATATAAAGTGCTCCCCGATTTGTCTCTCCATTTTTGTGCAATATTAATTCTTGCAATCGCCATTAGGGTCATAATTGTTTTTCTCCTTCGTTTTGTTCCAGATATTGTTGGGGTTCTTAATTCAGGGTCGATGGTTGTATTGCAAACACAAGAGCCACACTTAGTAAAAGAAAAATATCTTTACTATAAAAACAAAATAAAACATGGGTACGGTATTTTGGATGAAAGAAATAAAATAAAAAGTTACATAGTTACTCTCAGTAATATATGCTAACAGCTACATCTTTCTCTCTCTCTTTGCTTCAAGCACCTCTTTGGTTCACACAAAGGGCCATAAACTTGTGAATGCATTCATGCTAGATCAAAGCATTCCTACAAACAAGATGTTAGTTGACCAATACAAAGGTTACAGGTCACTTCTTCTCTCTTCCATCTGGTTTTGTTGAGGCGTGTGTGCGAATTGTGCTCTCTGAAGGACCGAATGGCTTCTCAAACCGGAGGTGGGGGCCGGACCCTGCATTTTCCCACAATTGTGGCGTGAACGTCGAGGGCACCGGGCTGGCGTTTAGGCTAGAAAACTGTGAGCTAGCTCACACTAACTCAGCTTAGAGGGAACACTGGTTACAGGTCACTTCATTAGGATAAACTGCTCCCACAAACTTTCCCGCCGAATACATTATATAACCTAACATCCTGTTTGCTAACAAACAACATTTAACTCAGTAATGGCTGAAGTGCAAGCAACCTGCAATTCCAACAGGGGACAATCACACATGGACCCTGAGTCTGAATTATTTTACTCTGGCACTGCTTAAACACCAATTTGTCAATATCTCACTATCACCCCAACAGTCTTTCTAAGGTGTGCTCTTGCAGTGCATCTTGGAGTGCCGTGGAAGGCGCAGGCCAGATCCATTGTGGCGTGAACGTCGAGGGCCTCGGGCCGTCGGGTGGGCACTCGTGAGGCGCTCCTCTCTCTCCCCCCGCCCCGGATTCTGTCTCCCCTGCAGACGCGCTTTTCCACGGGCCTCGCCCTCGGTGGGTGAATCCGAACGCCGGGCGTGGCCGCAGAAGGCAGCGGACCATTTTCGACGAAGGGCAGCTGGACGTTCTTCTGCGGGCCTTCGAACAGAACCGCCGTCCGGGCTTCGAGGAGCGGGAGGAGCTGGCGAGCAGGATCGGAGCCCCCGAATCAAGGTTCCAGGTCTGGTTCCAAAACAGGAGGGCGGCCAGAGAGATCCCTGTCCGAAGGGGGAGGACGCCGGAAGAGACGCCGGGCTGCGGAGCCAGTCGAGTCCCCTCCACGCCGACTCCACCTCCTGGCGACCCGGGAGGTGCGCAGCAGGGCCCTCCTGGAAACCCACCTCCGAAAAGGAAGCCAGTCCCACATGCCCGGGAGCCAACGCTCGGCCTTCCATTCGCAAGGCGCTCCTCTGCCTTCTCTCCACCATCGGGCCTCGCTCCTCCGCCGGCTTCTTCACGGCCGGCCATTCCTTCTCTGCCCGTCCC
>NW_015162328.1:2011-2355 GCF_001447785.1 Gekko japonicus | reverse complement strand
AGCATGAAGGGGAGGAAAGAGCCAGAGAGACCGGAGAGCCGCGCAGAATTCGTGGCCGGGAGGGGCTCCCCTGCATCACGACACCCTCATGTTGCAGGGGATGCGACTTCACAGCGGCTCCCCGTCGAAAGGCGCCACACAGAGCCGCCTTTCTCTCTCCCAGCAGGACCGAGAGGCTCATTCGCCCCATGACTGACTCGCGGCGAATAACCTGCGCGGGCCCGGCTCACAGCGGCTCCCCGTCGAAAGGCGCCACACAGAGCCGCCTTTCTCTCTCCCAGCAGGACCGAGAGGCTCATTCGCCCCATGACTGACTCGCGGCGAATAACCTGCGCGGGCCCGGC
>NW_015162328.1:0-735 GCF_001447785.1 Gekko japonicus | reverse complement strand
GGGGGGGGGGGGCAGAGTCCTTGCCTGCAATAGAGGGGGGAGTGGCAAAGGTACCGATTCTCTGCCTCCTACTGGAAGCCGCCGCGGGAAAGGCAGAGAATCTCAAAAGGATCTTGGGGCCGGAAAAGGAGGCGGCTCCTCGGAGGCTGGGAACCCCACCCACTGGGGGGGGGGGGCAGAGTCCTTGCCTGCAATAGAGGGGGGGGGGGCAAAGGTACCGATTCTCTGCCTCCTACTGGAAGCCGCCGCGGGAAAGGCAGAGAATCTCAAAAGGATCTTGGGGCCGGAAAAGGAGGCGGCTCCTCGGAGGCTGGAAACCCCACCCACCCCATTCTGACTCCAGGCAAAGGTGGGGGCCACATCTGAAGCTGCTGCTCACCCCCCTCCGCCCCTCCTCCTTTTGCAGCCTGGACCCTCCCTCCCCTCGTTCTGCCCTATAGGGAGCCCCCCCCCGTCCCCCAATGCCCTTGCCGCTTTAGGGCTGCTGCCTCCCCCCAGGAGACCCCCTCGCTTGAGCCTCCCCCCAAACAAGGAGCCCTGCGGGCAGGTAAGAGAAAGGAGGTGCATGCATGGGCAAGGATGTGCCTTCCAAGGGCATGGGGGGAAGCCCCTCACCCCACCACATGTGAAAGTTGGGTCCAACTGGATCCTCTTTAATTCATATAAAACCACCATCATTCTGTAGGCCATTTAGACAGCCAGTTTGGTGTAGTAAAGGGCGGGGTATAAATCCAA
>NW_015162327.1:0-2356 GCF_001447785.1 Gekko japonicus | reverse complement strand
CTTTCACAACGGGCTTAACTGCTAGTCTAATAAAAAGCAAAGTGTTTCTGGGTGCTTTTTAAGATTTTCTGTCAGAAGTCCCTTATTTATTTCATTTCTTACATTTATATGCCTTCCCCATCTTCAGCTTTCCCTCTCCCCCTCCCCCAGCAGCCTCGGCCTAGGAAAACTGTGGTCCAGTTGTGTGATGCTGGCCACTGGGGCCAGGTGCACTTGCATGGTAGGGAACCCTCAAGGATTTGTGGGGTGGTACCTCAGTTTCCCTGTATCCCCCTCCTCCACTATTTTCTCTTTCCTTTTTTTTCCTCCCCTGGGGAACCCCCATATCCTCTCCCCTTTACCTGCCTCATTTGCTCCTTCTCAGCCATTCACCAACCTACATTTCATCTGCTTTCCATCTTCAGCTGTATTTATTATTTACTCCATTATACCCCACCTTTTTCTACAATGGGGACCAAAGCAGCTTATTCTCCTTTTATCCACACTGCAACCCTGTGAGGTAGATTAGGCTGAAAGTATGTGGCTAGTCTAAAATCACCCAGTGAGCTTCCACAGCAAGATGGGAATTCAAACCTGGGTTTCCTAGGCCCCTGCTCTGAAGCTATACCACACTGTCTTTCATAGGGTGGCTGCTGTTGAAAAGTAGCAAGCAGCCAGGCCTAGGTGAGTCATTCAAGCGGGGTGATCTCAAGTCACCCAGTGTGTGCTGCTAGGAGGGCCTAGCTCCAATGAGTGTTTCTTCAAAGATTAAAATAGCCCTGGGAAAGACCCGGGAAACCCCTGCCCTTGCCTTTTACTCAGAGAAACCAAGCCCAGAATTCTGTGGTTGCCTAGCAACAGCTACTGAGGGACTCTGTTTCTTAAACCTACAGGTGCTTCTTTTTCATTTTGGTTTTTTTAAACCCCCCAATTATTATTTTTGTTAGATTCCATTTTTTCCCAAAAGCCTGGGGTGTTCAGGTTGTAGAAACATCTCTTGCCCATTTATAGCACCAGTCACTGGATCCTCAAATTTGGCCTACTTTGTTATTAGTATATAGATAGAAGGAGCCTTAGAGGACTAGTTTATGCTTTTTTTATTACACGTGGTGTGTGGGTTGGGGGAGACAGCTTTCTGCACCCTGTCATTTGCACTTGATTGGCTGTACTTTAAATGGAGACATGTAGGTGGAGGACACTGTCTGGCCCCGGCACTGTAAAGGGATAGGTTGCAGTTGTGCAGTGGGGAGGCAAAGGCACTCTGTACATTCTCAGAGGCATTGCTTTGTTTCTTGACTTTTAAGCCTGGGGTCCAGTGATAAACTTCTCTCCCTTCTGCACATATACTGACTGGGACGGGGATATTGAGCCCTGGCAAATCTAGTCTTCTGTAGTGGCAATCGTTCTCTGCAAAGAAGAAAAAAGAAATATGAATCCCTTTGCATGCAAGATTGGCTCAGCTGTCCATTGATGAAATTGATTGCTCCTGAAAAGTGTTTTTGGGCCTTAACATACCGTAATTGTTTCCGCCACCGCCTCTTTTCTGCATTTCCGAACTGGCATCATCTTTGTCTATGTGTTCTTCTGCACCAAACTGTTCATGAATAATACTCCAGAGGAAGGGGGCTGAGGCTTGATTAAGGTCTGGTTTACACAGGATGGAAAATGAAGTGGTGTGATACGGAGGTGGTCAAATACTTTGGCCACCCAATGAGAAGGGAGCACTCACTGGAGAAGACCCCGATGCTGGGAAAAATTGAAGGTCAAAGAAGATGGGGACGGCAAAGGATGAGATGGTTAGACAGTGTCATAGATGCAACGAACATGAAATTGAGCCAACTTCAGAGGACGGCGGAAGACAGGAAGGCCTGGCGTGATCTGGTCCATGGGGTCGCGAAGAGTCGGACTCGACTGTGCGACTGAACAACAACAAAGAATGGACTGCAGCACTTCAAAAATGGGGATTTCAGGTTGGAATGCTCCTTTGCATTAAAACACACGCGCGCACACACACAACTCCCTGCAGATAAAAAGTAGCACAGCAGGGGGGGGAAAGCTCTGCTCTGTCTTTGCTTGCTGTGCTGTTGTTTTTCTTTAATCTGCAGGGAGATTTTCACATTGGGAATGTTCCAGAATGGAATCACTGTGAATGTTGTTCCAGAATGGAATCCTCCTGCACTCTGAACTTCTGTGGTCCATTCTGCTTCCATCCCATTCTCTTGCATGTCTAAATCAGACCTTAGAGTCTTTCTCCGTCCTTCACCTCCGTCCTCCATCTCCTTCAATCTTCTTTTTCAATTCTGTGCCTTCTAAGTTGACCAGCCCTCCGCTGCTTCCTGTGATATCTTAGACTCCTCCTTAGCTACCAGATTGTTTG
>NW_015162326.1:0-2382 GCF_001447785.1 Gekko japonicus | reverse complement strand
ACAGAGATCCTTGGCGCTGAGAAGAGGCCGCTTGGGAGCACCACGTGAGATGGCGAGGAGGAATTTGCAGGAACAACGCCAAAAGCTCACTACCTCAGGCTGTGACCCTATCGCCCAGGGATGGCGGACCTTTTAGAGACCGCGTGGCCCAAACTGCGACCCAAAACCCACTTATTTATCGCAAAGTGCCAACACAGCAATTTAACCTGAATACTGAGGTTTTACTTTAGAAAAAACGACTCATACGTTAACTTAAGATGATCCAAACAAAGTAAGGAAAGCCATCCCAAATGCTTTCATTGACTTAAAATTATTTGGCAGGGAATTCCACACTTTAATGATGGTCTGGGCCTGGCTTGGGCGATGGCACGCGTGCCCACAGAGAGGGCTCTGAGTGCCACCTCTGGCACCCGTGCCATAGGTTCGCCACCACTGCTATAGCCACTTGCACACAGACAGGAAGTCAGAAGAACAGTCACGTATACCGGATGACAGCTATACAGGAGAAACCAACACAAGACTCCCCAACCCATCTCATCTTGAACATCCTTCCAGTCCTCCAAGAGACACGTCTAATTCTCCACTATCCTCTGTCTTTAAAGAGTGTTATCCTAATGGACCATCTACACCTTATAGGTCTACTTCCAGACAAGAAGATCATATATTCTATATCAGTAAGTCCATTGTCAGACACTGATCCGTTTGGTGATTCTTTCTTTCTTTCTTTTTTGCCTTACCTCGGAATTGAACAGCTGCAGACCCAGCTGGATGGTAGGGGCTTCTCCAGATGTGGTCCTCAGATTCGTGTTCTGGGGGGAACAAGACATGGGGAATGAGGTCAGTTCATCTATACTTCTAGGCTCTACACTGGACAAGCACGCACATCTGCTTTTGGGGACTAGACTTCTCTTTGTCAAGTATGAAGTGGACCATCAAATATATGCGTGGCCTGGTGTAGCTGATAGTGTCAGGTCTGGGGTCCTAAGCAGGGTCAGGACTTGGATGGGAGACCACCAAGGAAGGCTCTGCAGAGGAAGGAAATGGCCAGCCACCTCTGCTTCTCCCTTGCCTTGAAAGCCCCTTGCTGGGATCACCATAAGTTGGAAGCTAAACAGAGTCGGTGCTTGGAAGGGAGACCACCAAGGAAGGCTCTGCGGAGGAAGGCCATGGCAGACCACCTCTGCTTCTCACTTGCCTTGAAAGCCCCTTGCTTGAGTCGCCATAAGTTGGAAGCTAAGCAGGGTTTGCACTTGTAAGGGAGACCACCAAGGAAGGCTCTGCAGAGGAAGGCAATGGCCAAGCACCTCTGCTTCTCACGTGCCTTGAAAGCCCCTTGCTGAGGTCACCATAAATCTGTTGTGACCTGACAGCACTTTCTGAAGTACATAAGGAGCAGAATGGGAGGAAAGGCAGTAAGTTATAGCCCGATCCTTTCAGCTCTTGGAAGCTAAGCAGGGTCGGTACTTGGATGGGAGACCACCAAGGAAGATCCTGCAGAGGAAGGCAATGGCAAAGCACCGCTACTTCTCACTTGTCTTGAAAGCCCCTTGCTGGGGTCACCTTAAGTTGGAAGCTAAGCAGGGTCAGTACTTGGAAGGGAGACCACCAAGGAAGACTCTGCAGAGGAAGGCAATGGCCAACCACCTCTGCTTCTCTCACTTGCCTTAACAGCCCCTTGCTGGGGTCGCCATAAGCTGGAAGCTAAGCAGGGTCAGTACTTGGATGAGAGACCACCAAAGAAGACCCCGCAGAGGAAGGCAATGGCCAACAGCCTCTGCTTCTCCCTTGCCTTGAAAGCCCCTTGCTGGGTTCACCGTAAGTCAGTTGCAACTTGATGGCACTTACATATTCACTTCCACATTCATAGGCACTAAACCTCTGAATCCCAGAGCCAGGAGGCAACAAGGATGCTGGACAAGATGGACCACTGGTCTGATCCAGCAGGGCTCTTCTGGTGTTCTTATGAAGGCCTTGGCCAGAGGAACCGTTTGGCCACTGGGCGAGACAGGATGCTGGACTAGATGGACCACTGGTCTGATCCACCAGGGCTCTTCAGATGTTCTTATGTTACCATGAATATGAATATGGATGAGGATCCATCCTCCTGATGTACCTGATAAAATGGGCTCTAGTCCAAGCCGATTCCCATTTTTTTTTTAAAGCTAGTCTTTAAGGGGTCATGATACCCTTGTTTATTTTTTAATTTATTTTTCCAAATCCTGCCCCCAACAACAGCTGGGATAGGGGAGTGATTTTCATCAGGAAGGTGGGGACAAGGGGAAACGGTTAAATAAGCCTACTAACAGTGCAATCCTATGTAGGGTTACTCCAGTTGAGTCCCACTGATTGGCACGGGCTTAGATTGGAATAACTTTGCATAGG
>NW_015162325.1:0-2347 GCF_001447785.1 Gekko japonicus | reverse complement strand
CTTCAGCTTTAACCACTACACCAAAACTGATACACCACTGGAAAAGACAATAACGCTACGGAAAGTTGAAGGAAAAGAGGAAGACCTGACGTGAGATGGATGGAAGAGATTGGGTTTATACCCCGCCCTTCACTTGGAGTCTCAGAGCGGCTTACAAACTCCTTTCCCTTCCCCTCCCCACAACAGACACCCTGTGAGGTGGGTGGGGCTGAGAGAGCTCTGACACAAACTGATCTTTTTCAAGGACAGCTGTGCCAGAGCTTGTGACTGACCCAAGGTCACATCAGCAGGTGCAAGTGGAGGAGTGGGGATTCAAACCCGGTTCTCCCAGATTAGAGTCTGCGCACTTAACCACTACACCAAACTGGTGTAGATCTTCAGCTTTAAGTGGTTCACTGTGGAAGATGGAGAAGAAGAAGAGAAGAAGAGACTGGATTTACTCCCTGCCCTTCACTACCTGAAGGTGTCTCAGTGCGGCTTACAAACTCCTTCCCCTTCCCCTCCCCACAACAGACACCCTGTGAGGTAGGTGGGGCTGAGAGAGCTCTGACAGAAACTGCTCTTTTTCAAGGACAGCTCTTATCAGAACTATGGCTTGCCCAAGGTCATCCAGCCAGGTGCAAGTGGAGGAGTGGGGAATCAAACCTGGTTCTCCCGGATTAGAGTCCGCGCACTTAACCACTACACCAAACTGGCTGCTTGACTACACTTAGCACAAGCACACAATATGATCTTGCACTGCATCCGGGTGCCTGCCATCTTGGAAAAAAAGCCAGTTTGATGTAGTGGTTAGAAGTGCAGGCTCTAATCTGGGAGAACCAGGTTTGATTCCCCACTCCTCCACATACAGCTGCTGGTGTCATAAGTTCTTTCAGAGCTGTTCTCTCAAGGGCAGTCCTCAAAAGAGCTCTCTCAGCCCCGCCTACCTCACAGGGTGTCTGTTGTGGGGAGGGGAAGGGAAAGGAGATGGTAAGCCGCTATGAGACTCCTTCAAATAGTGAAGGGCGGGGTATAAATCCAATCTCCTCCTCCTCCTCCTCCTCCTCCTCCTCCTCCTCCTCTTCTTCTTCTTCTGTCTCCAACTGAATGTATCGACCAAATTACTTTTGTAGCTAACTTTGTTTAGAAACGCAGCCTTTTCACCTTCTCCAAGGAATTTTATCTTTATTAAATGCCTTAATATTAGTAAAGGTAAAGGTAAAGGTTTCCCTTGCTCAAAAGCCAGTCAAATCCAACTCTAGGGTTGCGGTGCTCATCTCCGTTTCCAAGCCGAAGAGCCAGCGCTGTCCAAAGACATTTCCATGGTCATGTGGCTGGCATGACTAAATGCCAAGGCGCACGGAACGCTGTCACTTTCCTACGGAAGCGGTACCTATTTACTTGCAATTTCTTGCTTTCGAACTGCTAGGTTGGCAGGAGCTGGAACTAGAGACGGGAGCTCACTCCGTCATGCGGCACACCCGGGTCTCGAACTGCTGAACTATTGACATTCCGGCCTGCAGTTCAGCATCTTAACCTGTATGCAAATAATGTTTTTTTGAGTTCTGCAAGATACCACACAGAACAGTTCTCATTTTGAACCCAACTACTTTTGTGAAAATACATTCACGCATGACAGTTGCGTTGAAGCCAATTGCGCCTTTTTTATTAAAAATCCCATCACGAACACGTATTTTCCAACATACCTGGGAGCAGTTTTTGAACCATTAATTCCAGTACCTGGTCTACGACCAGGTTATACTTTCTAGAAAATTACCACCATCGTCATTTTTCGCACCGCCTCAAATGAAAATGGGAACCACATGCTAACGTTACGCTACTGTATTTGTCTATGCAAACAGAACGGTAAAAAGGAGTGGAAGTGAGAAACAGAGAAAGAAAGGTCTATATTGACAATGCCAGACAAATACAAGGGAGAGGCAACGGGGCAGCAAGCCAGAAGCCAGAATCAAAAGAACTAAACCCATGCATACAACAAATGTTGGGTCCAGTGGCACCTTTAAGACCAACGAAGCTTAATTCTGGGTCTCAGCTTTGTTGGTCTTAAAGGGGCCACTGGACTAAAACTTTGTTCTGAATCCAAACCCCTTACGTTGCACCTCTGTCCCCTATGATCTTTGCATTGCTGGTTGCTTTACATATATCGCTCAGGTTTTGTTCTGCTATGTTCCACCGTGACAGCTTCACTCATCAGAGCAAAGCCTTTTAAAGGGGCCACCTTGCAAACAGGTAAAAATCGGCAGCTGGCTGTCCAAGCGCATTCTCAGGGGCAGCTCCCACCTCATGGAACCGTCTACCCAATGCTGTCAGGAAGGCCCCGGTGTTTCTACTGTTTCTGCTGGAGACT
>NW_015162324.1:0-2374 GCF_001447785.1 Gekko japonicus | reverse complement strand
ACAGAAAACCCCAACCGACTGTGGCCCATACCAAAATGTGTGCTGCAGTTCTGGTCACCTCTAAGAACAGGGAGAGGGATCGATTTTAGAAGGGGCCATGGCTCAGCGGTACAGCATCTACTTGGCACACAGAAGGTCCCAGGTTCAGTCCCTGGCAACTCCAGTTAAAATGATCAGGCTGTAAGTGATGTGAAAGACCCCCAACCTGAGACCCTGGAGAGCCCCTGCCAGACTGAGTAGACAACACAGACCTTGATAGACTAAGGACCTGATTCGTATAAGGCAACTTCATATGTCCATGTGAAGCAGAGCTGAATGGCTGCTGCATATCACGCACACTTGTTTCCCAGAAATGTACATCATGTTTCCCCCATCATCGTACTGATAGTGCTGTCTATCTGACTTTTCCATCTCGTGTACTGTGGCCCATGGTCATGTGGCCGGCATGACTAAACACCAAGGCGCACGGAACGCTGTTACCTTCCCACCGAAGTGGTACCTATTTATCTACTTGCAGTTTCTTGCTTTCGAACTGCTAGGTTGGCAGGAGCTGGAACTAGAGACGGGAGCTCACTCCGTCATGCGGCACCCCTGGGTCTCGAACTGCTGAACTACCGACCTTCCACAGCCTGCAGTTCAGCATCTTAACCACTTGAGCCACCGCAGCTCCTTTGCACAGTTTAGGCACTGTTTTATTGCACCTTCCCACAGAAACTGTGGCCACCTTCACCGACTCAGTCCAGAGGCATCATCATCTAAGGGAGGGGCCACAGCTGGCTGGCAGAGCACCCGTTTCCTCGCATCAGAACCCAGCTTCACACGTTACTGGGTCTGGGGTGGTTTAGCTGGGGACACTCCCCGCTCGCTCCTTTACCATGCCACAGTGCCAGTTAAGCCAGAGGGGCCGAGATTCTGACGCCATAGGAGACGACATCCTTGGGTGTTGCCAGATCTTCTGGAATTACAACTGATCTCCAGATGAACACATCAATCAATTTTAGCCAGTTTATGTTTTTCATGCTGATATTTTCCCTGTTGTGTTTACATATTTTTTCTAGTGTTAATTTTGAGCCAATTACATGCACATGCCATGTGAATACCATTTAACAAATAAATGGCCCCCCAGCTTTGGTTTGCCTTCTTTCTGTATGCTTTCCTGTTGCCAAATTAGTTGTTTGGCTGTGGCTTATTTGTTCTCTCAGCTTTGGATGGTGGACTGACTCTATGGAATACCCCACTGAGGTCCCTCCTCTCCCCAAACCCTGCCCTCCTGAGGCTCCACCCCCAAATCGGCAAAAATTTCCCAGTCTGCAGATGGTAACCCTATGTATTGAGCCTGCCTTCCTTCCTTCCTGTAAGGGCAGAGGTTCACTGTATAAGCCAGGTTTTTATACACATAAACACACATAGATACAGAGAGTGATTAAAATGTGGAATTCAATGCCAGAGGATGTAGTGATGGGCACAGGAATAAACAGCTTTAAAAAGGGATTAGATAAATTCATGGACGATAAGTCTGTCAAGGGCTACTAGCCATGGTGGCTGAGGGGAGCCTCCACATTCAGAGGCACGAAGCCTCTGAATCCCAGAGCCAGGAGGCAACATCAGGGGGAGGCCTCGGCCTCTATGCTGAGACAGGGTGCTGGACTACATGGAGTATTGCTTTGATCCAGCAGGGCTCTTCTTATTTTCTTATCCTTCACATTCAAAGGTACTAAACCTCTGAATCCCAGAGCCAGGAGGCAACATCAGGGAAAGGCCTTGGCCTCTCTGCCCAGCTGTTGGCCCTCCAGAGGAACTGGTTGGCCACTGTGTGAGACAGGATGCTAGACTGGATGGACGATGAGTCTGATCTAGCAGGGCTCCTCTTATGTTCTTATGAAGGCCTCTCTGCCCTGTTGTTGGCCCTCCAGAGGAACTGGTTGGTCTTATCCTTCACATTCAAAGGTACTAAACCTCTGAATCCCAGAGCCAGGAGGCAACATCAGGGAAAGGCCTTGGCCTCTCTGCCCAGCTGTTGGCCCTCCAGAGGAACTGGTTGGCCACTGTGTGAGACAGGATGCTGGACTGGATGGACTATGGGTCTAATCTAGCAGGGCTCCTCTTATGTTCTTATGAAGGCCTTGGCCTCTATGCCCAGTTGTTGGCCCTCCAGAGGAACTGGTTGGCCACTGCATGAGACAGGAGGCTGGACTAGATGGACCACTGGTCTGATCCAGCAGGGCTCTTTGTGTGTGTGTGTGCGTGTGTGTGTGCGTGCACATGTGTGTATATCAAATCTTCTGTTGTTTGTTTGCTGTGGCAGCTATGAAATGACTGTGCCCCTTAACTTTATCCCCCCCCCCTTCGCTTAACAATAGCTGACTTTCTGAAC
>NW_015162323.1:0-2555 GCF_001447785.1 Gekko japonicus | reverse complement strand
AACTGTCAATCAAGTCTGTGATGAGCGTTCGACATACATCTGATGTCATGTGTACAACAAACTCAGCCTTTTTTTCTATCTCTGGGGTCAGGAAAGTCAAGGAAAGCTGGGTTAAGCCAGGGTGACTCACAGAATCAAGAAAGCTAGTTTCTGATACTCTTATCTATGTAAAATTTGATAGTGACTTCTGACTTCTGCAAAGTATAAACATTCCCAGTATGCCAAAAGCCACATGACGTGAGGTTGTGTCCAGTGAATGCCACACACAGCACATAGCAGTGGCCAGAAGCTTCCTGGGAGCAGAACAGATTTTCAACTATATAGGCTAATGACTATAGATATTAAAGTATATAGATGTACCAGAGGTTTTGCAGAGTTTTAGCAGAGGACTGAGACTCAATCCAGCCCTAATTCCACAACACCTGCAGCAGCCATTTCCTCTTCCTGCCACTGAGGTCTTTTTTGTGTTTTTTTAAAAATGGCACTACAATATTGTTATATCACTATACCACTGTAGCGATAATTGTAGTAGGTCCTTGAATTCTCAGCTTTTGTATTTTTAAAAAGTAAGCCTCTAGCCTTTTCCCCTGCAGAGACATGTGCTTGTGAAATGAAATGAAAGCATATCTTAGCAAGAGAAATTACTAGAAACTTTCCTAAAACAAAAAGAAAACTGAGATTTCGGAGAACCTCCTACACCCATTGTTACAATGGTATATTGATATAATGAAATTCGTGTGGATTTTAAAGAATCCTACAAAAGCCTTGCTGACCCAGGGAAGGGGGTGTGGCTGGTGGTAGGGGACTGGGGCAGGGAAGCTATAGGGAAGCCCTGTTGCTGTTGTGTTGTATCTGCAGCTGTGCCAGCAGTGGAAGAACCACACAAGTCCATCCCTGTGTGGCGAACACCTCAGTTGTGTTGTAGAAGTGAAGGAAAGTTGGAGCAGAAAGTATATGTTTTGTTTGCTGTTATGTGGGGCTCTCTTTGAAGACTTTTTGCAAACTTCAGCTGATCCTGGATGCTGCAGCAAAAATGTGACAGACATGTCACTGTGGATGTATTTTCCCCATGCTAAAAGGTCTGCACTTGGTTCCAGCTTGTTTCAGATCCCAGTTCAAAATGCTGTTTTTTACTTATGAAGTCTGGAATAGTCTGGGACTGGAGTGCTTGAAGCACCAACTGCTACCATAAGTTTGCTGAGATTTGGCTCTTCTCTGGGTCTTTCTGCAATGGTCATCAAGGCCAGGGCCTTTTCTGTTTCTGCTCCATGTCTTTGAAATGCCCTCCCTTGGGAGATTCATGCGGTATCCTCATTGAGTGCCAAGCAAAGTCATTTCTTTTTCATTGTGTTTCTGGTTGACTTCCTCTGCAGTTCCTCTCTGATTCCTGACTTTGTTGCCTTGTTTTGTGCTGCACCTTTGCTTTTGGAGGCATCGTAATTACAAAACGCCAACTTTTGTTTTTGTTGCATTATGTTGTAATGTTATGCTGCTTAGGATCTTTATTGGCCACGATGTGCAATTTGTTGGAATTAAATTTACTACTTGTGACAAAATGTAATTCTCCTTTGCAGGGAGGCTCATTCGCGAAAGGCATGGCTCTAAAACGGGGCTCAGATGCCAGTCTTGTGGTGTTTCTCAACATCTTCAAGGATTACACAGATCAGGACAAAAAATGGACAGAGATCACCCAGGAGATTGGGAAGAGACTCGAAGAATTCCAGGAAGAGAACAGGGAGCGTTTTGATGTCACTCTTGAGGCATCCATGCTGCTGAACTTTTGAACCCACAGCTGTTCAGCTTTAAGCTCTGCTCTTCTGATCTCAGGCATTCGATTGAGTTTGATGTGTTGCCAGCCTTTGATGCTCTCGGTGAGAATGTCCTCTCAAGGGATGAAGTCTTCCTAACTGAAATGGGGAGGGGGAGCATAAGAAGTCCACCCACATTCTCCTAAAACTTGTAGATCAGCTTTAAATCCCATTGATCTGGAGAAAAATGGGCTATAAACATTAAAGACACTTGGGTTGGGGCTACAGTCTTGTCCAAAGAGGGGAGAATGGTCAACCTCTGTTTGTTAGGCCTGCCTGCTTTCTGGTTCTTCCCTCCCCTAGACCAGATGCTTATTTCTGCAGTGTTTAAAATGCAAGATCACCTTTCTCGTCACTATGCCACCACGGACTCATCTTCCAGAGTCTGATAACACAGAGAGGTGTGTGGAAGAGGCATTTCTAAGCTGATTTTTTCATTCGGTGTCTTATTGTATTCTGTGACAGGGCAGTACATAAAAGGCTCCAAGCCTGACCCTCGGGTGTACATTGACTTGATCAACAGCTGCAGCAGCAGCCACCGAGGTGGAGAGTTCTCCACTTGCTTCACGGAGCTGCAGAGGGAATTCATCATCGCCCGTCCCCCCAAACTGAAGAGCCTCATCCGCCTGCTGAAGCACTGGTACAAAGAGGTATAGCAGCCTGACAAGACTTCCCGGGGCCTGGCAAGGTGGCAGATCCGCTACCTCCATATCAGAGTGGGAGAGAGATTTATAACCCTAAATTGCT
>NW_015162322.1:0-2462 GCF_001447785.1 Gekko japonicus | reverse complement strand
ATGTACAGTCCAAGGTGGTACCCACCATCCTTCCCACCTTATTTAGCTGTGTATATAGCATTGCCAGCCTCCAGGTGGCACCTGGAGATCTCCTGATGACCAAGATCAGTTCCCCTGGAGGAAATGACTGCTTTGAAGTGTGGACTCCCTGGCATTATTCCCCACGGGGGTCTCTCCCCTCCCTAAACCCTTCCCTTTGCAGGCTCCACCACAACATATCCAGGCATTTCCCAACCCAGAGCTGGCAACGCTAGTATATCAGTACAGCCAGGAGATCCTAAGATCGTCTGGAAGCCATAAGTTCTAGCTGTTTTAGCATTATGCACCACTAGGTGGTGAGCTAGACTTGTTTTTAGGGGCGCTCTGAGAGAGCTGTGACTGACCCAAGGCCTCCCAGGTGGCTTCCCAGTTTGGCGTAGTGGTTAAGTGCGCAGACCCTAATCTGGGAGAACCGGGTTTGATTCCCCGCTCCTCTGCTTGCACCTGGCTGGATGACCTTGGGCAAGCCGTAGTTCTGGCACAGCTGTTCTTGAAAAAGAGCAGTTTCTGTCAAGAGCTCTCTCAGCCCCACCTATCTCACAGGGTGTCTGTTGTGGGGAGGGGAAAGGGAAAGGAGCTTGTAAGCCGCTCTGAGACACCTTTGGGTAGTGCAGGGCAGGATATAAATCCAATCTCCTCTTATTCTTATTCTTATTCTACCTCACAGGGTGTCTGTGGTGGGGAGGGGAAGGGAAAGGAGTTTGTGAGCCGCTCTGAGACTCCTTCGGATAGTGAAGGGCGGGGTAGAAATCCAATCTCTTCTTCTTCTTCTACCTCACAGGGTGTCTGTGGTGGGGAAGGGAAGGGAAAGGAGTTTGTAAGCCGCTCTGAGACTCCTTTGGGTATTGAAGGGCGGGGGAGAAATCCAATCTTCTTTCTAGGTACTGGTCTGATGGTGAACTCAGCAGCGCGGAGCATGCTAGGGACTTTGACCACGACTGTACCTTGATGGTACCTCAGGCGACCAACCAAAACTGGAACGTCGACAACTGCTACAAACGCTACGGATGGGTTTGCAAAGAGAAACTAGATTTTTAATGGGCCATAAAGAGGCTGACGCCTCAAACAACTCTAAACAGGGAGGCGGGAGATTTTGTTCCTGTTCCTCTGTAGATGTACCATTTCTCCAGCTCCTCTGGAAATGAGAAAGAGCAGAATAGAGACTTATTATCAAGAGTCTGTAGTCATGTGTGTCTGTTGGAAGGCTTTCCATCGCTTTTGCTGGAGTTGACTCCTGCCCCCTTCACATCAACAAAAATTGCCCACTTGTATGGGTGTGTGTGTGTGCGGTGGCTCAAGTGGTTAAGACGCTGAACTGCAGGCTGTGGAAGGTCGGTAGTTCCGCAGTTCGAGACCCGAGTGTGCCGCATGATGGAGTGAGCTCCTGTCTCTAGTTCCAGCTCCTGCCAACCTAGCAGTTCGAAAGCAAGAAATTGCAAGTAGATAAATAGGTACCGCTTCGGTGGGAAGGTAACAGTGTTCCGTGCACCTCGGTGTTTAGTCATGCCGGCCACATGACCACAGAAACGGCTTCGGACAGTGCTGGCTCTTCGGCTTGGAAACGGAGATGAGCACCGCAACCTTAGAGTCAGATTCGACTGGCTTTCGAGCAAGGGAAACCTTTACCTTTACATTTTATGTGTGTTAAGTGCTGTCACTTCAGACTTATGGTGGCCCTATGAATTAATGTCCTCCAAAACATCCTATCCTTAACAGCCTTGCTCGGGTCTTGGCAAACTGAGGTCCGTGGCTTCCTGGATGTAGACCATCCATCTCATGTTGGGTCTTCCTCTTTTCCTGCTGCCTTCCACTTTTCCTCACATGATTGTCTTTTCCAGTGGCTCTTGTCTTCTCATAATGTGACCGCAGTACAATAGCTTCAGTTTAGTCATTTTGGTTTCTAGGAAGAGGCCAGGTCTGATTTGATCTAGAACTGACTGTTTTTTCCTGCCATGAACTGCATTGAAAGTCGAGAACGTTCGTGGTGGTTCTTCGGTTGAGAACATTGCTTCTCGAACCGCGAACTAGCCGAAATTCATGACGAACTTTGGTTTCATGCCCATCCCTAGTCTTTACCACTTCACATCCCAGTCAAGTTCCCTCCCGTCCCTAAACTCTTCCTCCCCCAGGCTCTGCCCTCAAAGATTCAAGACTTTCCAAAGCCAGAGTTGGCAACATTTATGGACGTTCATACTGCAGATATGAGAGCCACTGCAGTGTAGTGGTCAGAGTGCTGGACCAGGATCTGGGGGATCCAGGTTCGAACCCCCTTTCTGCCGTGGAAGCTCTATGGTTGAGCCTGGGCGAGCCACACAGACGAACCTACCTCATAGGGTTGTTGTGCAAATAAAATGGAGGAACAGAGAATGTTGTAAGCTGCATTAGGCCCCCATTGGAAAAAAGTGGGGTATAAATAAAGTAAA
>NW_015162321.1:968-2413 GCF_001447785.1 Gekko japonicus | reverse complement strand
AAATCCAGTCTCTTCTTCTTCTTCTCAGGAACATTCTTGCCATGGGCACATCTGTGTGGTTACTCTCTCTCTGTCTCACCTTCCCCTAGGGGAAATCTGTGGCCATACACTGGTTGACATCGGCACGGGCCCCACCATCTACCAGCTCCTCAGCGCCTGCGATTTCTTCGAGGAGATCGTGGCCACAGACTACCTGGAAGTGAACCGGGACGTGATCCGCCGTTGGGTGCGTGGAGAAGAACCTGGTGCCTTTGACTGGTCTCCCTACATCCAGCATGTTTGTAAGATTGAGGGCAAAGGGTAAGAAAGAAAAGGAGCCCACTCCGGGGACAAGGGTTGGGCGTGTCGCTGAATGCCTCTGAAAAGAACCCCCTGATTGCCAGAGTAGCTGGCACGTGCAGGATTGGAAGGGGCAGGGGTCATTTCCTGCAGGAGCGCACAGGAGCGGAGCTCCGGCAGTAAAGAGCCCAGGGGGCGGGCACATGCAACAAGCCCCGCCCCCTGCTCCCAGCAGCCCTCAGTCAGAGCAAGAAGCAGCCAGGTAAGCTGCAGAGGCCCCCCCTGGCCCCCCAGCCCAAAACAGTCCAGTGGCACCTTTAAGGCCAAGGTTTATTCAGGTACAAGTTCTCTCTCCTCTGCGAGGACAGATCTGCACGTCCCCCACCCCCAATAGCTAGCAATCCAAAACAGTCCAGTGGAGCCTGAGCGGTGGGTGTTGCCTTCTGACACACTTCTGGTGATGTCAGGGGATGTGGCATATGCAAATGAGTTATGCTAATGAGTTATGCTAATGAGCTCCTGCACCTCTTTTTCTACGAAATGACCCCTGGGAAGGGGCAAGAGGTCTCAGCGGGGTAGAGGGGGCACCGTGCCTGGACTTGTGCCCGCCAGCTCAGGAGCCCCAGCATTCAGTCTGATTACGGGAGACATAATCAGTTAGCAAAGGGTTCAGAATATCTAGCACTGGGAGGGTACTAGCATTGCTCCCTCTCTACCTGCTACTAGACAGGATGACTAAAGAGAACCTCCACATCCAGTGGCAGTCAACCTCTGAGTACCAGTGCGAGGAGACACCAGGGGGACTCATCTGTCCCGTTCCGTTGTTGTCTTCTGCCAGTGGGTGAAGAAGACTTCCTGGTTTCATTTGGCATTCCCACAGTGACCCCTCCTTAGAGTTGCCAATCTCCAGGTGGGCACTTAGTAAGGAAAAACAACCGTGATAACGAAATCTTGTTAGGGAAAATATATGTCTTCTTTAACCATCCAGTGGGTGCGTTCAGACGGGGGATTTACAACGGTATAGGTGCCGGTTCCAACCGGTGTACTTACCGGCGTTCAGACGGCGAACATCTGCCTCCCGTCCCTAACCGTTGTAAAGGCCTTTAAACCATTGTACTCTGCCACTAGGTCCCCAAGTGGTGGTATCCTGAGTGCAATGGTTGCTT
>NW_015162321.1:0-613 GCF_001447785.1 Gekko japonicus | reverse complement strand
GGCATACACCGATGGGAGCCGCAAAATGGAGGTAAGTGTGATCGGGTTTCAGGCGGCATAAACTGCACCGGTTCCAACCGGTACAGTTTATGCCGGCTGAAACGCCGCGTCTGAACGCACCCACTGGTCTCAAGTTTTCCTGACGGTACAGCGCTCATTTTGTTGTGTAAGTCAGAAAGGAAGAGGGAGCAGGGGAAAGTTGCAGAAAAAACACAAACGGTGTAAGGTCTCATCTGATGAAACTTTGTAGGGTTACCAGGTGTGGGTTGGCAAATACCTGGAGACTTTGGGGGTGGGTCCGGGAGAGGGCGGGGCTTGGGGAGGGGCCTCAGCAGGGTACCATGCCATAGAGTCCACCCTTCAAAGCAGCCGTTTTCTCCAGGGGACCTGATCTCTGCCAGCTGGGGATCAGTTGTAAAAGCGGGAGACCCCCAGGCCCCACCTGGAGGCTGGCGACCGTAGCCTTGAGTGAAACGGTCTATTGAGTGCTGTACCATCAGAAAAACTTGAGACCAATTTTATTCAAAGGAAACACCTTTAATGATTTGTCACTCACTGGACGTTTAAAGAAGATATCTACTTTACCTAACAAGATTTCGTTATCACGGTTGTT
>NW_015162320.1:1792-2413 GCF_001447785.1 Gekko japonicus | reverse complement strand
TAGAAGATCCCAGCACTTCTATAGATAGTCTGATGAAGAACTGAATGGAATTTGGAGAAATGGTGGGAATGAAAGTGAATAGACAAAAGACAAAGATCATTACAATGAATATAACACAACCTACAATAAAAGAGCTGGTGGAGAAAACAGGATTTCAATTAAAGTGTAAAGTGAAATACTTCGGTATTATCTTGACAAATAAATGTAGTTCTCTGATGGAAGATAATTATATGAAACTATTTAAAGAAATCCAAAAAGATTTGGAGAAATGGAATAACTTGCAGTTGTGATTTATGGGAAGAATAGCTGCAATTAAAATGAATATACTTCCTAAACTTATTTTTCTTTTCCAAACTATTCCAATTTTACCGTTAGTGTTCGTGAGACAAGATCTTCCCTTACAGAACCCATGCTGAGTCTGCCTCAATAGTTTTTGTTCATCAATGTTCATCAACTTACTCGGTATCAACATCAGACTGACTGGCCTGTAATTTCCCGGATCTCCTCTAGAACCCTTTTTAAAGATGGGGGTGACATTAGCTACCTTCCAGTTCTCAGGAATGGAGGCTGATTTTAAGAAAAGATTACATATTTTTGTCAGGATAGCCACAAGTTCACATT
>NW_015162320.1:1312-1457 GCF_001447785.1 Gekko japonicus | reverse complement strand
AGAAAGTTTTATTGTTGGTCTTTATGTTTTTTTGCGATATGCTCCTCATATTCCCTTTTTGCCTGCCTCATCAGAGACTTGCATTTTATTCGCCACAGCCTATGTTCCCTTTTATCAACCTCACTGAGACTAGTTTTCCGCCACT
>NW_015162320.1:733-840 GCF_001447785.1 Gekko japonicus | reverse complement strand
CACAGTCATTGAGAGTGTCTAGAAACTCAATCTTTTTTTCCCGACTTGAACACATATTGACCCAATCAATGTGTGGGTAGTTAAAATTACCTATTACAGTACAGGTT
>NW_015162320.1:398-521 GCF_001447785.1 Gekko japonicus | reverse complement strand
ACCAGGAATCACCATATCCCACTGATTTTCCTCATCCCACCAAGTTTCTCAAATACCCACAATGTCTATCCCCCCCCCCACATCAAGCATTCCAACTCCCTGATTTTACCTCGGACACTTCTA
>NW_015162320.1:0-357 GCF_001447785.1 Gekko japonicus | reverse complement strand
TCTCTTTGAGATGAGCCATCCCGAACCAGAGACTTTTCATCTCCTGTCGGCTTTCCCCCAATATTCAGTTTAAAAACTGCTCTGCTACCTTTTTGATTTTAAGCACCAGCAGCCTGGTTCCTTCTCGGGACAAGTAGAGACCATCTCTTTTGTACAGTTCCTTCTTTCTGTCCGCTTTGCCCCAATATTCAATTTAAAAACTGCTCTGCCACCTTTTTGATTTTAAGCACCAGCAGCCTGGTTCCTTCTCGGGACAAGTAGAGACCATCTCTTTTGTACAGTTCCTTCTTGTTCCAAAAAGCGTCCCACTGCCTAAAAAACTTGAACTCTTCTGTCAAGCTCTGGCATCCATATTGG
>NW_015162319.1:1453-2423 GCF_001447785.1 Gekko japonicus | reverse complement strand
CTTACCTTTTGGAGCTTTCTTCTAGGATAAAATCGTACTAGGTGGTGTGGGATGAGATCTGTGGTAAGCCGACCAGTGTGACTAGATGTCAATGTCCTGAGGGTCAGCTATCCTGTAGAATTGCTTGATAGAGGAGAAGAATCAGAAGGTTATAATTAATTGCTAAATATGGAAAGTTTAAATCAAGGTATTAATTAATCAACTAGATGGAAACAGGAATGTTATTGAATTTATGAGATAACAGATAGAGTTTACACATAAAAAAGTACAGTAAAAAATTATTTCAGTCAAGTTTGTTGAGTTGATTGGTAAATCTAAGGTTGGTGTTGAAAGTTTGTGCAAAAACAGTTATGTAAAATCCACTGTTTCACTCCCAGATTTTTTCTATGCGAGAAGTAGAGGCTGTGAACAGTATTAAGTTAAGGCAGTGAAAGATAGAAAAAATAACGATGTGTTGATCCTATTCCTATGTGTGGAGATATATCAATGTATTGAATATAAATCTTACAGTTATTAACCAATGAGTAATGGATAAACAATATATCTGCAGTTTATATCTTCCACACAATAGCTGAAAAAAGTTTGTGACAATTAAGAAAGATAAACGTTGTGTTTTCTGACAGTTGTTCTGGACAAAATATTTTTTGTGCAATTAATGTTGTTGAATTACGTAAGGGTATTGATTTATACAGAGGAGTTTTAGAACTAGGTATAAGCTTCTAGGTAGTATTTGACGTACTATTTTTCAAGTTGATGAGAGAATAACAGTGTGAGCTCACTAACAACCGAAGTCTTAGTTGCAGTCTGTCTCTGATTTTCCACCCCCTGAATTTTAGAGGTGGAAGACTGAGGAACTCCCTGCCCTTGGTTTGTAAAAACCTCCTCAGTCACTTATCCAGAGATTAGACCACAAAACAGACACTTAGTACAACAGTTCATAGTTTCCCCCTCCCCCTCCCCCCCAAAACCC
>NW_015162319.1:0-261 GCF_001447785.1 Gekko japonicus | reverse complement strand
CGAGGGTTTAGGCAGCCATTTCCCTTGGTCCCGCCCCGGAAGTCGGCTCACACATTTTTGTCTTAGCTCAAGAAGGGTTGCTCCAGAGCAGACTGATTTATGCAGCAGCCAAATCGCTCGCTCACAACTTCAATGCCAGTAGCTCACAGAGTAGAATTTTTGCTCCCAAGACTCCACAGCTTAGAAGGTGCATTGCTACCAACTCTGCAAAAGTAGGCCAAATGTTGGAGAGCATGATTTCATTCTCTTTTCTGAGATAGC
>NW_015162318.1:2016-2440 GCF_001447785.1 Gekko japonicus | reverse complement strand
GATGTGCTTCGCAGCGGCCCTGAGAGCCACAAGAAGGGACCGACGCAGAGGAATGCACCGCATGATGAGCCCGAGGAGCAGCGAGGGACACCCCGCCCAGCGAGCAGATGGTGACAGATGCAGCGCACAGCCTAGCACCATCGCCGCTGCCCTACGCAGCTCCACGCCAAGGCGCAGACACACCCGGGGTGCTGGGAGATCATCCAGGATTATCAAAGGGGGTGGGGTGTCCGGTCCCCCTCACAGCGATTAATCCAATACACATTTAAGCAAAGTAGTATTTTATTAAAGCCATGATAGAGCAGGAACAAGTTCACTGTCCAGAATGCCTGGGTCAGGGTGGGCAAAGAATAATGTAATACATTCAAACAAGGCCATAACCAATAATCTCCATTCCCGCCGAGCGGGCAGATTTCAGGTTGCC
>NW_015162318.1:0-1955 GCF_001447785.1 Gekko japonicus | reverse complement strand
AGAAGTGTGCATGCACACAAAAGCTTATCCCTTGCATCAAACTTTGTTGGTCTTAAAAGTGCCACTGTACTCAAACTTTGTTCTGCTGCTTCAGACCAACAGAACTACGCACCTGAATCTATCTTCTAAATAAATATTTATTTATTTCAGTTTTCTTATGCATTACAACATGCATTCACAGTAATTCAAACATTCTCAGCTGTCAGAGTCAGCTAAAGCTGAGTTAGACAATGTTTACTTTTGTCCATTTATAAAACATTTCCCATCTGCTATGAAATAAGTCCATGTCTTTATTCTCTAAAAATGTAGTCAGTTTGTCTATTTCAACTACTTCCTGTACTTTGTTAATCAGTTCTCTTCGTGATGGTATCCTCTCAAGCTTCCAATTTTTGGCAAATACAATACGTGCTGCAGTAATAATAAATCCCATAGCATATTTTACTTCATTTTTTAACTTATCTGGCATTATATTTAACAGAAATATTTCTGGTCTAAAAGGTATTTCTACTTCATACATATCCACTAATATCTTATGAACCTTCTGCCAGTATCGTTGAGAATTTTGGCACCTCCACCACATATGATAGAAGGTGCCTACATTGTTTTTGCATTTCCAGCAATTTTTTGATATGTTTGGATAGCATTTAGCTATTTTATCCGGGGACCAATGCCACCGGTGGAACATTTTAAATATGTTTTCCTTATATGGAATTGCTTGTAACTGTTTTGCAGCAAACCATATCTTGGACCAATCTTCCATAACATAACAGCTTCCCAATTCTTAATGGCAGCTAGCTGACATGGGGTTACACAAAGGGGTAGGGGGCGGTGCTGGGAGTGGGGCTGGGATAAGAGGAGGCAAACGCTGAGAGGTAAGGGAGGAAGCAGCAGAGCTGAGGCCCTGGGAAAAGCCAAATCGCCCAGAGAAAGAGAAAGGCAGAGTTCTGACCCGCTGCAGAAAGCAGAGAGTGCCAACACCGTGCTGGCAGAGGGACACTGGAGGTGCCATTGAACCTCGTCCCCTGCCTTTCTGAGACCTCTTCAGCCACACCTCCCTCTTTGACAGCCCGGCTCACAAGACCGTCGGGATTGCAAACACGGCTATGGGGGCTGGACCTTCCAAGGAGCAGACAGAGCTCCACACCTCCACACACACCCAGTGACCGCTGTTCCATGCCCAGAAAAGAGCAAAACAACCAAACAAACCCTCCAGGATCCCTGGCCAAATTGGCTTGGAGAAAATTGCTTCGTGACCTCAAAGTGGGGATCAGCATTTCCCTGGGCGTGTAAGAAAGGGCCACAAGAACTAAGCACTGATGCAACCCTTCCTGCCCTCCCTCTCATGATCTGCCTAAGTTCACAGACTCAGCATTGCTGTCAAATGGCCATCTAGCATCTGTTTGAAAACCCCCAAATAAGCAGAGCCCATCACCTCCTGAGGAAGCCTGTTCCACTGGGGAGCCGCTGTATCTGTCAGGAAGTTCTTCCTTATGTTAAGCCGAAAACACTTTTGATTTCATTTCCACATGTTGGTTCTGGTCCAACCTTCTGGGACAACAGAAGACAACTCCACACCATCCTCTATAGGACAGCCCTTCAAGTACTTGAAGATGGTTATCATATCACCCCTCAGTCATCTCCTCTCCAGGCTAAACGTACTCAGCTCCTTCAACCCTTCCTCATAGGACTTGGCCTCCAGACCCCTCACCATCTTTGTTGAGTAACTCATGACTCATTTGATGTTTGGGAGGTCATCAATTCATACAGTCACAATAAGTTGGTACTGACTGAGGGCACATACAGACACACGACAAAAATATTTCTCACTCTCACATAACTGGAAAACATGGAATTGAGGTAAAATGTTGTGACCAACACTGATATTCGGCAATTTAAAGATACCTGTCTCATTAGTTCTTGATACCGAGTGAGGCATGTCCTGACCTTTGAGTCTG
>NW_015162317.1:1380-2448 GCF_001447785.1 Gekko japonicus | reverse complement strand
TTTTGCATTGCTGGTGGCAGTGCCCAAAGGTACATCAATTCTGGAACCAAATTATTGTACAAATTAAAATCATATCCGGTGTCACTTTACCTGATCTCCTGGAAGTCCTCTTGCTCAATACCTGGTCTGACTGTACTGGAAATACAACAAAAACAACATGAATCACTCCTTTAATCGCCATAGCTAGAATCACGATAGCACAAAAATGGAAGGACATAGCAACTATTAGCCACAAGGTATAGATAGGGACTCTGGGGCAAGTGATGCTCTGTCATCTTGGTGCTTGGGGGGGTCAACAGTGGGAGGGCTTCTAATGTCCTGGCCCCACTGGTGGACCTCCTGATGGCACTTGGTATTTCTGGCCACTGTGTGATACAGAGTGTTGGACTGGATGGGCCTTTGGCCTGATCCAACATTGGCAGCTCTTATGTTCTTATGTTCAACTCCCTCTCTGGCGGACTGGCAAAATAAACTCTGGGAGCACTTCCTCCTAGGGAAAATCTCCTCACAAAACACTGCAATAACTACAGAATCCCGTCGGCAAACATTTCATAAGGTTTGGTTCCCAGCGGTCAGTTATTTAGCTGAAGGGGGTTTTATCCCAAACAACCACTATTATCAGAATTTGTTCTACCTTTAAGGCCCTCTTGGAGGTTTCAGTTGGGGTCACTATATCTATGTTACTGGCTGTTCTTGGTTCTCTGCCACTATAGGCTGTTGTTATCAATGTGGGAAAATTTAATAAATAAAATAATAATTTAAAAAAAACCAAATTCACAACTGCCCATGAGGTAATTGTTGGAGCGAGTGACTAAGGATGCCTGGACTTTTGGGGGGCGCTACATCACTCTAAGTGTCTATAGGTGTTCTCTCCTTGAACGGGATGCCTCTCTTTGTCTTAACCTGGGAGCTGCCCTCTGACTTCTCTCCTCTCACATCCTTCACATGGCTTTCCATAGAGATGCATCTCTCTGTGGGTCTCTCCTGTAGATAATAATGCCCTCCTCCTCCCACACACGTGAAGCCGGACAAGCTGGCCATTGGTGATAGGGAAAGTACTCTAGAGTC
>NW_015162317.1:0-947 GCF_001447785.1 Gekko japonicus | reverse complement strand
CTCTTGCATCAGCACTCTTTACTTTGGCCACCCAATGAGAAGAGAGCACTCACTGGAGAAGACCCTGATGCTGGGAAAGATTGAAGGTCAAAGAAGACGGGGATGGCAAAGGATGAGATGGTTAGACAGTGTCATACATGCAACAAACATGAAATTAAGCAAACTTCAGAGGACGGCGGAAGACAGGAAGACCTGGCGTGATCTGGTCCATGGGGTCGCGAAGAGTTGGACTTGACTGTGCGACTGAACAACAGCAACAACTCTTGCAATATTTTGTTTATCTAACAGTGTCTGAAAACTGACACCTCTTGCTCTGAATTATTGCATCAAAACGTCTGTGCTGTTGCAATCCTGAGTATGCTGTTCAGGTGTGTATCTGTCAGCTGCAAACCTACGATGACGCATCAAAAGCAGAACTGGAAGAAGCAGCAGAAGACAGCCAGTTCCACTGCGGGCCTGATAGAAGCCCTCCGGAGGCCTGATCTGGCCCCCAGGCCACATGTTTGACACCCCTGCTTTAAGGTATCCTGCTCTTTTCTGCTGCTATGGGCTACTTGACCTAAATGCATTCAAGCTGGCAGTGAAGCTTCTCCACTGGAGTCTTGTGTCCACGTTCCTCCCATTTCCTCTGCATTTCCCCGCATCATGCTACTGGAGGGCTTTTTAAAACATCAATAATCGCTATTTCACTATTGCGCAATAATCGTCTGTTGCCATGTGTCGTAGTTCCTCCTAGAGTTGCCAACCTCCAGCTGGTGCCTGAAGGTCTCCCGGAATGACAACTGATCTCCAGATCTCTTGGAGGACAACAGGTGGACTCTGTGGTCTTATGCCCTGCTGAGGTCCCTCTCCTCCCCGGGCTCCATCCCAAATCTCCAGGAATATCCCACCTGGAGTTGGCAACTCTTCTCCTCTGAATCCCCAGATGTTCCCCCAAGGGCACTACG
>NW_015162316.1:934-2493 GCF_001447785.1 Gekko japonicus | reverse complement strand
TCTGTTCTAATGTTTTGGCTGCCATTGGGTATTGATATTAGAAGAAGAAGAAGAAATTGGATTCATACCAGCGTTCCCTCTAAGCTGAGTTAGTGTGAGCTAGCTCACAGTTTCTTAGCCTCCGGCTCACACATTTTTGTCTTAGCTCAGGAAGGAGGAAAATGCTACATTAGCATTTCTTTTGTCCTTTCTAGATTGAAAGTCATTCTGTTACTTTAGGAACATAAAATATGGCTATGGACATTTTTACTTGGCATGAAATTATCACAACTAGCATATTAAAAATATAGTGTATCCAAACAGAATACCCACCCACATGCAAAAACAAAACCGAAACCTTTTTCTTTTCTTGTGACAATAGCACCTCCTAAAGGAAGAAATGCATCTTGTTCTTGCATTGGAGAGTTCAGTTTGTAACCTAGGACTTGCTTGTCCTCAGTGCACAGAAATTAGATCAATCTGAAATTATTTGGAAAATATTTGAACACCTTGTCTTAAAATATTTTATTTATCATGTTAAAATAAAACATTCCATAATCAATTTTTTTCTTTTTTCAATTTTTCCAATTTTTCAGAAAAAAACAAAAAGGCTTCAGGGAAAAAACGGAAAAAACCCGGGTTTTTTCCGGGCCTTCACATCTCTAGACAATACTGAACCTGATGGACTGATAACTTGATTCAGTATACGGCAGCTCTGTTTGTGTGTGTTTACATCACCTGCTACCTGCTCCTTTTAACTGGAGATGCCAAGGACTGAACCCGGGACCTTCTACATTCGAAGCAGATGCTCATCCAGTGAGCCACAGAGCCCTCCCTTATGGGGACTGTGGTCAGATTTAAGAACCAAATTGGAGCGTGCCACAAAGCTCTCTTACCCAAGTGGTTGCCCTCTGCCAACTGACAAGAGGCAGACTGCCCTTGAACACAAAGGTTCTGTCGAAATGTCATCGAAACAAAAGGCAAGAGCCGAACCCAACAGGAAGTCGGGGAGATTTGGAAAACGGTTTCTCCGACAACGACTCAGAAAACAGTCCTTAATTCTGCTGAGAAAGAATTACACTGAAAAAAAGACCCCAGGGTCCTTTCCCTTCCCCTCCCCACAACAGGCACCCTATGAGGTAGATGGGGCTGAGAGAGCTCTTTCGAGAACTGCTCAAAAACCAGCCAGTATCATAATTCCCCTGTATAAATCCGATGGTGCGACCTCATTTGGAGTACTGTGTTGTGAGGCTGCCACACCAGGCCACACCTCCGAAAGGATATTATAGCATTGGAAAAAGTGCAGAAAAGGGCAACTAGAATGATCAAAGGGTTGGAACACTTTCCCTATGAAGAAAGGTTAAAACGCTTGGGGCTCTTTAGCTTGGAGAAATGACGGCTGAGGGGTGACATTATTGAGGTTTATAAGATTATGCATGGGATAGAGCAGGTAGAGAAATAAATACTTTTCTCCCTTTCTCACAATACAAGAACTCATGGGCACTCAATGAAATTGCTGAGCAGTCAGGTTAGAACGGATAAAGGGAAGTACTTCTTCACCCAAAGAGTGATTAACACAT
>NW_015162316.1:0-917 GCF_001447785.1 Gekko japonicus | reverse complement strand
ACTGCCACAGGAGGTGGCGGTGGCTATGGACGGCTTCAAGAGGGAATTGGATATACATATGGAGCAGAGGTCCACCAGTGGCTATTAGCCACAAGGTATACTCTCAGTCTGGGGCAAGTGATGCACTGTATTCTTGGTGCTTCGGTGGGGGGGGGGATGACAGTAGGAGGGCTTCTAGTGTCCTGGCCCCACTGGTGGACCTCCTGATGGCACCTGGTATTTTTGGCCACTGTGTGACAGAGTGTTGGACTGGATGGGCCACTGGCCTGATCCAACATTGGCTTCTCTTATGTTCTTATGCTCTTGAGAAAACAGCTCTGAAAGACCTTGTGACTGACCCAAGGTCACACCAGCAGCTGCATGTGGAGGAGTGGGGGACTCAAACCCACTTCTCCCAGATCAGGGTCCACACATCAAAGATTTCCAGTGAGCCTCCGTCAACATCCCTACCTTCTTCCTAGAGTTCCGACAATCAAGACACGACCAAACCCCCCGGAATAAAAATAAACGAATGATTAAGACAAGGGGGATGATGACTGAACATTAAACACTGATGACTCTAAAGCGGGGAGGGATCCTTGCAAGCCGCTGTGGGACATCTGCTGTCAGAAACACACTTTATAAAATTATACTTACAAGCGAGAATTTGGAGGGAATGGGAAGGAAGGGACTGATGCATATCAACAAGCAGAATTAAAACCAGAGAGCCATTGTTCTCCCCACAGGAATCTCACCGGGGTCCAATGCAACATAATACAACGACACGTCACGTGATCGATAAAAGAAAAGTTCGGAGTGCAGAAGATACGAGGGTCGAGTACAATGTTGACTACTGGGTCTCTAGCAATCCCTTGGGCTGTTTTTGTTTTGCTTTTTTTGCTTTTTTGCTTTTGCAAATGGGAGTCTTAATTAATTGG
>NW_015162315.1:1067-2767 GCF_001447785.1 Gekko japonicus | reverse complement strand
TGCCATGTTAGATTTGCACTCTGAAACACTTAGAAGTGCAACCTTGGAATGGGTTATGCCAGCAGATTTAGGCCTGGTTCTCACTGGAAACATCACCGGGAGCAGCCCTAGGCCTGAGGTCCTCCTGATCCATCTCCTCTCACCAAAGATCTAGAAGCTGGGGGTTAAATCTGACCACCTACCACCTCCAGAATATCCGTGAGTGGGTGAGCGTGCCAGCCAAGTCACTGTTAGCATGACATTTATTTTATATATAACCATCATATTATATTAGAGCCAGTTTGGTGTAGTAGTTAAGAGCACAGACTGTAATCTGGGAGAACCGGGTTTGATTCCCCACTCCTCTACATGCAGCTGCTGGCAGGACCTTGGGTCAGTTACAAGTTATTTCAGAGCTGTTCTCTCAAGGGCAGTCCTCGAGAGAGCTCTCTCAGCCCCGCCTACCTCACAGGGCATCTGTTGTGGGGAGGGGAAGGGAAAGGGATTGTAAACCACTCTGAGACTCCTTTGGGTAGTAATGGGCAGGATATAAATTTAATTTCTTCTTCTTCTTCTATTATATATCTATACTGATATTATATAGATTGATTATAGATTGAATGCCACTGGACTCTAATTTTGTTCTGTTATATCTATTCCTTATACTCCACTACTACTAGACTACTGGTTTCATGATTATGGACCAAAGAGAGTAGACAGCATGTCTACAAACTAGCCAAAGATTTATGACAAATGTGTCTCCCTGTATATATCTTGTATGGATTATTTTAAAGAAAATCTTCATTGCATTAGCCAAGAAGCCATAGCAACAATAAAAAGTAAAATGAAAATGTCCCACAAGATAAAATTTGAAAAATAATTTAAAAATGTGAACACTTTTACCGAAAGTATCAACATGCCTGACCTAAATAGCCCAGGCTAGGCCAATCTCACCAGATCTCAGAAGCTGAGCAGTGCCAGCCCTGGCCGGTATTTGGATGGGAAACCTCCAAGGTATACCAAGGTCATGACAGTTCCCTACTGAACACTGACTACAAGAGGCTCTTGGTATACTAAACACTAGCCAGTTGGGGCTCAGTCCTACCAGTTCTATCTGAATGTTTTATTCCTTCTAGAACCCCTTCTAGAACTCCAAATTTGGCACAGCACATATGGCAAAGGCCCATATTAATGTCAAATATGGATTATTGTAACCCCCCAGTTACCATTTCCTTCATTACAGTGATCGTGAAACCTCTGTGATGCTTAACAGAGTATACACAGATCCCTGTAGCAGTGGGAAAGAGCCAGAGTCCAGGAGAACCTTCAAGACTAACCAAATTTGTGGCAAGGCTTGAGCTTGTGTGAGTTACGGCTCACTTCTTCCGAACCCTGTGGGATATCATAGCATGCAGAAGCTCCACTGGAACTAAAACCACATACCTTTTACCTTAGAATTCAAACAAATACTACTGAACACTGACTACAAGAGGCTCTTGGTGTGCTAAACACCAGCCAATTGGGGCTCAGTCCTATCAGTTCTATCTGAATGTTTTATTCCTTCTCGAACCCCTTCTAGAAGTCCAAATTTGGCACAGCACATATGGCAAAGGCCCATTTAAATGTCAAATAGGGATTATTGTAACCCCCCCCCCAGTTACCATTTCCTTCATTACAGTGATCGTGAAACCTCTCTGATCCTTAACAGAGTATACACAGAT
>NW_015162315.1:0-729 GCF_001447785.1 Gekko japonicus | reverse complement strand
AACATGAAGTTGAGCAAACTTCAGAGGACGGCGGAAGACTGGAAGGCCTGGCGTGATCTGGTCCATGGGGTTGCAAAGAGTCTGACTCGACTGTGCGACTGAACAACAACAAAATAACAGTTATTTACATGTTTCATACACATTTGGTAAACTTTATGTTATCAGTTCCTGAGTACTCAGGGCTCTGAGCGATGAACAATGATAATAAAACATATAATCAAACAATACCAATAATTTAAAACTGATTTAAAATTTTTAATAGTTAACATAATTCAAATGGTGTTAGTACATCCAACTTTACACAGAAAATAAAAAATATTTCTCCACAACCCCTTGCCCAGTCATGTCTGTAAATCCATCCCTTTACTATTTTCAAGAGAAAACAGTACTTTCCAGGGAAAGCAGTACACATGTGTACAAAGTCGTGTATGTGCACAGACACCATTGATCAAAATGAGGACTTTTTTACTAGCACATAAGCAAATGTGCCTAAAACTACTCTGAATCCACAGTTTGATTTTTTTTTCTCATTTTATTGTTTGGGCATCCACAAATGTGAGGAAACATGACAGAAAAGAAAACTAAAAGTTGTCACTTACAGAACACCCAGTCTTACCTTGTAAGCCTACAAAGCAAGCTAGTTACTTCCAACTATTACGGAAAGAACTATTTAAAAGTACAATACGCTTCTTGGATGAGTAATGAAGGTAGAACAGTTTCTGGTGCCAA
>NW_015162314.1:513-2484 GCF_001447785.1 Gekko japonicus | reverse complement strand
GCTAATGAGCTCCTGCACCTCTTTTCCCAGGAAATGACCCCTGTGGGTGAGAGACAATCAGAGGTTGTTCGCCATGGCCTACCTCTGCATAGCAACCCTGGACTTCCTTGGTGGTCTCCCATCCAAGTACTAAACCAGGGCTGACTTGGCTTAGCTTCTGAAATCTGATGAGATCGGCCAGTCTGGGCTATTTAAGATGAGGCAAGAGACAATCAGAGGTTGTTCGCCATGGCCTACCTCTGCATAGCAACCCTGGACTTCCATGGTGGTTTCCCATCCAAGGACTAAACCAGGGCCAACTTTGCTCAGCTTCTGAGATCTGATGAGATCGGACAGCCTGGGCCACTTAAGTTGAGGCAAGAGACATTCAGAGGTTGTTCGCCATGGCCTGCCTCTGTGTAGCAACCTTGGACTTCCTTGGTGGTCTCCCATCCAAGGACTAAACCGGGGCCAACTTTGCTCAGCTTCTGAGATCTGATGAGATCGGACAGCCTGGGCCACTTAAGTTGAGGCAAGAGACATTCAGAGGTTGTTCGCCATGGCCTGCCTCTGTGTAGCAACCTTGGACTTCCTTGGTGGTCTCCCATCCAAGGACTAAACCGGGGCCAACTTTGCTCAGCTTCTGAGATCTGATGAGATCAGCCAGCCTGGGTCATTTACGTTGACGCGAGAGACATTCAGAGGTTGTTCGCCATGGCCTACCTCTGTAGAGCAACCCTGGACTTCCATGGTGGTTTCCCATCCAAGGACTAAACCAGGGCCAACTTTGCTCAGCTTCTGAGATCTGATGAGATCGGACAGCCTGGGCCACTTAAGTTGAGGCGAGAGACATTCAGAGGTTGTTCGCCATGGCCTACCTCTGCGTAGCGACCCTGGACTTCTTTGGTGGTTTCCCATCCAAGGACTAAACCAGGGCCAACTTTGCTCAGCTTCTGAGATCTGATGAGATCGGACAGCCTGGGCCACTTAAGTTGAGGCGAGAGACATTCAGAGGTTGTTCGCCATGGCCTACCTCTGCGTAGCGACCCTGGACTTCTTTGGTGGTTTCCCATCCAAGGACTAAACCAGGGCCAACTTTGCTCAGCTTCTGAGATCTGATGAGATCGGACAGCCTGGGCCACTTAAGTTGAGGCGAGAGACATTCAGAGGTTGTTCGCCATGGCCTACCTCTGCGTAGCGACCCTGGACTTCTTTGGTGGTGTTGTTGTTTTTTTGCCATCAAGTCACAGTTGACTTATGGTGATCCCATAAGGTTTTCAATGCAAGAGACATTCAGAGGTTGTTTGCCATTGTCTGCCTCTGCATAGCGACCTTGGACTTCCTTGGTGGTCTTCCATCCAAGGACTAACCAGGGCTGGCTTGGCTTAGCTTCTGAGATCTGATGAGATCGGCCAGTCTGGGCTATTTAAGATGAGGCAAGAGACAATCAGAGGTTGTTCGCCATGGCCTACCTCTGCATAGCAACCCTGGACTTCCTTGGTGGTCTCCCATCCAAGTACTAAACCAGGGCTAGCTTGGCTTAGCTTCTGAGATCTGAT
The DNA here is from genome assembly GCF_001447785.1 of Gekko japonicus. NCBI lineage: Eukaryota > Metazoa > Chordata > Lepidosauria > Squamata > Gekkonidae > Gekko > Gekko japonicus. Next base: position 946 of record NW_015162314.1, on the reverse strand, counting down.
GAGATCGGCCAGTCTGGGCTATTTAAGATGAGGCAAGAGACAATCAGAGGTTGTTCGCCATGGCCTACCTCTGCATAGCAACCCTGGACTTCCTTGGTGGTCTCCCATCCAAGTACTAAACCAGGGCTGACTTGGCTTAGCTTCTGGGATCTGATGAGATCGGCCAGTCTGGGCTATTTAAGATGAGGCAAGAGACAATCAGAGGTTGTTCGCCATGGCCTACCTCTGCATAGCAACCCTGGACTTCCTTGGTGGTCTCCCATCCAAGTACCAACCAGGGCTGACCTTGCTGAGCTTCTGAGATCAGATGAGATCGGTCAGCCTGGGCCATTTAAGTTGAGAAGAGAGACATTCAGAGGTGGTTTGCCATGGCCTGCCTCTGCGTAGCAACCTGGGACTTCCTTGGTGGTCTCCCATTCAAGTACGATTCAGG
>NW_015162314.1:0-262 GCF_001447785.1 Gekko japonicus | reverse complement strand
GGGGGAGGGGGGGGGGGAAGCACACCGCTAGTAGCAGACTGGGAGGTCCAAGAAACGGCCTGCGACTCGATAGCAAACCTCACCGGGTCACTTTAAGACAAACATATCCTGGTGTACAGTGAAGGCAGGGCACACTGCAAAGGGGTTTCCGCTGAGCAAGCACAATGCAGTCGAGGCTCGCCGTTTTGACAGAGCTGGCGGCCATTCCCGCCTGGAGGCAAGCGGATGGTCTTTGGGTGCAATGCCTGATGGGAAGGGAAGG
>NW_015162313.1:0-2485 GCF_001447785.1 Gekko japonicus | reverse complement strand
CTGGGTCGGCGGCTTTAGGAATGATTCAGTACGGGGGAAGAGGTGCACATTCTCACTCCCGAAGAGAAAACCATTTGTTTCTTCTTGTGTGACGGCGACAGGCATAGCTAGCTTTGTAAGTGGATTAGATAGATTCACGGAGGAGAGGGGTCTATCAGTAGCTACTAGCCATGGTGATTAAAGGGAACCTCCATGTTCGGAGGCAAACCTCTGAGCCAGTTTGGTGTCGTGGTTAAGTGCGCGGACTCTAATCTGGGAGAACTGGGTTTGATGCCCCACTCCTCCACTTGCACCTGGCTGGATGACCTTGGGCAAGCCGTAGTTCTGATAAGAGCTGTCCTTGAAAAAGGGCAGTTTCTGTCAAGAGCTCTCTCAGCCCTGCCTACCTCACAGGGTGTCTGTCTGTCGTGGGGAGGGGAAGGGAAAGGAGTTTGTAAGCTGCTCTGAGACACCTTCGGGTAGTGAAGGGCGGGGTATAAATCCAATCTCTTCTCTTCTTCTTGTAATCTGGGAGAACCGGGTTCGATTCCCCACTCCTCCACTTGCACCTGGCTGGATGACCTTGGGCAAGCCATAGTTCTGATAAAAGCTGTTCTTGAAAAAAGAGCAGTTTCTGTCAAGAGCTCTCTCGGCCCCACCTACCTTACAGGGTGTCTGCCTGTCGTGGGGAAAGGAGTTTGTCAGCCGCTCTGAGACACCTTTGAGTAGTGAAGGGCGGGGTATACATCCAATCTCTTCTTCTTCTTCTCTTCTTCCCACTTACGGTGACCCCAGGCCCGTACCCAGGATTTTGTAATTTGGGGGTCCTTCAAATAAGTCAGGGGGCACTGACGTCACAAAAATAAAAATAAAATGCAGTTTTAAAACCTCACGCTGGGTACAATTTGGGAATCAGGAAAGGCTAATCCACATAGAACAGGGAAATTCACATCCATGACAACCATGCATTCTACCTTGTGTCAGAAGAGGCGCCTTCTGTTGGTTTACAGTCATCTCTGGGTCCATCTCAGAGTATTTTGTATTAAAACCCATAATGTCAGCAATCTTGCGAATTTGTCATTAGGAGTAAACGACGAAAATTCGGCAAAGTTCATACAATGGCTATTCGTTTGCATGTTCTGACAAGCTTCTCTCCCCCGCCCTCCCCAGTTCGGAATTGTCTCCATGGGTCTACCTTTCTTAAATGCTCCTGTCCTGGGGCTGGAGATAGTACAGTGACCACCATCTCCTTGCACAGCTCCCGTTCATTTCAGCATGGATTTCTCGGAACATGTTCCCGAGGCGTTATGCTGTAGCTGTGTCGTATTCATGCTGCGATAGCTGCAGAAGTTGCTCCTGCCTTTCTAGCACAGAGGCAGCGGTGATCAGATAGTGAAGAATTTGATTGACAGAGTCTCATCCTCTTCCTGTTCCTCCCAGCACCTTCTTTCCAGAGCTTCAGAAATGTGACACTGACGATGACGTGGCCATGTGTTTTATTAAGAACGAGGGGGACTTCGACAAGTACATCCTGTATCTAGTTGGTCGGATACAGGCCGAGTCTGTTGTTGTCAGCAAAACTGTTCAGGAGTTCTACAAGGTAAGGGGGCAAGTGTGGCGTAGTTTTTAGTGCGCGCAAGTAGGACATCAGAGGGGGAAGGATGGGATACAAACGTGACAGAGAAAAAGGAGTGGGCTTGCAGGATTGTTATTTGTGACGAAGCCAAACCCTTTCAATGGTGATGTCATCTCTGATTTCCTATAAAATCCTCACTTTTTGTGTTTTTTTTGGTCCAGCGATATACAGAGGAAATGCTCTCTGGCGAGGACCCATCCCAGCCACCCGTGCTCCCTCTGCAGCACTATCTGGAGAGACCCATAAACAGGATCCAGAAGTATCAGACGATAATCAAGGTCAGTCGTTTCCCTTCCCGGCTTGGTGCGAGCATGGAGGGAGGTATTTTCCCCTCATCTGCATATAATACTCGTGTTGTTGTTTTTTTAAAATTTAAATTAATAATTTTAATTAAATGAATATAAAACAATTGATACGAACAGAGAATCCAAAACAATACAAACGATGTAACATTAATAGTAGTCTTGATAGTGAGACTTCCGGTCTGTGGCTCCAGCGATGGCGGAGGCTCTCTCCTGAACAGGGGAGGCATTCTGCGCTCCAGGGGAGTTGGAGGGGTGCCACCTCAAGTGACACCCCCAGGTGAGCCTCAGAGTGGAGGCTCCAAGCCGGGGGCGCTCGGGGAGCGACCTCTTCGATGGCTTGAAGCCGGAGAATTGAGGCGCTCCTTTTTGCCCCAATCGGTCCACCCCCTGAGAGGCTCGGTTTTTACCGAGCATAGCTGATGCCGATCGGAACAAGCAAGAGGGTCAGCGAATGAAGCGTGAATAAAAGGTGTCTGAGATCAGACCATCAATGAACTGGAGAATGAGACGAGCGAGGAAGTTTTAAAAGTGAGTTTCGATCCCCACCACCACCCTTAGCGGCGTC
>NW_015162312.1:1608-2436 GCF_001447785.1 Gekko japonicus | reverse complement strand
CCGAGGAACGGGTTCTTTTAGTCTAGCAATTGAAACGCTTCCCTCCCATTACAACGGAGCCTTCCCCCACAAGCTTCAGATAAGAGCCCCCCCTCCCCAACAGCCTCCCCCAAGCATCTCATGATAATCGATCCATCTGTCCAACTCAACAAGCCCCGGCATGCTCCGACGAGAGCTGTAAGCAATAAAGGGAAAAGCAGAAGGGATTTCTGGGGCAACTCTGCTACCAAGGAAGGGGATGGAGAAATCCAAGTAAAACCCAGGCCAGTGGTTACCGGAAGGTAGGGAGAAGAGCAGAGGCACAGGGCCATAAACCCCTGCCGGAGACGTCCCCGGGAACCATGCACCTCCAAGGACAAGATGCTGCGGCAACTGGGAGACATTTCGCTCTCCTTCCACCGAAGGATGCTGGTGGGGCTCCTTCCCAGTGCTTGGATGAGGGCCAGAGGCGGGACTCCTTTCTCCAGATGGGCAAGTCACAGAAATCATCACTGGATTTCCCTTCTCGCTAACACTTGTGAAGTTCCCTTAATACCAGAGGTCATTTTGGGGGGGATCGCGGGGGATCGCAGTTCCCCTGGGTGAGGTACGGGGGGCGGGGCACATGATGAAGCCCCGCCCCCTGCTTCCGGCCGCCCCGCTTCCGGCCCTCATTCAGCCAAGAGGAGGCAGGAGAAGAGGGAGGGTAAGTTGCTTCCCCCCTGCCTCTCCCCAGCCCTGCCTGCCTGGAGCCAGGGAGGGCCTTCGCGGGGCTTCCTTGCACTCCCGCCGGCCTTGCAGGTCCACCGCCGGGCCCCTCATGGGGCTCAGCAGTGGAGCTGCAAGGCC
>NW_015162312.1:0-1215 GCF_001447785.1 Gekko japonicus | reverse complement strand
AAGAAGAAGAGGAGATTGGATTTATACCCCGCCCTTCACTACCCGAAGGAGTCTCAGAGCGGCTGACAAACTCCTTTCCCTTCCCCTCCCCACAACAGACACCCTGTGGGGCAGGTGGAGCTGAGAGAGTTCTTGACAGAAACTACTCTTTTTTCAAGGACAGCTCTGGCAGAACTATGGCTTGTCCAAGGTCACCCAGCAGCTGCAAGTGGAGGAGTGGGGAATCAAACCCGGTTCTCCCAGACTAGAGTCCGTGCACTCAACCACTACACCAAACTGGCTCTCAGACAACATGGGAGTCAGTCCCCGACTCGTAAGTGCATTATAGGCACCGAGGAGGCTAGCAAGGGTGTAATAACTGTGTGCTACCCAGTTGCAGCTGACAAGGAAAGAGACAAACATTGCCTGCCTCTGCGTGGACTTCCGACCCAGACTTCCTTGGTGGTCTCCCATCCAAATAGTGAAGCCAATCCTGCTTAATGTTCAAGATCTGAAAAGGCTGGGCGCCACCCTGATCCAGGCACCAAACTTCTCCACTCTTGGTGTTTTCTGACTCTGGAAATCTGTTCCTATGGCACTCTTCACCCAATACCCTAACCACTAGGCAATGCCACTCCCACACTGGCTCTCTACCAGGCCAGGCCAATACTCCAGTCAGACTGGTGCCACCAGCCCTGCCACCAGAGATCTTTCTACCCTGGGAAAGAGAAGGCTCAGAGGGGACATGATTGCCGTCTTCAAATATCTGAAGGGCTGTCACGTAGAAGATGGAGCGGATCTGTTCTCTCTTGCTCTGGATTGCAAGACTAGATCTAATGGGTGGAAATGACAAGGGAGTCGATACCGGCTAAATATCAGGAGAGACTTCCTAACTGTGAGAGTGGCTGAGCAGTGGAACAGTCTGCCTCGGGAGGTGGTGGAGGCTCCTTCGCTGGACGTTTTCAAGCGGAGGCTGGACGACCGTCTTTCAGGTATGTTGTAGGGCTGCCTTTCGGCTATGCTCCTGCAGAGTGCAGGGGGTTGGACTAGATGACCTGCAAGGTCCCTTCCAACTCTAACGTTCTAATTTCTACCCAGGGATCGACCTAGGGGTCCTTCCGCATGCCCAGCCTAAAGTCTGCCACCCAAGGAAAATGCCTCCTCGGCCGCCCCGGACCAGCCGCACCTAATGCTCTGCTCAGAGCACACACACAGAGGCCTTCAGGGAGACACCCG
>NW_015162311.1:435-2458 GCF_001447785.1 Gekko japonicus | reverse complement strand
CTACACCAAACTGGCTCTCAGTAATTATGTAATTATGGTAACTTAAGGTAATGTGGATTCACACTTGGCTGTGACAGAACCCCAGTTTTCTTAATTTATCCTAATTTTGGAGGAAGACAAATATCAGGATAGTTCCTTTAGTCATGAAGAGGATATTGCGTTCTTGATTCCTGCTCTGCATCAGCTGACCAACAAATGCCCCCCCCCAATTTGATTTCTCCGTTTCAAACATAACAACATCAACTGTTGGCTGTTATTTATTTTCTCATTCTCTTTCAGGACAATGCAATTCTCATCGGGGAACCATCCACACTGCTTGATACAGGCATACCTCAAGTCAATGCGTATTGACAACACATCTTGTGCACCTATTTAAACGGCTTCACCTGGCTTTTCTCCCACAATGCAGACCTAACATGGCTTGCAGACTGAGATACAGATAAAAACAAAAATAGACACCCCTGAGGGGCCCCAGCTTCAATTTGAAGGCAAGTTATGAGCCACAAGGACGGTGCCCTGGGCTGGAATGGGCACAGCTCATGTTAGACCACAGGCTAAGCGCCAAGGATGTTTCGTACCTTCAGCCAAGTCCAGGCCAGAAGGAACTGCAAAAAAGGGAGGGGCAAGATGCTCACTCCAGTGGGTCAGACATTCTCTCTCCACCTTACACCTCCTCATGCTGATTGTAAACATCAATCCAGCAAAAGGCATACAGACAACTGCTCATGTACCCCTGCCCCCACCTATTGCTCTCAGTGAAGAGCAGACATTTTGTCTTCAAAGCTGAAGTTCCTTCCAAGTTCAGAGGGGGGAAAGAAAAGAAAAAAAACTAATGTGTTGTGCTCAACTGCCTGTCCTCTCACAATTCTGCACCACACAATTCATTTGATCACTACCCCAACTGTATCATGTGCTCCATTCCCATAAGAACATCAGAAGAGCACTGCTGGATCAGAGCAGTGGTCCATCTAGTCCAGCATCCTGTCTCACACAGCAGGCCAACCAGTTCCTCTGGACAGCCAACATAATGGCGCAGTGACAGAGGCCTTCCCCTGATGTTGCCTCCTGGCTCTGTGAATCAGAAGATTAGTGTCTTAGAATGTGGAGGCTCTTCTCAGTCCCCATCGCTAGTAGCCACTGATAGACTTATCCTCCATGAATCTATCTAGTCCCCTGTTAAAGCTGTTTATTCTTGTGGCCATCACTACATCCTCTGGCAGTGAATTCTACATTTTAATCACTCCCTGTGTAAAGTAGTATTTCCTTTTGTCAGACCTGAACCTACTACCCATCAGCTTCATTGGATGCCCACAAATTCTAGTATTTTGGGGTGGGAGGGAAAAAAAATCTTTGTCAACTCTCTCCACCCAATGCAGAATTTGATAAACCTCTATCATGACCCCCCCCCAGTTATTTCTCTTCCTAAACTGAAAAGTCACAGGGGAGGTGTTCTTACCCCCTAAGTATCTTGGTTGCCCTCCTCTGTACTTTTTCCAGCTCTGCAATGTCCTTTTGGAGATGAGCAGGACAATCCAAAAGAGTCCAGTGGAGCCTGAGCAGTGGGTGTTGCCTTCTGACACCCTTCTGGTGATGTCAGGGGGCGTGGCATATGCAAATGAGTTATGCTAATGGGTCATGCTAATGAGCCCCTGCACCTCTTTTTATACGAAATGACCCCTGCCTGGAACCATCAGGAGACTTTGGGGGCAGGGCATGGAGGCAAGGCTGTTGTTGCCTTGTCAGTGTCCATTCCAGCTAAAGCCCAGAAGGGTCTTAGGCTGGAAGTCACATAGATGTGGCAACAATGTCTCCCTCCCTCCATTTCCTGCCACCATTCATGGGAGCACCTCCATAGAACTGGGGTGTTAAAGCAGTCTGCTGAAAGTGGGCCATTCTGTAGGGTGGTCACCAGGGCTTTTTTTGTAGAAAAAGCGCAGCAGGAACTCATTAGCATATTGGGCCACACCCCTGACAGCACAGCTCATTCGCATATTAGGCCACACCCCCATGTTACCAGAAGTGT
>NW_015162311.1:0-369 GCF_001447785.1 Gekko japonicus | reverse complement strand
TTTACCTTGTTTGTTGTCAAAACCCAGGGCTTTTTTTTTTTTTTTGGTAAACAATTTTTTTTATTTTCCCATAGGAATACAACATTTAAAATTTAACCATTTCATCTTTCTATTGTTTACCCCATTCCCATTCCTCCTCCCCCTCCTGTGGCTTCCCGCAATGCTTCCCCCCCATTCTACGTTACATTACATCATCAATTCTATCATTTTTTTTATCATTACCATCTCAAGATAACATCATTTGACTTAATATTGATCTAAACATATTAAATTTTGTTTCACATCCCAGTTCTTTTCCAGATATGTTTCTAAATTGCTGAGTCAAAGAAACCTGTTTCTCTTCCATTTGTTGTATCTTCTCTTCCGTCT
>NW_015162310.1:237-2524 GCF_001447785.1 Gekko japonicus | reverse complement strand
GCTCACTCCTTGCCTCGCCAGCCACCATTCTTCTCTGCCGCCGCCGCCACTGCTTCGCTTCGCCGCTCACCACTTACCGCTGCAACACAGGGACGGGTGCCTCCCCCGCTCTAGTAGCAGGTACCCATTAGTCTAGTCGCCCTTTAACGGTTAAAACATTAAAAGATGGTGATCTTCTGATATCTACTGTCCACTGAATTATGTCATCAAACTCCCGCCTGGGTATAAAGCCTCAGTTGGTAGGGCCGTTGGTACTGTTGGTACAGTTGGTAATCGGGCCAGGGCCATAAAATCAAGGCAGAACCCTACTTAAAAGTCTGGTGGAAGAGCTCCATTTTACAGGCCCTGCAGAACTGTAAAAAGTCCCGCAGGGCCCTGATGTCCTCTGGGAGCTCATTCCACCAGTGAGGAGCCGCCACCGAAAAGGCCCTGGCCCTCGTCGTAACCAACTTGGCCTCTTTTTAGGCCCCGGAAGAACCAGGTGATTTTGGGAGCCGGATCTAAGTGCTCGCTGGGGTACATACGGGGAGAGTTACATTAGTTACATTCTGTTGTGTGTGATTTTTCTCCATCATCTTTTCATTTTTTGAATGTTTTTGTGTGCAAAGAACGCTTAATCTTGTCTGTACCGGCAGCTTTCCCTCTGATACCCGAGATCGCCCAGGCTAGCCTGATCTCATCAGATCTCGGAAGCTAAGAAGGGGTGGGCCCTGGTTGATACTTGGATGGGAGACTATCAGGGAAGCCCAGGGTCATGACCTGGAGGCAGGCAATGGCAAACCACCTCTGAACGTCTCGCCTTAAGTCACAGGGTCGCCATAAGTCAGCTGCAACTTGACGGTAGAAAGAACGCACAAAACGGCTTTTGTGCTGATACAGAAAGTCTTCTCTGGGTGAGACAAAAACCTACAAAATTAGCACATTAAATGAGCACAAGTGTTCCTGGGTGTCCCTGTATTCAGCAGAATACAAAGGCAAAGTGTCCCCATAGCCAGTTTGGTGTAGTGGTTAAGAGCAGCCGACTCTAATCTGGAAAACTGGCTTCGATTCCCCCACTCCTCCACATGCAGCCAGATGGGTGACCTTGGGTCAGTCCCAGTTCTCTCAGAGCTGTTCCCTCAAGAGCAGTTTCTGTCAGAGCTCTCTCAGCCCCACCTACCTCACAGGGTGCCTGTTGTAGGAAGAGGAAGAGAAGGAGATTGTGAGCCGCTCTGAGACTCTGAGTAAAGGGCGGGCCACAAATCCAACTCTTCTTCTTCTGCTGCTACTTCTGCTTCTTCTGCTTCAGCTTCTTCTGCTTCTGCTGGTTCTGCTTCTGCTGGTTCTGCTGCTGCTTCTGCTTCAGCTTCTTCTGCTTCTGCTTCTTCTGCTGCTGCTTCTGCTTCAGCTTCTTCTGCTTCTGTTTCTTCTGCTTCTGCTGCTGCTGCTGCTTCTGCGTCTTCTCCTTCTCCTCCATGGACCAACCTTCTGGACCAACCGTGTCCTAGCTTCTGTCTTGGGTTCCCCCTACTCTCCCAGACAGCTTTCCACTGGCTCAGGCTCTGGGATGTGGCAGGTGCTGCCAGACAGACAAATAAACACACAAACAACCCTCTCCTTCAGGCTTTTATTTCCCCGCCCTGTTGAACAAAGGTCATCACCAGGAAGATGCTCTCAGCTGACCCTAGAAATGTTGATGGGAACATAGCAAAAACTGTGGTCTTGGAATCACATCGCTCTTCACGCCCACAAGCATTTAAAACGACTCCTTTTTTATGCCGGTGCTGCGGAATTAAAAAGGGAATTGGCACCAAGACATTTGCTGCTGTAGAGAAATCGTAGGCCGTTGCATTAACTAATAACAATAGGTGAATAAATCAGTTCACATGCTTCCTTTCCTGGCTGCCGCTCTCCGATAAAGCTGCAATCAAGTTCGTGGGAGCTGGCGGCGTCCACTGTTTTATTTCTGTCCTCCCTTTCTGTACGACTGCCTTGCCTCCCTTCTCGTAAAACCCCTGCTGGATTCCGTGGTCTGTTGTGATGCTAGTCCTATAAAGGCAACATATATCACAAAGGGCAGCCAGGCCACTGTTGAACCGCATACTCTCTTGGGAGATGATTTCTTTCCACCTCTCTTTGCTTCTCCCTTTCCCTTTTCAAAAACCTGGATCACTTAACATCTTTGCAGAGCAGCTGAAGGGGATATGATCTCCTTGTATGTAAAGCTCATTTCAGGGGAAATAGTAAAAGTGATTTTCTTTGCCCCCAATAGGAAATCCATATGGTTTCCTTCCTTCCTTCCTTCCTT
>NW_015162310.1:0-182 GCF_001447785.1 Gekko japonicus | reverse complement strand
TTCCTTCCTTCCTTCCCCTCTCTCCCTTATTCCTTCCTTCCCCTCCTTCCTTCCTTCCTTCCTTCCTTCCTTCCTTCCTTCACGCCCACAAGCATTTAAAACGCCTCTCCTTCCTTCCTTCCTTTCCCTTCCTCCTTCCTTTTCCTCCCTCCCTCCTTCCTTCCTTTCCCTTCCTCCTTCCT
>NW_015162309.1:1671-2562 GCF_001447785.1 Gekko japonicus | reverse complement strand
CCGGCATCCACCCCTCTCGATGAGGCCCAGGATCGAGGCGGAACTAGACAGGCTGATGGCCCAAGGATTGTTGGAACCGGTAGCGTCCGCCCAGTGGGAAACCCCTATTGCCACACCGGTGAAGCCAAACGGGGACGTCAGGATCTGTGCTGACTATAAGTGCACCCTGAACAAGGCGCTGCATGACCACGCATACCCGGTTCCGGTGCTCAGCCACGTGTTGGCAGCGCTAGCAGGGGCCCGCATTTTCGGAAAGCTGGACTTGGCGCAGGCCTACCAGCAGTTGCCGGTGGATGCCGCCACAGCGGAAGCCCAGACGATTGCAACTCACAAAGGGGCTTTCAGAGTCCACCGGCTCCAGTTCGGGGTTTCGGTGGCACCGGGGATTTTTCAATCTTTCATGGATTCTCTCTTAAAAGGCATCCCGGGAGTGCAACCCTTTTTAGATGATGTATTGATCGCCGCCCCCGACTCCGCCTCTTTCACCGACCGTCTCCGCGCTGTCCTCAGACACTTCGACCAAGCCGGGCTGCGGGTTAAGCAAGAGAAGTGGCTGCTGGGAGTCCCCAAAGTGGAGTTCCTGGGGTTCGCGGTAGATGCTCAGGGCATCCATCCCACGGCGGAGAAAACGAAAGCGATCTCGGACGCTCCAGCTCCCACTTCAAAAACAGAACTTCAGGCCTTCTTAGGCCTACTAAATTTTTACCATTCATTTCTCCCATTAAAAGCAGCGGTAGCAGAACCCCTCCATCGGCTTCTGGACAAGGGCGCCCCATGGGTCTGGGAACCGGCGCAGAAGGCGGCGTTCCAGGCGGTGAAGGAACTTCTCGTCTCAAACTCGGTCCTCGCCCATTTCAACGAGGGTCTGCCAGTCGTCTTGGCGTGCGACGC
>NW_015162309.1:0-1497 GCF_001447785.1 Gekko japonicus | reverse complement strand
GACCGCCAGACCCCCCAGATGACCTCGCCCAGGGTGATCCGGTGGTCCGTCATTATGGCGGGCTATAACTACTCGCTGCTTCACCGGCCCAGGAAAGCGATGGGACACGCTGACGCCCTGAGCCGCCTGCCCCTGCCCACGACGGACCCAGACCCTGCCCCGCCCACCAGGTCGCACTTCTGGAGTCCTTCCCGGAGCAGCCGGTGCATGTCCGAGTGGTTGCCCATCGCACCGCAAAGGATCCTCTACTCTGCCGCGTCCTGGACTGGGTGAGAAGGGGGTGGTCAGTGGCCATGGTGGGTCCCGAGTTTGCAGCTTTCGCAACCCGCAAGGATGAACTCTCCACGCATAAGGGTTGCGTGATGTGGGGAGGGAGAGTGGTGATTCCCACCCCGCTCCGGGAACGTGTGCTGGCGGCGCTGCACGAGGCACATCCCGGGGTAGTGCGCATGAAGGCCCTGGCCCGGAGTTACATGTGGTGGCCGGGACTGGACCGAGACATCGAGGACCAGGTTAAGCGATGCCAGCCCTGTCAGTCCTCCCGCCCAGAGCCCCCCAGAGCTCCAGCCCAAGCCTGGGAGTCCTCCCACAAACCTTGGTCCCGGCTGCACCTGGACTTTGTGGGGCCGTTCCAGGGCCAAATCTTTTTTATCCTGGTCGACGCCTACAGTAAGTGGCTGGAGGTGGTGCCTGTGCCATCGACATCCTCCAAGGTGGCCATCAGGGCGATGTGGCACATCTTCAGCGCTCAAGGCATCCCGGACACCCTCGTCACGGACGGCTTTCACCTTTAGTGAGTTCCAGGAATTCACAAGATATTACGGAATATGCCACGTCCGGTCAGCCCCGTTCCATCCGGCAACGAATGGCCAGGCGGAGCGCATGGTGCGCACCACCAAAGAGGCACTCCGCAAGTTTGAAAGCAAGGACTGGGACTATAAGTTGGCCACGTTTCTTTTTGGCCAGCGAACAACCCCGCACACCGAGACGGGTCACAGCCCGGCCGAACTGCTATTAGGGCGCCGCCTGACCTCCCGGCTGGATTGGCTACACCCAGACCGGGCCCCAGAGGAGGAACCGGCTACAGAATCACCCCAAGCTGCAAGGGGGTTCTTCCCGGAAGACCCCGTCTACACCCGGAACTACGTACAAGGCCCGCCCTGGATCCCAGCAAGAGTTGTGCGAGTAAGAGGACCTCGGTCGTACGAGGTCTCCTGTGAGGACGGCCAACTGCTCCACCGCCACATAGATCAACTGAGGCGGCGGGTCCTTCCGAATGATCCCGAGGACCTGGAATTTCCGGAAGCGGACGAAACGGCTTCCCCTGCATCTGGGACACTGGCCCCGGTGCCCGCTCCGGTCGATCTTGCTCCAGGGCCTCCGCCACCGCAGCCACCGGCAGCACCCCAACCAAGCTCCTCGCCAAGTTCCCCGGCAGCATCCACGACATCCGCGCCCGGACCCTGCTGTTCAACAAGAACGAGGACGGCCCCAGCG
>NW_015162308.1:0-2531 GCF_001447785.1 Gekko japonicus | reverse complement strand
AGGACCCCACGTGCACGTGAGAAGCTGCGTGCAAGGAAGCCCACCCAGCCACGGGGACCCGTTCCCGCGCCCGCGTTGAGATCATCTCGAATACTCCCTCCGGCCGGTCGTGCTTTTGTGCGTGTCGCTTTTTGTTAGGAAACATGCATTTGGGCAGGTACTCGGATGGGAGACCTCCCAGGCATACCAGCAGTCGGGAGGATGGGGGCAGGCTTTATTCAGCCACCTCTCTGAATATCCTCCAGGCCACCAGTAGGGGTCGCCGTCAATGTTCCCTCTAAGCTGCGGAGTCTTGTGAGCAAAAATTCTACTTTGTGAGCGCCTGGCATTAAAGTTGTGAGCCAGCGATTTGGCGGCTGCATCAATCAGTTTGCTCTGGAGCCCTCCTTCCTGAGCTGAGACAAAAAATGTGTGAGCCGGAGGCTGAAAAACTGTGAGCTGGCTCACGCCAACTCAGCTTAGAGAGAACACTGCGTGGAGCCGGCCTCCTTCCTGAGCCGAGACAAAAAGGTGAGAGCCGGAGGCTAAAAAGCTGTGACCTAGCTCACGTCCACTCAGCTTAGAGGGAACATTGCTCTGGAGCCGAGCCATCCTTCCTGAGCCAAGACAAAAAGGTGTGAGCCGGAAGCTAAAAAGCTGTGACCTGGCTCACACCAACTCAGCTTAGAGGGAACACTGCGTGGAGCCCTCCTTCCTGAGCCGAGACAAAAATGTGTGAGCCAGAAGCTAAAAAGCTGTGACCTAGCTCACGTCCACTCAGCTTAGAGGGAACACTGCTCTGGCGCTATCCCTCCTGAGCTGAGACGAAAATGTGTAAGCCAGAAGCTAAAAAACTGTGACCTGGCTCACACTAACTCAGCTTAGAGGGAACACTGATTCCGACCAATGCTCCCTCTAAGTTGTGGAGTCTTGCGAGCAAAAATTCTAACTGGTGAGCTACTGGCATTAAAGTTGTGAGCGAGCAATTTGGCTACTGCATAAATTAGTTTGCTCTGGAACCCTCGACTGAGAGTTCCTACCTATACCTTGCGGCTAATAGCCCCTGATGGACCTCTGCTCCATAGAAGAACATAAGAGAAGCCCATGTTGGATCAGGCCAAAGGCCCATCCAGTTCAATACTCTGTCACACAGTGGCCAAAAATACCAGGGGCCCTCAGGAGGCCCAGCAGTGGGGCCAGGACATTGGAAGCCCTCCCACTGTTGCCCCCCCCCCCCAAGAACCAAGAATACAGGGCATCCCTTGCCCCAGACTGAGAGTTCCTATCTATACTTTGTGGCCAATAGCCACTAATAGACCTAACAATATCAACTGCACCATCTCAGGCACATTCACTTGCTCATCTTCTAACATTGTATATGTCATTAAATGCCAACAGTGCCCTTCGGTTCTCTACACAGGGCAAAAGGGTCAAACCCTATGCCAAAGGATAATTGGACACAAATCTGACAGCAAGAATCACAAAACTGAAAAACCTGTAGGAGAACATTTGAACCTCCCAGGGCACTCAGTGGGGGACCTCAAATTACAAAGTCATTACAAAGTCATTACAACACTCAGCGCAATGGAACGCCCAGAGCTTAACAGAGATATCGGGTTCTTGTCTCACTACACAGGCTAAGTCAATCAGTTCTCGCTTATACCCAGAATTAAGCTTTGTTGATCTTAAAGGTGCCACTGGACTCAGACTCAGTTCTCACATCTGTTTGTTAACTATATGATTATTGATATGCTAATATAGCCAGTTTGGTGTATTGGTTAAGAGCGGCGGACTCTAATCTGGGAAAACCGGGTTTGATTCCCCACTCCTCCACTTGCAGCTGCTGGATGACCTTGGGCAAGCCGTAGTTCTGATAAGAGCTGTTCTTGAAAAAGAGCCGTTTCTGTCAGAGCTCTCTCAGCCCCACCTGCCTCACAGGGTGTCTGTTGTGGGGAGGGGAAGGGAAAGGAGTTTGTCAGCCGCTCTGAGACTCCTTCGGGTAGTGAAGGGCAGGGAATAAATCCAATCTCCTCCTCCTCTTCTTTTTCTTCTTCTTTAATCCAGTCATCTTGACTCCAATTATTCCTTCCTGGCAACTAACCCCGCCAAAGGTGCCACTGGACTCAGACTCAGTTCTCACATCTGTTTGTTAACTATATGATTATCTATATGCTAATACAGCCAGTTTAGTGTGGTAGTTAAGAGCGGTGGACTCTAATCTGGGAGAACCGGGTTTGATTCCCCCCTCCTCCTCTTGCACCTGCTGATGTGACCTTGGGTCAATCACAAGCTCTGGCACAGCTGTCCTTGAAAAAGAGCCGTTTCTGCCAGAGTTCTCTCAGCCCCCACCCACCTCACAGGGTGTCTGTTGTGGGGAGGGGAAGGGAAAGGAGTTTGTAAGCCGCTCTGAGACTCCAAGTGAAGGGCAGGGTATAAATCCAATCTCCTCCTCCTCCTATATGTATGTAATGGTTGGAGAAGTCTATTTCATTGTCTCTGAAGAATTCTGCAGGCACAAGAAACCTTCTACCCAGAATTAAACTCTGTTGGTC
>NW_015162307.1:2268-2602 GCF_001447785.1 Gekko japonicus | reverse complement strand
CCAGAAAGGAAGGAGGCCAACAGTAAATGCATTTGAGGCTGCTCAGATGGTGCCATTGGGGGGACTCTGAGCAGCAACATTTGTGGCAGAATAAGCTGCTCTGAAGCTTCCATTATGGGGAAGAGAGGGGATGGACCGGGCCATATTCTCGGGGACCTCCTGCTCAGGGCTTCCACCGTACTGTCAGTTGTTATTAATAGTGATGGTGGTGATGTTGCTGGTGGTGGCGGCTCCAAAAGCCTGGTGGAAGAGCTCCATCTTGCAGGCCCTGTGAAACTGTAAAAGGTCCCGCAGGGCCCTGATCTCCTTTGGGAGCTCATTCCACCAGAGTGGA
>NW_015162307.1:0-1356 GCF_001447785.1 Gekko japonicus | reverse complement strand
TCATCTGTGAGAGCGACCAGTGCCGTCTCCGTCCTGTGCCCAGGGTGAAAGCCGGACTGGAAGGGATCTAAGATAGAAGCATCCAGAAAGCTATGTAACTGAACTGCTACCGCCCTATCTATTATCTTGCCCAAATAGGGCAAGTTGGAAACCAGCCAATAGTTGGCCAATTCGGCTGGGTCCAAAGCTGCTTCCTTAAGTGCCTCTGGGAACTGTTGACAGTCTCCCATATGGCATCTCGTAGCCCCTCGTGGGCCACTTTGATTAGCCACAACAGGCATGGATCCGAGATGCACGTGGTGGGGTGCACAGTTAAGAGCAATCTGTCAACTTCTAGGCTGAGCGGGTCGAAATAATCCAGAATGTGACCAGAAGATGTGCTAGGAGCCTCAAGTTCATTCACTGTATCAACTGTGGCAGGAAGGTCACGACGGAGTGACAAGACTTTATCTGCAAAATAGCTCGCAAAAGCCTCACAGCTAATATCCAATTCCCTATGGTTTAGTTTGCCTTGTGGCAGAGCCGTAATCGACTGAATCATTCTAAATAATTGAGCTGGTTGTGAGCTTGCGAATGCAATCGTGGCCGCATAATACTGTCTTTTAGCGGCCTTGGCTGCCATCTTGTAGGATCTCATAAACGTCCTATAAGATGCTCTTGTAGCTTCGTCGCGAGCTCGCCTCCACTGCCTCTCTAGCCGTCTCAGCCCCCATTTAACCAGCCGCAGCTCTTGGGTGAACCATGGGGTGGGCCTGGCCTGGGGGCGCAGAGGGCGCCGGGGAGCTATCTCACCGATGGCTGTTGAGAGTTGGCTATGCCAGTCCTCTACAAGCTCATCTACCAAGACGCCAGGGGGCTTAGGATCCCGAAGAGCTGCCTGAAGCCTCACAGGATCCATTTGGCTCCGTGGGTGAGCCCAAATCAGCTCGCCGCCCAAACAGGGTCGGAGTGGAATATTCAGCTGGGCCTTCAAGACATATTGGTCCGACCATGGCACTGCTGAAGCAGTGATCCAGTCCACCGTAACTCCCGCTGAGAAGACCAAATCGAGCGTGTGCCCTGCCTGATGAGTGGGGGTCGTTACCAGTTGTGAGAACCCCAGGGATGCCATGGACGACACTAGGTCCGCTGCCTGCATAGAGGTCGCATCATCGGCACGGACGCTGAAATCACCCAAGACTAATAGCCTAGGGTGTTCCAGGGCCCTGCCTCTAGCAGGGATGGCAGACTATTGGCTGGTGTGTTGGGCAGTTGGTACACCAGCCAAGTCACCATACTCTCCTCAGCCTCCAATACCAGACTGACATACTCACCCGTGATCCCCGGAGGCGGGAGCGCCCTGAAGGTGTAAGCCTC